>NC_072429.2:70279285-70617857 GCF_028878055.3 Symphalangus syndactylus | reverse complement strand
AACACTGAAGAAACTGCAAGGGGACATTTGCGGCGCTAAGAGGCCTATCGTGGAAAAAGGAATATCTTCAAATACAAAGTACACAGAAGCATTCTGTGAGACTTCCTTCTGATCTGTGCATTCAACTAAGAGTGTTAAACCTTACTTTTGATTGAGGAGTTTAAAAAGACTCTTTTTGAAGAAACTGCATGTGGACATTTGGAGCGCTAAGAGGCCTATCGTGGAAAAATGAATATCTCCAAATAAAAAGTACACAGAAGCATTCTGTGAAACTTCTTTCTGATCTATGCATTCAACTAACAGAGTTGAACCTTACTTTTGCTGGAGGAGTTTTGAAACACTCTTTCTGTAGAAACTGCAAGTGGACATTTGGAGCGCAATGTGGCCTATCGTGAAAAAATGAGTATCTTCAAATAAAAACTACACAGAAGCATTCTGTGAAACCTCTTTCTAATCTGGGCATTCAACTAACAGAGTTGAACCTTACTTTCCATTGAAGAGTTTTGAACCACTCTGTCTGTAGGAACTGAAAGTGGATATTTGAGCGCTATGTGGCCTATCGTGCAAAAATGAGTCTCTTCAAATAAAAACTACATAGAATCATTCTGTGAAACTTCTTTCTGTTCTTGGCATTCAACTAACAGAGTTGAACCTTACTTTCCATTGAAGAGTTTTGAACCACTCTGTCTGTAGGAACTGCAAGTGGACATTTGAGCGCTATGTGGCCTATCGTGCAAAAATGAGCCTCTTCAAATAAAAACTACAGAGAAGCATTCTGTGAAACTTCTTTCTGTTCTGTGCATTCAAGTAACAGAGTTGGACCTTACTTTGGTTGAGGAGTTTTGAAACACTCTTTCTGTAGAAAGTGCAGGTGGACATTTGGAGCACTGAGAGGCCTCTCGTGGAAAAAGGAATATCTTCAAATAAAAACTACACAGAAGCATTCTGTGAAACTTCTTTCTGTTCTGGGCATTCAACTAAGAGAGTTGAACCTTACTTTCCATTGAAGAGTTTTGAACCACTCTGTCTGTAGGAACTGAAAGTGGATATTTGAGCGCTATGTGGCCTATCGTGCAAAAATGAGTCTCTTCAAATAAAAACTACATAGAATCATTCTGTGAAACTTCTTTCTGTTCTTGGCATTCAACTAACAGAGTTGAACATTACTTTCCATTGAAGAGTTTTGAACCACTCTGTCTGTAGGAACTGCAAGTGGACATTTGAGCGCTATGTGGCCTATCATGCAAAAATGAGCCTCTTCAAATAAAAACTACACAGAAGCATTCTGTGAAACTTCTTTCTGTTCTGTGCATTCAACTTGCAGAGTTGAACCTTACTTTTCATTTAGGAGTTTTGAAACAGTCTTTCTATAAGAACGGGTGGTGGATATTTGGAGCGCTGTGTGGCTTATTGTAGAAAAATGTATATCGTCAAATCAACAAAACAAAGAAGCATTCCGTGAAACTTCTTTCTGATCTGTGCATTCAACTAACAGAGTTGGACCTTACTTTGGTTGAGGAGTTTTGAAACACTCTTTCTGTAGAAAGTGCAGGTGGACATTTGGAGCACTGAGAGGCCTCTCGTGGAAAAATGAATATCTCCAAATAAAAAGTACACAGAAGCATTCTATGAAACTTCTTTCTCATCTATGCATACAACTGACAGAGTTGAACCTTACTTTTGAAAGAGTAGTTTTGAAAGACTCTTTCTGTAGAAATTGCAAGTGGATATTTGGAGCGCTAAGAGGCCTATCGTGGAAATAGGAATAACCTCAAATAAAAACTACATAGAAGCATTCTGTGAAACTTCTTTCTCTTCTGGGCATTCAACTAACGGAATTGAACCTTACTTTTCATTGAAGAGTTTTGAACCACTCTCTCTGTAGGAACTGCAAGTGGACATTTTGAGGGCTATGAGGCCTGTCGGGCAAAAGTGAGTCTCTTCAAATAAAAACTACACAGAAGCATTCTGTGAAACGCCTTTCTGATCTGTGCATTCAACTTCACAGTTGAACCTTACTTTTCATTGAGGAGTTTTGAAACACTCTTTCTGTAGAAACTGCAAGTGGACATTTGGAGCGCTAAGAGGCCCATCGTGGAAATAGGAATATCATCAATAAAAACTACACAGAATCATTCTGTGAAACTCCTTTCTGATCTGTGCATTCAACTCACAGAGTAGAAGCTTTCTTTTGATTGAGCAGTTTTGAAACACTCTTCTTGTAGAATCTGCAAGTGGACGTTTTGAGATCTCTGAGGCCTATGCTGAGAAATGAAATAACTTCAAGTAAAAACTACACAGAATACTTCTGTGAAATTTCTTTCTATTCTCTGCATTCATCTCACAGTGTTGAATCTTTCTTTTGATTCGGTAGTTTTGAAACACTCTTTCTGTATAAACTACAGGTGGACATTTTGTTGGCTTTGAGACCTATTGTGGAAAAAGGAACATCTTCAAATAAAAAAATAGAAGAATTCTGTGAAACTTCCTTCTGATCTGTGCATTCAACTGACAGAGTTGAACCTTACCTTTGATTGAGCAGTTGTGAAACCCTTTATTTGTAGAATGTGCAAGTGGACATTTGGAGAACATTGAGGCCTACGGTGAAAAACGAAGTATCTTCCCATAAAAACTACACAGAAGCATTCTGTGAAACTTCTTTCTATTCTGTTCATTCGTCTCACAAAGTAGAACCTTTCTTTTGATGGAGCAGTTTTAAAACACTCTTTTGGTTAAATCTGGGAGTGGACAGTTGGAGCACCTTTAGGCCTATCGTCGAAAAATATATATCTTCAAATAAAAACTACACAGAAGCATTCTGTGAAACTTCTTTCCATTCTGTTCATTCGTCTCACAAAGTAGAACCTTTCTTTTGACGAAGCAGTTTTAAAACACTCTTTTTGTAGAATCTGGGAGTGGACATTTGGAGCACATTTAGGCCTATCGTCGAAAAAGATATATCTTCAAATAAAAACTACACAGAAGCATTCTGTGAAACTACATTCTGATCTCTCCATTCATCTCATTGAGTTGAACCTTTCATTTGATTGGGCTGTTTTGAAACACTATTTTGAAGAATCTGCAAGGGAATATTTGAAGAATATTGAGGCCTATGGTGTACAACGAAATACCTTCCCAAACTACACAGAAGCATTCTATGAAGCTACTTTCTGATGTGTGCCTTCATCTAACAGAGTAGAACTTTCTTGTGATTGAGCAGTTTTGAAACACTCTTTTTGTAGAATCTGCAAGTGGACATTTGGAGGGCTTTGAGGCCTAAGTTGAAAAAAGAAATATATTCCAATAAACACTACACGGAAGAATTCTGTGAAACTCCTTTCTCATCTGTGCATTTAACTAACAGAGTTAACATTACTTTTGATTGAACAGTTTTGAAATACTCTATGTGTAGAATCTGCAAGTGGACATTTGGAGAGCATTGAGGCCAATGGTGAAAGACGAAATATCTTCCCCTAAAAACTACACGGAAGCATTCTGTGAAACTTCTTTCTGATCTGTACATTCAACTAACAGAATTGAACCTTACTTTTGATTGAGCAGTTTTGAAACACTCTTTTTGTAGAATCTGCAAGTGAACATTTGGAGAACATTGACGCCTACAGTGAAAAACGAAATATCCTCCCATAAAAACTGCACAGAAGCATTCTGTGCAACTGCTTTCTATTCTGTTCAATCACCTCAGAAAGTAGAACCTTTCTTTTGATTGAGCAGTTTTGAAACACTCCTTTTGTAGAATCAGCAAGTGGACATTTGGAGAGCTTTGAGGCCTACAGTGGAAAAATATATATCTTCAAATAAAAACTACACAGAAGCATTCGGGGAAACTATTTTCTGATCTGTGCATTCTTTTAAAAGAGTAGAACCTTTCTTTTGATTGAGCAGTTTTGAAACACTCTTTTTGCAGAATCTGCAAGTGGACATTCGGAGATCTTTGAGTCCTACGGTGAAAAAAAAATATCTTCTAGAAAAAACTACACGGAATAATTCCGTGAAATTTCTTTCTTTTCTTTCATTCATCTCTTAGTGTTGAAAATTTATTTTGATTTGGTGGTTTTGAAACACTCCTTTTGTCTAAACTGCATGTGGACATTTGGAGGGCTTTGAGGCCTACCGTGGAAAAAGCAATAACTTCAAATCAAATGTATACAGAAGCATTCTGCGAAAATTCTTTCTGAACGATGCATTCAACTAACAGAGTTGAAACTTACTTTTGATTGAGGAGTTTAGAAACACTCTTTCTGTAGAAACACCAAGTGGACAATTGGAGAGCTATGCGGCTTATCGTGGAAAAGGGAATATCTTCAAAGAAAAAGTACAGAGAATCATTCTGTGAAACTACTTTCTGATCTATGCATTCAACTAACAGAGTTGAACGTTACTTTTGATTGAGGAGTTTTGAAACACTCCTTCTATAGAAACTGCAAGTGGACACTTGGAGTGCTAAGAAGCCCATTGTGGAAAATGGAATATCTTCAAATAAAAACTACACAGAAGCATTCTGTGAAACTTCTTTCTGATCAATGCATTCAACTAACAGAGTTGAACGTTACTTTTGATTGAGGAGTTTTGAAACACTCCTTCTATAGAAACTGCAAGTGGACAGTTGGAGTGCTAAGAAGCGCATTGTGGAAAAAGGAATATCTTCAAATAAAAACTACACAGAAGCATTCTGTGAAATTTCCTTCTGATCAATGCATTCAACGAACAGAGCTGAACGTTACTTTTGATTGAGGAGTTTTGAAACACCCTTTCGGTGGAAACTCTAAGTGGACAGTTGGAGTGCTAAGAAGCCTATCGTGGAAAAAGGACTATCTTCAAATAAAAACTACACAGAAGCATTCTGTGGAACTTCTTTGTGATCTATGCATTCAACTACAGAGTTGAACCTTACTTTTCATAGAGGAGTTTGAAACTCTCTTTCTGTAGGAAAGGCTAGTCGACATTTCGAGCGCTGTGGGGCCTATTGTGGAAAAATGAATATCTTCAAATAAAAACAACAAAGAAGCATTCTGCGAAACTTCTTTCTGATCTGTGCATGCAAATAACAGAGTTGAACCTACTTTTGTTTGAGGAGTTTTGAAACATTCTTTCTGTAGAAACTGCAAGTGGATATTTGGAGCGCTAGGAGGCTTATCGTGGAAATAGGGATATCTTCAAATAAAATCTACAGAGTAGCATTCTGTGAAACTTCTCTCTGCTCTGTGCGTTCAACTAACAGAGTTGAGTCTTACTTTTCATTGAGGAGTTTTGAAACACTCTTTCTACAGGAACGGCTAGTGGAGTTTTGGAGCGCAATGTGGCCTATTGTGGAAAAATGAACATCTTCAAATCAAAACAACGCAGAAGCATTCTGTGTAATTTCTTTCTGGTCTGTGCATTCAACTAACGTAGTTGAACCTTACTTTTGATTGAGGAGTTTGGAAACACTCTTTCTTTAGAAACCGGTAGTAGATATTTGGAGTGCTAAGAGGCCTATCGTGCAAATACTAATATCTTCAAATAAAAACTACACAGAAACATTCTGTGAAACTTCTTTCTGATCTGTACATTCAACTAACAGATTTGAACCATATTTTTGATTGACGAGTTTTGAAATACTCTTTCTGTAGAAACTGAGAGTGGACATTTGGAGCGCTATGAGGCCTATTGTGGACAAAGGAATATCTTCAAGTAAAAAGTACAAAGAGCATTCTGTGAATCTTCTTTCTGATCTATGCATTCTACTAACCGAGTTGAACCATACTTTTGATTGAGGAGTTTTGAAACACACCTTCTATAGAAAGTGCAAGTGGACATTTGGAGTGCTAAGAAGCCCATTGTGGAAAAAGGAATATCTACAAATAAAAACTACACAGAAGCATTCTGTGAAACTTCCTTCTGATCAATGCATTCAACTAACAGAGTTGAACGTTACTTTTGATTGTGGAGTTTTGAAACACTTTTTCTGTAGAAACTGCAAGTGGACATTTGGAGCGCTTGGAGGCTTATTGTGGAAATAGGAATATCTTTAAATAAAATCTACAGAGAAGCATTCTGTGAAGCTACTTTCTGATCTATGCATTCAACTAACGCAGTTGAACCTTAGTTTTGATAGAGGAGTTTTGAAACCCTCCTTCTATAGAAACTGCAAGTGGACATTTGGAGTGCTAAGAAGCCCATTGTGGAAAAAGGAATATCTTCAAAAAAAACTACACAGAAGAACTCTGTGAATCTTCTTTCTGATCTGTGCATTCAACAAACAGAGTTGAACCTTACTTTTGATTGAGGAGTTTTGAAGGACTCCTTCTATGGAAACTGCAAGTGGACATTTGGAGTGCTAAGAAGCCCATTGTGGTAAAAGGAATATCTTCAAATAAAAACTACACAGAAGCATTCTGTGAAACTTCTTTCTGTTCTTGGCATTCAAATAACAGAGTTCAACCTTACTTTCCATTGAAGAGTTTTGAAACACTCTGTCTGTAGGAACTTCAAGTGGACATTTGGAGAGCTATGTGGCCTATCGTGCAAAAATGAATATCTTCAATAAAAACTACACAGAAGCATTCTGTGAAACTTCTTTCTGGTCTGTGCATTCAACTAACAGAGTTGAACCTTTCTTTTGATTGAGGAGTTTTGAAACACTCTTTCTGTAGAAACTGCAAGTGGACATATGGAGCGCTAAGAGGCCCACCGTGGAAATAGGAAGATCGTCAAATAAAAACTACACAGAAGCATTCTGTGAAACTCCTTTCTGATCTGTACATTCAACAAACAGATTTGAACCATATTTTTGATTGACGAGTTTTGAAATAGTCTTTCTGTAGAAACTGAGAGTGGACATTTGGAGCGCTATGAGGCCTATTGTGGACAAAGGAATATCTTCAAGTAAAAAGTACAAAGAGCATTCTGTGAATCTTCTTTCTGATCTATGCATTCTACTAACCGAGTTGAACCATACTTTTGTTTGAGGAGTTTTGAAACACACCTTCTATAGAAAGTGCAAGTGGACATTTGGAGTGCTAAGAAGCCCATTGTGGAAAAAGGAATATCTACAAATAAAAACTACACAGAAGCATTCTGTGAAACTTCCTTCTGATCAATGCATTCAACTAACAGAGTTGAACGTTACTTTTGATTGTGGAGTTTTGAAACACTTTTTCTGTAGAAACTGCAAGTGGACATTTGGAGCGCTTGGAGGCTTATCGTGGAAATAGGAATATCTTTAAATAAAATCTACAGAGAAGCATTCTGTGAAGCTACTTTCTGATCTATGCATTCAACTAACGCAGTTGAACCTTAGTTTTGATAGAGGAGTTTTGAAACCCTCCTTCTATAGAAACTGCAAGTGGACATTTGGAGTGCTAAGAAGCCCTTTGTGGAAAAAGGAATATCTTCAAAAAAAACTACACAGAAGAACTCTGTGAAACTTCTTTCTGATCTGTGCATTCAACAAACAGAGTTGAACCTTACTTTTGATTGAGGAGTTTTGAAGGACTCCTTCTATGGAAACTACAAGTGGACATTTGGAGTGTTAAGAAGCCCCTTGTGGTAAAAGGAATATCTTCAAATAAAAACTACACAGAAGCATTCTTTGAAACTTCTTTCTGTTCTTGGCATTCAACTAACAGAGTTGAACCTTACTTTCCATTGAAGAGTTTTGAAACACTCTGTCTGTAGGAACTTCAAGTGGACATTTGGAGAGCTATGTGGCCTATCGTGCAAAAATGAATATCTTCAATAAAAACTACACAGAAGCATTCTGTGAAACTTCTTTCTTTTGATTGAGGAGTTTTGAAACACTCTTTCTGTAGAAACTGCAAGTGGACATGTGGAGCGCTAAGAGGCCCACCGTGGAAATAGGAAGATCGTCAAAAAAAACTACACAGAAGCATTCTGTGAAACTCCTTTCTGATCTGTGCATTCAACTAACAGAGTAGAACATTTCTTTTGATTGAGCAGTTTTGAAACACTCTTCTTGTAGAATCTGCAAGTGGACGTTTTGACACCTCTGAGGCCTATGGTGAGACATGAAATAACTTCAAGTAAAACTACACAGAATAATTCTGTGAAATTACTTTCTATTCTCTGCATTCATCTCACAGTGTTGAACCTTTCTTTTGATTCGGTAGTTTTGAAACACTCTTTCTGTATAAACTACAGGTGGACATTTTGGGGGCTTTGAGACCTATCTGGGAAAAAGGAAAACCTTCAAATGAAAAATACACAGAAGAATTCTGTGAAACTTCCTTCTGATCTGTGCATTCAACTAACAGAGTTGAACCTTACCTTTGAGCAGTTGTGAAACACTTTATTTGTAGAATGTGCAAGTGGAGATTTGGAGAACATTGAGGCCTACGGTGAAAAACGAAGTATCTTCCCCTGAAAGCTACACGGAAGCATTCTGTGAAACTGCTTTCTGATCTGTGCATTCAACTAACAGAGGTGAATCTTACTTTTGATTGAGCAGTTTTGAAACACACTATTTGTAGAATCTGCAAGTGGACATTTGGAGGGCTTTGAGGCCTACGGTGAAAAACGAAATATCTTCCCAGAAAAACTACACAGAAGCATTCTGTGAAACTACATTCTGATCTCTGCATTCATCTCATTGAGTAGAACCTTTCTTTTGATTGAGCTGTTTTGAAACACTATTTTGAAGAATCTGCAAGGGAATATTTGAAGAATATTGAGGCCTATGGTGTACAATGAAATACCTTCCCCTTTAAAGTACACAGAAGCATTCTATGAAGACACTTTCGGATGTGTGCATTCATCTAACAGAGTAGAACTTTCTTTTGATTGAGCAGTTTTGAAACTCTCTTTTTGTAGAATCTGCAAGTGGACATTTGTAGGGCTTTGAGGCCTAAGGTGAAAAAAGAAATATCTTCCCATAAACACTACATGGAAGAATTCTGTGAAACTCCTTTCTGATCTGTGCATTCAACTAACAGAGTTTCACATTACTTTTGATTGAGCAGTTTTGAAATACTCTATGTGTAGAATATGCAAGTGGACCTTTGGAGAGCATTGAGGCCAATGGTGAAAGACGAAATATCTTCCCCTAAAAACTACACGGAAGAATTCTGTGAAATTCCTTTCTGATCTGTACATTCAACTAACAGAATTGAACCTTACTTTTGATTGAGCAGTTTTGAAACACTCTTTTGTAGAATCTGCAAGTGAACATTTGGAGAACATTGACGCCTACAGTGAAAAACGAAATATCCTCCCATAAAAACTGCACAGAAGCATTCTGTGCAACTGCTTTCTATTCTGTTCAATCACCTCAGAAAGTAGAACTTTTCTTTTGATTGAGCAGTTTTGAAACACTCCTTTTGTAGAATCAGCAAGTGGACATTTGGAGAGCTTTGAGGCCTATAGTGAAAAATATATATCTTCAAATAAAAACTACACAGAAGCATTCGGAGAAACTATTTTCTGATCTGTGCATTCTTTTAAAAGAGTAGAACCTTTCTTTTGATTGAGCAGTTTTGAAACACTCTTTTTGCAGAATCTGTAAGTGGACATTCGGAGATCTTTGAGTCCTACGGTGAAAAACGAAATATCTTCAAGTAAAAACTACACGGAATAATTCTGTGAAATTTCCTTCTTTTCTTTCATTCATCTCATAGTGTTGAAAATTTATTTTGATTTTGTGGTTTTGAAACACTCTTTTTGTATAAACTGCACGTGGACATTTGGAGGGCTTTGAGGCCTACCGTGGAAAAAGCAATAACTTCAAATGAAAAGTATACAGAAGCATTCTGTGAAAATTCTTTCTGAACGATGCATTCAACTAACAGAGTTGAAACTTACTTGTGATTGAGGAGTTTAGAAACACTCTCTGTAGAAACACCAAGTGGACAATTGGAGAGCTATGCGGCCTATCGTGGAAAAGGGAATATCTTCAAAGAAAAACTACACAGAAGCATTCTGTGAAACTAATTTCTGATCTATGCATTCAACTAACAGAGTTGAACGTTACTTTTGATTGTGGAGTTTTGAAACACTCCTTCTATAGAAACTGCAAGTGGACATTGGGAGTGCTAAGAAGCCCATTGTGGAAAAAGGAATATCTTCAAGGAAAAGCTACACAGAAGCATTCTGTGAATCTTCTTTCTGATCTATGCATTCAACTAACAGAGTTGAACCATACTTTTGATAGAGTTTTAAAACACTGCTTCTATAGAAACTGCAAGTGGACATTTGGAGTGCTAACAAGCCCACTGTGGAAAAAGGAATATCTTCAAATAAAAACTACACAGAAGCATTCTGTGAAACTACTTTCTGATCTGTGCATTCAACAAACAGAGTTGAACCTTACTTTTGATTGAGGAGATTTGAAACACCCTTTCGGTAGAAACTCTAAGTGGACAGTTGGAGTGCTAAGAAGCCTATCGTGGAAAAAGGAATATCTGAAAATAAAAACCACACAGAAGCATTCTGTGAAACTTCTTTCTGATCTGTGCATGCAACAAACAGTGTTGAACCTTACTTTTGATTGAGGAGTTTTGAAACCCTCTTTCTGTAGAAACTGCAAGTGGACATTTGGAGCGCTTAGAGGCCTATCGTGGAAAGAGGAATATCTTCAAATAAAAACTACACAGAAGCATTCTGTGAAACTTCTTTCTCATCTATGCCTTCAACTAACAGAGTTGAACTTTACTTTTGATTGAGGAGTTTTGAAACACTCTTTCTGTAGAAACTGCAAGTGGACATTTGGAGCGCTAGGAGGCCTATCGTGGAAACAGGAATATTTTCAAATAAAATCTACAGGGAAGCATTCTGTGAAACTTCTTTCTGATCTGTGCGTTCAACTAACAGAGTTGAGTCTTTCTTTTCATTGAGGATTTTTGAAACACTCTTTCTACAGGAACGGCTAGTGGACACTTGGAGTGCAATGTGGCCTATTGTGGAAAAATGAACATCTTCAAATCAAAACAACGCAGAAGCATTCTGTGAAATTTCTTTCTGGTCTGTGCATTCAACTAACAAAGTTGAACCTTACTTTTGATTGAGAAGTTTGGAAACACTCTTTCTTTAGAAACTGGAAGTAGATATTTGGAGCGCTAAGAGGCCTATCGTGGAAATAGGGATATCTTCAAATAAAAACTACACAGAAACATTCTGTGAAACTTCTTTCTGATCTGTGCATTCAACTAATGCATTTGAACCATATTTTTGACTTAGGAGTTTTGAAACACTCTTTCTGTAGTAACTGCAAGTGGACACTTGGAGCACTATGAGGCCTATCGTGGACAAAGGAATATCTTCAAGTAAAAACTACACAGAAGCATTCTGTGAATCTTCTTTCTGATCTATGCATTCAACTAACAGAGTTGAAACTTACTTTTGCTGGAGGAGGTTTGAAAGACTCTTTCTGTAGAAACTGCCAGGGGACACTTTGAGCGCTAAGAGGCGTCTTGCGGAAATAGGATTATCTTCAAATAAAACTACACAGAAGCATTCTGTGAAACTTCTTTCTGATCTGTGCATTCAACTAACAGAGTTGAACCTTACTTTTGATTGCGGAGTTTTGAAACACTCTGAAGAAACTGCAAGGGGACATTTGCGGCGCTAAGAGGCCTATCGTGGAAAAAGGAATATCTTCAAATACAAAGTACACAGAAGCATTCTGTGAGACTTCCTTCTGATCTGTGCATTCAACTAAGAGTGTTAAACCTTACTTTTGATTGAGGAGTTTAAAAAGACTCTTTTTGAAGAAACTGCATGTGGACATTTGGAGCGCTAAGAGGCCTATCGTGGAAAAATGAATATCTCCAAATAAAAAGTACACAGAAGCATTCTGTGAAACTTCTTTCTGATCTATGCATTCAACTAACAGAGTTGAACCTTACTTTTGCTGGAGGAGTTTTGAAACACTCTTTCTGTAGAAACTGCAAGTGGACATTTGGAGCGCAATGTGGCCTATCGTGAAAAAATGAGTATCTTCAAATAAAAACTACACAGAAGCATTCTGTGAAACCTCTTTCTAATCTGGGCATTCAACTAACAGAGTTGAACCTTACTTTCCATTGAAGAGTTTTATTTGAGCGCTATGTGGCCTATCGTGCAAAAATGAGTCTCTTCAAATAAAAACTACATAGAATCATTCTGTGAAACTTCTTTCTGTTCTTGGCATTCAACTAACAGAGTTGAACCTTACTTTCCATTGAAGAGTTTTGAACCACTCTGTCTGTAGGAACTGCAAGTGGACATTTGAGCGCTATGTGGCCTATCGTGCAAAAATGAGCCTCTTCAAATAAAAACTACAGAGAAGCATTCTGTGAAACTTCTTTCTGTTCTGTGCATTCAAGTAACAGAGTTGGACCTTACTTTGGTTGAGGAGTTTTGAAACACTCTTTCTGTAGAAAGTGCAGGTGGACATTTGGAGCACTGAGAGGCCTCTCGTGGAAAAAGGAATATCTTCAAATAAAAACTACACAGAAGCATTCTGTGAAACTTCTTTCTGTTCTGGGCATTCAACTAAGAGAGTTGAACCTTACTTTCCATTGAAGAGTTTTGAACCACTCTGTCTGTAGGAACTGAAAGTGGATATTTGAGCGCTATGTGGCCTATCGTGCAAAAATGAGTCTCTTCAAATAAAAACTACATAGAATCATTCTGTGAAACTTCTTTCTGTTCTTGGCATTCAACTAACAGAGTTGAACATTACTTTCCATTGAAGAGTTTTGAACCACTCTGTCTGTAGGAACTGCAAGTGGACATTTGAGCGCTATGTGGCCTATCATGCAAAAATGAGCCTCTTCAAATAAAAACTACACAGAAGCATTCTGTGAAACTTCTTTCTGTTCTGTGCATTCAACTTGCAGAGTTGAACCTTACTTTTCATTTAGGAGTTTTGAAACAGTCTTTCTATAAGAACGGGTAGTGGATATTTGGAGCGCTGTGTGGCTTATTGTAGAAAAATGTATATCGTCAAATCAACAAAACAAAGAAGCATTCCGTGAAACTTCTTTCTGATCTGTGCATTCAACTAACAGAGTTGGACCTTACTTTGGTTGAGGAGTTTTGAAACACTCTTTCTGTAGAAAGTGCAGGTGGACATTTGGAGCACTGAGAGGCCTCTCGTGGAAAAAGGAATATCTCCAAATAAAAAGTACACAGAAGCATTCTATGAAACTTCTTTCTCATCTATGCATTCAACTGACAGAGTTGAACCTTACTTTTGAAAGAGTAGTTTTGAAAGACTCTTTCTGTAGAAATTGCAAGTGGATATTTGGAGCGCTAAGAGGCCTATCGTGGAAACAGGAATAACCTCAAATAAAAACTACATAGAAGCATTCTGTGAAACTTCTTTCTCTTCTGGGCATTCAACTAACGGAATTGAACCTTACTTTTCATTGAAGAGTTTTGAACCACTCTCTCTGTAGGAACTGCAAGTGGACATTTTGAGGGCTATGAGGCCTGTCGGGCAAAAGTGAGTCTCTTCAAATAAAAACTACACAGAAGCATTCTGTGAAACGCCTTTCTGATCTGTGCATTCAACTTCACAGTTGAACCTTACTTTTCATTGAGGAGTTTTGAAACACTCTTTCTGTAGAAACTGCAAGTGGACATTTGGAGCGCTAAGAGGCCCATCGTGGAAATAGGAATATCATCAATAAAAACTACACAGAATCATTCTGTGAAACTCCTTTCTGATCTGTGCATTCAACTCACAGAGTAGAAGCTTTCTTTTGATTGAGCAGTTTTGAAACACTCTTCTTGTAGAATCTGCAAGTGGACGTTTTGAGATCTCTGAGGCCTGTGCTGAGAAATGAAATAACTTCAAGTAAAAACTACACAGAATACTTCTGTGAAATTTCTTTCTATTCTCTGCATTCATCTCACAGTGTTGAACCTTTCTTTTGATTGGGTAGTTTTGAAACACTCTTTCTGTATAAACTACAGGTGGACATTTTGTTGGCTTTGAGACCTATTGTGGAAAAAGGAACATCTTCAAATAAAAAAATAGAAGAATTCTGTGAAACTTCCTTCTGATCTGTGCATTCAACTGACAGAGTTGAACCTTACTTTTGATTGAGCAGTTGTGAAACCCTTTATTTGTAGAATGTGCAAGTGGACATTTGGAGAACATTGAGGCCTACGGTGAAAAACGAAGTATCTTCCCATAAAAACTACACAGAAGCATTCTGTGAAACTTCTTTCTATTCTGTTCATTCGTCTCACAAAGTAGAACCTTTCTTTTGATGGAGCAGTTTTAAAACACTCTTTTGGTTAAATCTGGGAGTGGACAGTTGGAGCACCTTTAGGCCTATCGTCGAAAAATATATATCTTCAAATAAAAACTACACAGAAGCATTCTGTGAAACTTCTTTCCATTCTGTTCATTCGTCTCACAAAGTAGAACCTTTCTTTTGACGAAGCAGTTTTAAAACACTCTTTTTGTAGAATCTGGGAGTGGACATTTGGAGCACATTTAGGCCTATCGTCGAAAAAGATATATCTTCAAATAAAAACTACACAGAAGCATTCTGTGAAACTACATTCTGATCTCTCCATTCATCTCATTGAGTTGAACCTTTCATTTGATTGGGCTGTTTTGAAACACTATTTTGAAGAATCTGCAAGGGAATATTTGAAGAATATTGAGGCCTATGGTGTACAACGAAATACCTTCCCAAACTACACAGAAGCATTCTATGAAGCTACTTTCTGATGTGTGCCTTCATCTAACAGAGTAGAACTTTCTTGTGATTGAGCAGTTTTGAAACACTCTTTTTGTAGAATCTGCAAGTGGACATTTGGAGGGCTTTGAGGCCTAAGTTGAAAAAAGAAATATATTCCAATAAACACTACACGGAAGAATTCTGTGAAACTCCTTTCTCATCTGTGCATTCAACTAACAGAGTTAACATTACTTTTGATTGAGCAGTTTTGAAATACTCTATGTGTAGAATCTGCAAGTGGACATTTGGAGAGCATTGAGGCCAATGGTGAAAGACGAAATATCTTCCCCTAAAATCTACACGGAAGCATTCTGTGAAACTTCTTTCTGATCTGTACATTCAACTAACAGAATTGAACCTTACTTTTGATTGAGCAGTTTTGAAACACTCTTTTTGTAGAATCTGCAAGTGAACATTTGGAGAACATTGACGCCTACAGTGAAAAACGAAATATCCTCCCATAAAAACTGCACAGAAGCATTCTGTGCAACTGCTTTCTATTCTGTTCAATCACCTCAGAAAGTAGAACCTTTCTTTTGATTGAGCAGTTTTGAAACACTCCTTTTGTAGAATCAGCAAGTGGACATTTGGAGAGCTTTGAGGCCTACAGTGGAAAAATATATATCTTCAAATAAAAACTACACAGAAGCATTCGGGGAAACTATTTTCTGATCTGTGCATTCTTTTAAAAGAGTAGAACCTTTCTTTTGATTGAGCAGTTTTGAAACACTCTTTTTGCAGAATCTGCAAGTGGACATTCGGAGATCTTTGAGTCCTACGGTGAAAAAAAAATATCTTCTAGAAAAAACTACACGGAATAATTCCGTGAAATTTCTTTCTTTTCTTTCATTCATCTCTTAGTGTTGAAAATTTATTTTGATTTGGTGGTTTTGAAACACTCCTTTTGTCTAAACTGCATGTGGACATTTGGAGGGCTTTGAGGCCTACCGTGGAAAAAAGCAATAACTTCAAATCAAATGTATACAGAAGCATTCTGCGAAAATTCTTTCTGAACGATGCATTCAACTAACAGAGTTGAAACTTACTTTTGATTGAGGAGTTTAGAAACACTCTTTCTGTAGAAACACCAAGTGGACAATTGGAGAGCTATGCGGCTTATCGTGGAAAAGGGAATATCTTCAAAGAAAAAGTACAGAGAATCATTCTGTGAAACTACTTTCTGATCTATGCATTCAACTAACAGAGTTGAACGTTACTTTTGATTGAGGAGTTTTGAAACACTCCTTCTATAGAAACTGCAAGTGGACACTTGGAGTGCTAAGAAGCCCATTGTGGAAAATGGAATATCTTCAAATAAAAACTACACAGAAGCATTCTGTGAAACTTCTTTCTGATCAATGCATTCAACTAACAGAGTTGAACGTTACTTTTGATTGAGGAGTTTTGAAACACTCCTTCTATAGAAACTGCAAGTGGACAGTTGGAGTGCTAAGAAGCGCATTGTGGAAAAAGGAATATCTTCAAATAAAAACTACACAGAAGCATTCTGTGAAATTTCCTTCTGATCAATGCATTCAACGAACAGAGCTGAACGTTACTTTTGATTGAGGAGTTTTGAAACACCCTTTCGGTGGAAACTCTAAGTGGACAGTTGGAGTGCTAAGAAGCCTATCGTGGAAAAAGGACTATCTTCAAATAAAAACTACACAGAAGCATTCTGTGGAACTTCTTTGTGATCTATGCATTCAACTACAGAGTTGAACCTTACTTTTCATAGAGGAGTTTGAAACTCTCTTTCTGTAGGAAAGGC
Organism: Symphalangus syndactylus; assembly: GCF_028878055.3. Lineage (NCBI taxonomy): Eukaryota > Metazoa > Chordata > Mammalia > Primates > Hylobatidae > Symphalangus > Symphalangus syndactylus. Next base: position 70,601,393 of record NC_072429.2, on the reverse strand, counting down.
TAGTCGACATTTCGAGCGCTGTGGGGCCTATTGTGGAAAAATGAATATCTTCAAATAAAAACAACAAAGAAGCATTCTGCGAAACTTCTTTCTGATCTGTGCATGCAAATAACAGAGTTGAACCTACTTTTGTTTGAGGAGTTTTGAAACATTCTTTCTGTAGAAACTGCAAGTGGATATTTGGAGCGCTAGGAGGCTTATCGTGGAAATAGGGATATCTTCAAATAAAATCTACAGAGTAGCATTCTGTGAAACTTCTCTCTGCTCTGTGCGTTCAACTAACAGAGTTGAGTCTTACTTTTCATTGAGGAGTTTTGAAACACTCTTTCTACAGGAACGGCTAGTGGAGTTTTGGAGCGCAATGTGGCCTATTGTGGAAAAATGAACATCTTCAAATCAAAACAACGCAGAAGCATTCTGTGTAATTTCTTTCTGGTCTGTGCATTCAACTAACGTAGTTGAACCTTACTTTTGATTGAGGAGTTTGGAAACACTCTTTCTTTAGAAACCGGTAGTAGATATTTGGAGTGCTAAGAGGCCTATCGTGCAAATACTAATATCTTCAAATAAAAACTACACAGAAACATTCTGTGAAACTTCTTTCTGATCTGTACATTCAACTAACAGATTTGAACCATATTTTTGATTGACGAGTTTTGAAATACTCTTTCTGTAGAAACTGAGAGTGGACATTTGGAGCGCTATGAGGCCTATTGTGGACAAAGGAATATCTTCAAGTAAAAAGTACAAAGAGCATTCTGTGAATCTTCTTTCTGATCTATGCATTCTACTAACCGAGTTGAACCATACTTTTGATTGAGGAGTTTTGAAACACACCTTCTATAGAAAGTGCAAGTGGACATTTGGAGTGCTAAGAAGCCCATTGTGGAAAAAGGAATATCTACAAATAAAAACTACACAGAAGCATTCTGTGAAACTTCCTTCTGATCAATGCATTCAACTAACAGAGTTGAACGTTACTTTTGATTGTGGAGTTTTGAAACACTTTTTCTGTAGAAACTGCAAGTGGACATTTGGAGCGCTTGGAGGCTTATTGTGGAAATAGGAATATCTTTAAATAAAATCTACAGAGAAGCATTCTGTGAAGCTACTTTCTGATCTATGCATTCAACTAACGCAGTTGAACCTTAGTTTTGATAGAGGAGTTTTGAAACCCTCCTTCTATAGAAACTGCAAGTGGACATTTGGAGTGCTAAGAAGCCCATTGTGGAAAAAGGAATATCTTCAAAAAAAACTACACAGAAGAACTCTGTGAATCTTCTTTCTGATCTGTGCATTCAACAAACAGAGTTGAACCTTACTTTTGATTGAGGAGTTTTGAAGGACTCCTTCTATGGAAACTGCAAGTGGACATTTGGAGTGCTAAGAAGCCCATTGTGGTAAAAGGAATATCTTCAAATAAAAACTACACAGAAGCATTCTGTGAAACTTCTTTCTGTTCTTGGCATTCAAATAACAGAGTTCAACCTTACTTTCCATTGAAGAGTTTTGAAACACTCTGTCTGTAGGAACTTCAAGTGGACATTTGGAGAGCTATGTGGCCTATCGTGCAAAAATGAATATCTTCAATAAAAACTACACAGAAGCATTCTGTGAAACTTCTTTCTGGTCTGTGCATTCAACTAACAGAGTTGAACCTTTCTTTTGATTGAGGAGTTTTGAAACACTCTTTCTGTAGAAACTGCAAGTGGACATATGGAGCGCTAAGAGGCCCACCGTGGAAATAGGAAGATCGTCAAATAAAAACTACACAGAAGCATTCTGTGAAACTCCTTTCTGATCTGTACATTCAACAAACAGATTTGAACCATATTTTTGATTGACGAGTTTTGAAATAGTCTTTCTGTAGAAACTGAGAGTGGACATTTGGAGCGCTATGAGGCCTATTGTGGACAAAGGAATATCTTCAAGTAAAAAGTACAAAGAGCATTCTGTGAATCTTCTTTCTGATCTATGCATTCTACTAACCGAGTTGAACCATACTTTTGTTTGAGGAGTTTTGAAACACACCTTCTATAGAAAGTGCAAGTGGACATTTGGAGTGCTAAGAAGCCCATTGTGGAAAAAGGAATATCTACAAATAAAAACTACACAGAAGCATTCTGTGAAACTTCCTTCTGATCAATGCATTCAACTAACAGAGTTGAACGTTACTTTTGATTGTGGAGTTTTGAAACACTTTTTCTGTAGAAACTGCAAGTGGACATTTGGAGCGCTTGGAGGCTTATCGTGGAAATAGGAATATCTTTAAATAAAATCTACAGAGAAGCATTCTGTGAAGCTACTTTCTGATCTATGCATTCAACTAACGCAGTTGAACCTTAGTTTTGATAGAGGAGTTTTGAAACCCTCCTTCTATAGAAACTGCAAGTGGACATTTGGAGTGCTAAGAAGCCCTTTGTGGAAAAAGGAATATCTTCAAAAAAAACTACACAGAAGAACTCTGTGAAACTTCTTTCTGATCTGTGCATTCAACAAACAGAGTTGAACCTTACTTTTGATTGAGGAGTTTTGAAGGACTCCTTCTATGGAAACTACAAGTGGACATTTGGAGTGTTAAGAAGCCCCTTGTGGTAAAAGGAATATCTTCAAATAAAAACTACACAGAAGCATTCTTTGAAACTTCTTTCTGTTCTTGGCATTCAACTAACAGAGTTGAACCTTACTTTCCATTGAAGAGTTTTGAAACACTCTGTCTGTAGGAACTTCAAGTGGACATTTGGAGAGCTATGTGGCCTATCGTGCAAAAATGAATATCTTCAATAAAAACTACACAGAAGCATTCTGTGAAACTTCTTTCTTTTGATTGAGGAGTTTTGAAACACTCTTTCTGTAGAAACTGCAAGTGGACATGTGGAGCGCTAAGAGGCCCACCGTGGAAATAGGAAGATCGTCAAAAAAAACTACACAGAAGCATTCTGTGAAACTCCTTTCTGATCTGTGCATTCAACTAACAGAGTAGAACATTTCTTTTGATTGAGCAGTTTTGAAACACTCTTCTTGTAGAATCTGCAAGTGGACGTTTTGACACCTCTGAGGCCTATGGTGAGACATGAAATAACTTCAAGTAAAACTACACAGAATAATTCTGTGAAATTACTTTCTATTCTCTGCATTCATCTCACAGTGTTGAACCTTTCTTTTGATTCGGTAGTTTTGAAACACTCTTTCTGTATAAACTACAGGTGGACATTTTGGGGGCTTTGAGACCTATCTGGGAAAAAGGAAAACCTTCAAATGAAAAATACACAGAAGAATTCTGTGAAACTTCCTTCTGATCTGTGCATTCAACTAACAGAGTTGAACCTTACCTTTGAGCAGTTGTGAAACACTTTATTTGTAGAATGTGCAAGTGGAGATTTGGAGAACATTGAGGCCTACGGTGAAAAACGAAGTATCTTCCCCTGAAAGCTACACGGAAGCATTCTGTGAAACTGCTTTCTGATCTGTGCATTCAACTAACAGAGGTGAATCTTACTTTTGATTGAGCAGTTTTGAAACACACTATTTGTAGAATCTGCAAGTGGACATTTGGAGGGCTTTGAGGCCTACGGTGAAAAACGAAATATCTTCCCAGAAAAACTACACAGAAGCATTCTGTGAAACTACATTCTGATCTCTGCATTCATCTCATTGAGTAGAACCTTTCTTTTGATTGAGCTGTTTTGAAACACTATTTTGAAGAATCTGCAAGGGAATATTTGAAGAATATTGAGGCCTATGGTGTACAATGAAATACCTTCCCCTTTAAAGTACACAGAAGCATTCTATGAAGACACTTTCGGATGTGTGCATTCATCTAACAGAGTAGAACTTTCTTTTGATTGAGCAGTTTTGAAACTCTCTTTTTGTAGAATCTGCAAGTGGACATTTGTAGGGCTTTGAGGCCTAAGGTGAAAAAAGAAATATCTTCCCATAAACACTACATGGAAGAATTCTGTGAAACTCCTTTCTGATCTGTGCATTCAACTAACAGAGTTTCACATTACTTTTGATTGAGCAGTTTTGAAATACTCTATGTGTAGAATATGCAAGTGGACCTTTGGAGAGCATTGAGGCCAATGGTGAAAGACGAAATATCTTCCCCTAAAAACTACACGGAAGAATTCTGTGAAATTCCTTTCTGATCTGTACATTCAACTAACAGAATTGAACCTTACTTTTGATTGAGCAGTTTTGAAACACTCTTTTGTAGAATCTGCAAGTGAACATTTGGAGAACATTGACGCCTACAGTGAAAAACGAAATATCCTCCCATAAAAACTGCACAGAAGCATTCTGTGCAACTGCTTTCTATTCTGTTCAATCACCTCAGAAAGTAGAACTTTTCTTTTGATTGAGCAGTTTTGAAACACTCCTTTTGTAGAATCAGCAAGTGGACATTTGGAGAGCTTTGAGGCCTATAGTGAAAAATATATATCTTCAAATAAAAACTACACAGAAGCATTCGGAGAAACTATTTTCTGATCTGTGCATTCTTTTAAAAGAGTAGAACCTTTCTTTTGATTGAGCAGTTTTGAAACACTCTTTTTGCAGAATCTGTAAGTGGACATTCGGAGATCTTTGAGTCCTACGGTGAAAAACGAAATATCTTCAAGTAAAAACTACACGGAATAATTCTGTGAAATTTCCTTCTTTTCTTTCATTCATCTCATAGTGTTGAAAATTTATTTTGATTTTGTGGTTTTGAAACACTCTTTTTGTATAAACTGCACGTGGACATTTGGAGGGCTTTGAGGCCTACCGTGGAAAAAGCAATAACTTCAAATGAAAAGTATACAGAAGCATTCTGTGAAAATTCTTTCTGAACGATGCATTCAACTAACAGAGTTGAAACTTACTTGTGATTGAGGAGTTTAGAAACACTCTCTGTAGAAACACCAAGTGGACAATTGGAGAGCTATGCGGCCTATCGTGGAAAAGGGAATATCTTCAAAGAAAAACTACACAGAAGCATTCTGTGAAACTAATTTCTGATCTATGCATTCAACTAACAGAGTTGAACGTTACTTTTGATTGTGGAGTTTTGAAACACTCCTTCTATAGAAACTGCAAGTGGACATTGGGAGTGCTAAGAAGCCCATTGTGGAAAAAGGAATATCTTCAAGGAAAAGCTACACAGAAGCATTCTGTGAATCTTCTTTCTGATCTATGCATTCAACTAACAGAGTTGAACCATACTTTTGATAGAGTTTTAAAACACTGCTTCTATAGAAACTGCAAGTGGACATTTGGAGTGCTAACAAGCCCACTGTGGAAAAAGGAATATCTTCAAATAAAAACTACACAGAAGCATTCTGTGAAACTACTTTCTGATCTGTGCATTCAACAAACAGAGTTGAACCTTACTTTTGATTGAGGAGATTTGAAACACCCTTTCGGTAGAAACTCTAAGTGGACAGTTGGAGTGCTAAGAAGCCTATCGTGGAAAAAGGAATATCTGAAAATAAAAACCACACAGAAGCATTCTGTGAAACTTCTTTCTGATCTGTGCATGCAACAAACAGTGTTGAACCTTACTTTTGATTGAGGAGTTTTGAAACCCTCTTTCTGTAGAAACTGCAAGTGGACATTTGGAGCGCTTAGAGGCCTATCGTGGAAAGAGGAATATCTTCAAATAAAAACTACACAGAAGCATTCTGTGAAACTTCTTTCTCATCTATGCCTTCAACTAACAGAGTTGAACTTTACTTTTGATTGAGGAGTTTTGAAACACTCTTTCTGTAGAAACTGCAAGTGGACATTTGGAGCGCTAGGAGGCCTATCGTGGAAACAGGAATATTTTCAAATAAAATCTACAGGGAAGCATTCTGTGAAACTTCTTTCTGATCTGTGCGTTCAACTAACAGAGTTGAGTCTTTCTTTTCATTGAGGATTTTTGAAACACTCTTTCTACAGGAACGGCTAGTGGACACTTGGAGTGCAATGTGGCCTATTGTGGAAAAATGAACATCTTCAAATCAAAACAACGCAGAAGCATTCTGTGAAATTTCTTTCTGGTCTGTGCATTCAACTAACAAAGTTGAACCTTACTTTTGATTGAGAAGTTTGGAAACACTCTTTCTTTAGAAACTGGAAGTAGATATTTGGAGCGCTAAGAGGCCTATCGTGGAAATAGGGATATCTTCAAATAAAAACTACACAGAAACATTCTGTGAAACTTCTTTCTGATCTGTGCATTCAACTAATGCATTTGAACCATATTTTTGACTTAGGAGTTTTGAAACACTCTTTCTGTAGTAACTGCAAGTGGACACTTGGAGCACTATGAGGCCTATCGTGGACAAAGGAATATCTTCAAGTAAAAACTACACAGAAGCATTCTGTGAATCTTCTTTCTGATCTATGCATTCAACTAACAGAGTTGAAACTTACTTTTGCTGGAGGAGGTTTGAAAGACTCTTTCTGTAGAAACTGCCAGGGGACACTTTGAGCGCTAAGAGGCGTCTTGCGGAAATAGGATTATCTTCAAATAAAACTACACAGAAGCATTCTGTGAAACTTCTTTCTGATCTGTGCATTCAACTAACAGAGTTGAACCTTACTTTTGATTGCGGAGTTTTGAAACACTCTGAAGAAACTGCAAGGGGACATTTGCGGCGCTAAGAGGCCTATCGTGGAAAAAGGAATATCTTCAAATACAAAGTACACAGAAGCATTCTGTGAGACTTCCTTCTGATCTGTGCATTCAACTAAGAGTGTTAAACCTTACTTTTGATTGAGGAGTTTAAAAAGACTCTTTTTGAAGAAACTGCATGTGGACATTTGGAGCGCTAAGAGGCCTATCGTGGAAAAATGAATATCTCCAAATAAAAAGTACACAGAAGCATTCTGTGAAACTTCTTTCTGATCTATGCATTCAACTAACAGAGTTGAACCTTACTTTTGCTGGAGGAGTTTTGAAACACTCTTTCTGTAGAAACTGCAAGTGGACATTTGGAGCGCAATGTGGCCTATCGTGAAAAAATGAGTATCTTCAAATAAAAACTACACAGAAGCATTCTGTGAAACCTCTTTCTAATCTGGGCATTCAACTAACAGAGTTGAACCTTACTTTCCATTGAAGAGTTTTATTTGAGCGCTATGTGGCCTATCGTGCAAAAATGAGTCTCTTCAAATAAAAACTACATAGAATCATTCTGTGAAACTTCTTTCTGTTCTTGGCATTCAACTAACAGAGTTGAACCTTACTTTCCATTGAAGAGTTTTGAACCACTCTGTCTGTAGGAACTGCAAGTGGACATTTGAGCGCTATGTGGCCTATCGTGCAAAAATGAGCCTCTTCAAATAAAAACTACAGAGAAGCATTCTGTGAAACTTCTTTCTGTTCTGTGCATTCAAGTAACAGAGTTGGACCTTACTTTGGTTGAGGAGTTTTGAAACACTCTTTCTGTAGAAAGTGCAGGTGGACATTTGGAGCACTGAGAGGCCTCTCGTGGAAAAAGGAATATCTTCAAATAAAAACTACACAGAAGCATTCTGTGAAACTTCTTTCTGTTCTGGGCATTCAACTAAGAGAGTTGAACCTTACTTTCCATTGAAGAGTTTTGAACCACTCTGTCTGTAGGAACTGAAAGTGGATATTTGAGCGCTATGTGGCCTATCGTGCAAAAATGAGTCTCTTCAAATAAAAACTACATAGAATCATTCTGTGAAACTTCTTTCTGTTCTTGGCATTCAACTAACAGAGTTGAACATTACTTTCCATTGAAGAGTTTTGAACCACTCTGTCTGTAGGAACTGCAAGTGGACATTTGAGCGCTATGTGGCCTATCATGCAAAAATGAGCCTCTTCAAATAAAAACTACACAGAAGCATTCTGTGAAACTTCTTTCTGTTCTGTGCATTCAACTTGCAGAGTTGAACCTTACTTTTCATTTAGGAGTTTTGAAACAGTCTTTCTATAAGAACGGGTAGTGGATATTTGGAGCGCTGTGTGGCTTATTGTAGAAAAATGTATATCGTCAAATCAACAAAACAAAGAAGCATTCCGTGAAACTTCTTTCTGATCTGTGCATTCAACTAACAGAGTTGGACCTTACTTTGGTTGAGGAGTTTTGAAACACTCTTTCTGTAGAAAGTGCAGGTGGACATTTGGAGCACTGAGAGGCCTCTCGTGAAAAAAGGAATATCTCCAAATAAAAAGTACACAGAAGCATTCTATGAAACTTCTTTCTCATCTATGCATTCAACTGACAGAGTTGAACCTTACTTTTGAAAGAGTAGTTTTGAAAGACTCTTTCTGTAGAAATTGCAAGTGGATATTTGGAGCGCTAAGAGGCCTATCGTGGAAACAGGAATAACCTCAAATAAAAACTACATAGAAGCATTCTGTGAAACTTCTTTCTCTTCTGGGCATTCAACTAACGGAATTGAACCTTACTTTTCATTGAAGAGTTTTGAACCACTCTCTCTGTAGGAACTGCAAGTGGACATTTTGAGGGCTATGAGGCCTGTCGGGCAAAAGTGAGTCTCTTCAAATAAAAACTACACAGAAGCATTCTGTGAAACGCCTTTCTGATCTGTGCATTCAACTTCACAGTTGAACCTTACTTTTCATTGAGGAGTTTTGAAACACTCTTTCTGTAGAAACTGCAAGTGGACATTTGGAGCGCTAAGAGGCCCATCGTGGAAATAGGAATATCATCAATAAAAACTACACAGAATCATTCTGTGAAACTCCTTTCTGATCTGTGCATTCAACTAACAGAGTAGAAGCTTTCTTTTGATTGAGCAGTTTTGAAACACTCTTCTTGTAGAATCTGCAAGTGGACGTTTTGAGATCTCTGAGGCCTGTGCTGAGAAATGAAATAACTTCAAGTAAAAACTACACAGAATACTTCTGTGAAATTTCTTTCTATTCTCTGCATTCATCTCACAGTGTTGAACCTTTCTTTTGATTGGGTAGTTTTGAAACACTCTTTCTGTATAAACTACAGGTGGACATTTTGTTGGCTTTGAGACCTATTGTGGAAAAAGGAACATCTTCAAATAAAAAAATAGAAGAATTCTGTGAAACTTCCTTCTGATCTGTGCATTCAACTGACAGAGTTGAACCTTACTTTTGATTGAGCAGTTGTGAAACCCTTTATTTGTAGAATGTGCAAGTGGACATTTGGAGAACATTGAGGCCTACGGTGAAAAACGAAGTATCTTCCCATAAAAACTACACAGAAGCATTCTGTGAAACTTCTTTCTATTCTGTTCATTCGTCTCACAAAGTAGAACCTTTCTTTTGATGGAGCAGTTTTAAAACACTCTTTTGGTTAAATCTGGGAGTGGACAGTTGGAGCACCTTTAGGCCTATCGTCGAAAAATATATATCTTCAAATAAAAACTACACAGAAGCATTCTGTGAAACTTCTTTCCATTCTGTTCATTCGTCTCACAAAGTAGAACCTTTCTTTTGACGAAGCAGTTTTAAAACACTCTTTTTGTAGAATCTGGGAGTGGACATTTGGAGCACATTTAGGCCTATCGTCGAAAAAGATATATCTTCAAATAAAAACTACACAGAAGCATTCTGTGAAACTACATTCTGATCTCTCCATTCATCTCATTGAGTTGAAACTTTCATTTGATTGGGCTGTTTTGAAACACTATTTTGAAGAATCTGCAAGGGAATATTTGAAGAATATTGAGGCCTATGGTGTACAACGAAATACCTTCCCAAACTACACAGAAGCATTCTATGAAGCTACTTTCTGATGTGTGCCTTCATCTAACAGAGTAGAACTTTCTTGTGATTGAGCAGTTTTGAAACACTCTTTTTGTAGAATCTGCAAGTGGACATTTGGAGGGCTTTGAGGCCTAAGTTGAAAAAAGAAATATATTCCAATAAACACTACACGGAAGAATTCTGTGAAACTCCTTTCTCATCTGTGCATTCAACTAACAGAGTTAACATTACTTTTGATTGAGCAGTTTTGAAATACTCTATGTGTAGAATCTGCAAGTGGACATTTGGAGAGCATTGAGGCCAATGGTGAAAGACGAAATATCTTCCCCTAAAATCTACACGGAAGCATTCTGTGAAACTTCTTTCTGATCTGTACATTCAACTAACAGAATTGAACCTTACTTTTGATTGAGCAGTTTTGAAACACTCTTTTTGTAGAATCTGCAAGTGAACATTTGGAGAACATTGACGCCTACAGTGAAAAACGAAATATCCTCCCATAAAAACTGCACAGAAGCATTCTGTGCAACTGCTTTCTATTCTGTTCAATCACCTCAGAAAGTAGAACCTTTCTTTTGATTGAGCAGTTTTGAAACACTCCTTTTGTAGAATCAGCAAGTGGACATTTGGAGAGCTTTGAGGCCTACAGTGGAAAAATATATATCTTCAAATAAAAACTACACAGAAGCATTCGGGGAAACTATTTTCTGATCTGTGCATTCTTTTAAAAGAGTAGAACCTTTCTTTTGATTGAGCAGTTTTGAAACACTCTTTTTGCAGAATCTGCAAGTGGACATTCGGAGATCTTTGAGTCCTACGGTGAAAAAAAAATATCTTCTAGAAAAAACTACACGGAATAATTCTGTGAAATTTCTTTCTTTTCTTTCATTCATCTCTTAGTGTTGAAAATTTATTTTGATTTGGTGGTTTTGAAACACTCCTTTTGTCTAAACTGCATGTGGACATTTGGAGGGCTTTGAGGCCTACCGTGGAAAAAAGCAATAACTTCAAATCAAATGTATACAGAAGCATTCTGCGAAAATTCTTTCTGAACGATGCATTCAACTAACAGAGTTGAAACTTACTTTTGATTGAGGAGTTTAGAAACACTCTTTCTGTAGAAACACCAAGTGGACAATTGGAGAGCTATGCGGCTTATCGTGGAAAAGGGAATATCTTCAAAGAAAAAGTACAGAGAATCATTCTGTGAAACTACTTTCTGATCTATGCATTCAACTAACAGAGTTGAACGTTACTTTTGATTGTGGAGTTTTGAAACACTCCTTCTATAGAAACTGCAAGTGGACATTGGGAGTGCTAAGAAGCCCATTGTGGAAAAAGGAATATCTTCAAGGAAAAGCTACACAGAAGCATTCTGTGAATCTTCTTTCTGATCTATGCATTCAACTAACAGAGTTGAACCATACTTTTGATAGAGTTTTAAAACACTGCTTCTATAGAAACTGCAAGTGGACATTTGGAGTGCTAACAAGCCCACTGTGGAAAAAGGAATATCTTCAAATAAAAACTACACAGAAGCATTCTGTGAAACTACTTTCTGATCTGTGCATTCAACAAACAGAGTTGAACCTTACTTTTGATTGAGGAGATTTGAAACACCCTTTCGGTAGAAACTCTAAGTGGACAGTTGGAGTGCTAAGAAGCCTATCGTGGAAAAAGGAATATCTGAAAATAAAAACCACACAGAAGCATTCTGTGAAACTTCTTTCTGATCTGTGCATGCAACAAACAGTGTTGAACCTTACTTTTGATTGAGGAGTTTTGAAACCCTCTTTCTGTAGAAACTGCAAGTGGACATTTGGAGCGCTTAGAGGCCTATCGTGGAAAGAGGAATATCTTCAAATAAAAACTACACAGAAGCATTCTGTGAAACTTCTTTCTCATCTATGCCTTCAACTAACAGAGTTGAACTTTACTTTTGATTGAGGAGTTTTGAAACACTCTTTCTGTAGAAACTGCAAGTGGACATTTGGAGCGCTAGGAGGCCTATCGTGGAAACAGGAATATTTTCAAATAAAATCTACAGGGAAGCATTCTGTGAAACTTCTTTCTGATCTGTGCGTTCAACTAACAGAGTTGAGTCTTTCTTTTCATTGAGGATTTTTGAAACACTCTTTCTACAGGAACGGCTAGTGGACACTTGGAGTGCAATGTGGCCTATTGTGGAAAAATGAACATCTTCAAATCAAAACAACGCAGAAGCATTCTGTGAAATTTCTTTCTGGTCTGTGCATTCAACTAACAAAGTTGAACCTTACTTTTGATTGAGAAGTTTGGAAACACTCTTTCTTTAGAAACTGGAAGTAGATATTTGGAGCGCTAAGAGGCCTATCGTGGAAATAGGGATATCTTCAAATAAAAACTACACAGAAACATTCTGTGAAACTTCTTTCTGATCTGTGCATTCAACTAATGCATTTGAACCATATTTTTGACTTAGGAGTTTTGAAACACTCTTTCTGTAGTAACTGCAAGTGGACACTTGGAGCACTATGAGGCCTATCGTGGACAAAGGAATATCTTCAAGTAAAAACTACACAGAAGCATTCTGTGAATCTTTCTGATCTATGCATTCAACTAACAGAGTTGAAACTTACTTTTGCTGGAGGAGGTTTGAAAGACTCTTTCTGTAGAAACTGCCAGGGGACACTTTGAGCGCTAAGAGGCGTCTTGCGGAAATAGGATTATCTTCAAATAAAACTACACAGAAGCATTCTGTGAAACTTCTTTCTGATCTGTGCATTCAACTAACAGAGTTGAACCTTACTTTTGATTGCGGAGTTTTGAAACACTCTGAAGAAACTGCAAGGGGACATTTGCGGCGCTAAGAGGCCTATCGTGGAAAAAGGAATATCTTCAAATACAAAGTACACAGAAGCATTCTGTGAGACTTCCTTCTGATCTGTGCATTCAACTAAGAGTGTTAAACCTTACTTTTGATTGAGGAGTTTAAAAAGACTCTTTTTGAAGAAACTGCATGTGGACATTTGGAGCGCTAAGAGGCCTATCGTGGAAAAATGAATATCTCCAAATAAAAAGTACACAGAAGCATTCTGTGAAACTTCTTTCTGATCTATGCATTCAACTAACAGAGTTGAACCTTACTTTTGCTGGAGGAGTTTTGAAACACTCTTTCTGTAGAAACTGCAAGTGGACATTTGGAGCGCAATGTGGCCTATCGTGAAAAAATGAGTATCTTCAAATAAAAACTACACAGAAGCATTCTGTGAAACCTCTTTCTAATCTGGGCATTCAACTAACAGAGTTGAACCTTACTTTCCATTGAAGAGTTTTATTTGAGCGCTATGTGGCCTATCGTGCAAAAATGAGTCTCTTCAAATAAAAACTACATAGAATCATTCTGTGAAACTTCTTTCTGTTCTTGGCATTCAACTAACAGAGTTGAACCTTACTTTCCATTGAAGAGTTTTGAACCACTCTGTCTGTAGGAACTGCAAGTGGACATTTGAGCGCTATGTGGCCTATCGTGCAAAAATGAGCCTCTTCAAATAAAAACTACAGAGAAGCATTCTGTGAAACTTCTTTCTGTTCTGTGCATTCAAGTAACAGAGTTGGACCTTACTTTGGTTGAGGAGTTTTGAAACACTCTTTCTGTAGAAAGTGCAGGTGGACATTTGGAGCACTGAGAGGCCTCTCGTGGAAAAAGGAATATCTTCAAATAAAAACTACACAGAAGCATTCTGTGAAACTTCTTTCTGTTCTGGGCATTCAACTAAGAGAGTTGAACCTTACTTTCCATTGAAGAGTTTTGAACCACTCTGTCTGTAGGAACTCAAAGTGGATATTTGAGCGCTATGTGGCCTATCGTGCAAAAATGAGTCTCTTCAAATAAAAACTACATAGAATCATTCTGTGAAACTTCTTTCTGTTCTTGGCATTCAACTAACAGAGTTGAACATTACTTTCCATTGAAGAGTTTTGAACCACTCTGTCTGTAGGAACTGCAAGTGGACATTTGAGCGCTATGTGGCCTATCATGCAAAAATGAGCCTCTTCAAATAAAAACTACACAGAAGCATTCTGTGAAACTTCTTTCTGTTCTGTGCATTCAACTTGCAGAGTTGAACCTTACTTTTCATTTAGGAGTTTTGAAACAGTCTTTCTATAAGAACGGGTCAGTGGATATTTGGAGCGCTGTGTGGCTTATTGTAGAAAAATGTATATCGTCAAATCAACAAAACAAAGAAGCATTCCGTGAAACTTCTTTCTGATCTGTGCATTCAACTAACAGAGTTGGACCTTACTTTGGTTGAGGAGTTTTGAAACACTCTTTCTGTAGAAAGTGCAGGTGGACATTTGGAGCACTGAGAGGCCTCTCGTGGAAAAAGGAATATCTCCAAATAAAAAGTACACAGAAGCATTCTATGAAACTTCTTTCTCATCTATGCATTCAACTGACAGAGTTGAACCTTACTTTTGAAAGAGTAGTTTTGAAAGACTCTTTCTGTAGAAATTGCAAGTGGATATTTGGAGCGCTAAGAGGCCTATCGTGGAAACAGGAATAACCTCAAATAAAAACTACATAGAAGCATTCTGTGAAACTTCTTTCTCTTCTGGGCATTCAACTAACGGAATTGAACCTTACTTTTCATTGAAGAGTTTTGAACCACTCTCTCTGTAGGAACTGCAAGTGGACATTTTGAGGGCTATGAGGCCTGTCGGGCAAAAGTGAGTCTCTTCAAATAAAAACTACACAGAAGCATTCTGTGAAACGCCTTTCTGATCTGTGCATTCAACTTCACAGTTGAACCTTACTTTTCATTGAGGAGTTTTGAAACACTCTTTCTGTAGAAACTGCAAGTGGACATTTGGAGCGCTAAGAGGCCCATCGTGGAAATAGGAATATCATCAATAAAAACTACACAGAATCATTCTGTGAAACTCCTTTCTGATCTGTGCATTCAACTAACAGAGTAGAAGCTTTCTTTTGATTGAGCAGTTTTGAAACACTCTTCTTGTAGAATCTGCAAGTGGACGTTTTGAGATCTCTGAGGCCTGTGCTGAGAAATGAAATAACTTCAAGTAAAAACTACACAGAATACTTCTGTGAAATTTCTTTCTATTCTCTGCATTCATCTCACAGTGTTGAACCTTTCTTTTGATTGGGTAGTTTTGAAACACTCTTTCTGTATAAACTACAGGTGGACATTTTGTTGGCTTTGAGACCTATTGTGGAAAAAGGAACATCTTCAAATAAAAAAATAGAAGAATTCTGTGAAACTTCCTTCTGATCTGTGCATTCAACTGACAGAGTTGAACCTTACTTTTGATTGAGCAGTTGTGAAACCCTTTATTTGTAGAATGTGCAAGTGGACATTTGGAGAACATTGAGGCCTACGGTGAAAAACGAAGTATCTTCCCATAAAAACTACACAGAAGCATTCTGTGAAACTTCTTTCTATTCTGTTCATTCGTCTCACAAAGTAGAACCTTTCTTTTGATGGAGCAGTTTTAAAACACTCTTTTGGTTAAATCTGGGAGTGGACAGTTGGAGCACCTTTAGGCCTATCGTCGAAAAATATATATCTTCAAATAAAAACTACACAGAAGCATTCTGTGAAACTTCTTTCCATTCTGTTCATTCGTCTCACAAAGTAGAACCTTTCTTTTGACGAAGCAGTTTTAAAACACTCTTTTTGTAGAATCTGGGAGTGGACATTTGGAGCACATTTAGGCCTATCGTCGAAAAAGATATATCTTCAAATAAAAACTACACAGAAGCATTCTGTGAAACTACATTCTGATCTCTCCATTCATCTCATTGAGTTGAAACTTTCATTTGATTGGGCTGTTTTGAAACACTATTTTGAAGAATCTGCAAGGGAATATTTGAAGAATATTGAGGCCTATGGTGTACAACGAAATACCTTCCCAAACTACACAGAAGCATTCTATGAAGCTACTTTCTGATGTGTGCCTTCATCTAACAGAGTAGAACTTTCTTGTGATTGAGCAGTTTTGAAACACTCTTTTTGTAGAATCTGCAAGTGGACATTTGGAGGGCTTTGAGGCCTAAGTTGAAAAAAGAAATATATTCCAATAAACACTACACGGAAGAATTCTGTGAAACTCCTTTCTCATCTGTGCATTCAACTAACAGAGTTAACATTACTTTTGATTGAGCAGTTTTGAAATACTCTATGTGTAGAATCTGCAAGTGGACATTTGGAGAGCATTGAGGCCAATGGTGAAAGACGAAATATCTTCCCCTAAAATCTACACGGAAGCATTCTGTGAAACTTCTTTCTGATCTGTACATTCAACTAACAGAATTGAACCTTACTTTTGATTGAGCAGTTTTGAAACACTCTTTTTGTAGAATCTGCAAGTGAACATTTGGAGAACATTGACGCCTACAGTGAAAAACGAAATATCCTCCCATAAAAACTGCACAGAAGCATTCTGTGCAACTGCTTTCTATTCTGTTCAATCACCTCAGAAAGTAGAACCTTTCTTTTGATTGAGCAGTTTTGAAACACTCCTTTTGTAGAATCAGCAAGTGGACATTTGGAGAGCTTTGAGGCCTACAGTGGAAAAATATATATCTTCAAATAAAAACTACACAGAAGCATTCGGGGAAACTATTTTCTGATCTGTGCATTCTTTTAAAAGAGTAGAACCTTTCTTTTGATTGAGCAGTTTTGAAACACTCTTTTTGCAGAATCTGCAAGTGGACATTCGGAGATCTTTGAGTCCTACGGTGAAAAAAAAATATCTTCTAGAAAAAACTACACGGAATAATTCTGTGAAATTTCTTTCTTTTCTTTCATTCATCTCTTAGTGTTGAAAATTTATTTTGATTTGGTGGTTTTGAAACACTCCTTTTGTCTAAACTGCATGTGGACATTTGGAGGGCTTTGAGGCCTACCGTGGAAAAAAGCAATAACTTCAAATCAAATGTATACAGAAGCATTCTGCGAAAATTCTTTCTGAACGATGCATTCAACTAACAGAGTTGAAACTTACTTTTGATTGAGGAGTTTAGAAACACTCTTTCTGTAGAAACACCAAGTGGACAATTGGAGAGCTATGCGGCTTATCGTGGAAAAGGGAATATCTTCAAAGAAAAAGTACAGAGAATCATTCTGTGAAACTACTTTCTGATCTATGCATTCAACTAACAGAGTTGAACGTTACTTTTGATTGTGGAGTTTTGAAACACTCCTTCTATAGAAACTGCAAGTGGACATTGGGAGTGCTAAGAAGCCCATTGTGGAAAAAGGAATATCTTCAAGGAAAAGCTACACAGAAGCATTCTGTGAATCTTCTTTCTGATCTATGCATTCAACTAACAGAGTTGAACCATACTTTTGATAGAGTTTTAAAACACTGCTTCTATAGAAACTGCAAGTGGACATTTGGAGTGCTAACAAGCCCACTGTGGAAAAAGGAATATCTTCAAATAAAAACTACACAGAAGCATTCTGTGAAACTACTTTCTGATCTGTGCATTCAACAAACAGAGTTGAACCTTACTTTTGATTGAGGAGATTTGAAACACCCTTTCGGTAGAAACTCTAAGTGGACAGTTGGAGTGCTAAGAAGCCTATCGTGGAAAAAGGAATATCTGAAAATAAAAACCACACAGAAGCATTCTGTGAAACTTCTTTCTGATCTGTGCATGCAACAAACAGTGTTGAACCTTACTTTTGATTGAGGAGTTTTGAAACCCTCTTTCTGTAGAAACTGCAAGTGGACATTTGGAGCGCTTAGAGGCCTATCGTGGAAAGAGGAATATCTTCAAATAAAAACTACACAGAAGCATTCTGTGAAACTTCTTTCTCATCTATGCCTTCAACTAACAGAGTTGAACTTTACTTTTGATTGAGGAGTTTTGAAACACTCTTTCTGTAGAAACTGCAAGTGGACATTTGGAGCGCTAGGAGGCCTATCGTGGAAACAGGAATATTTTCAAATAAAATCTACAGGGAAGCATTCTGTGAAACTTCTTTCTGATCTGTGCGTTCAACTAACAGAGTTGAGTCTTTCTTTTCATTGAGGATTTTTGAAACACTCTTTCTACAGGAACGGCTAGTGGACACTTGGAGTGCAATGTGGCCTATTGTGGAAAAATGAACATCTTCAAATCAAAACAACGCAGAAGCATTCTGTGAAATTTCTTTCTGGTCTGTGCATTCAACTAACAAAGTTGAACCTTACTTTTGATTGAGAAGTTTGGAAACACTCTTTCTTTAGAAACTGGAAGTAGATATTTGGAGCGCTAAGAGGCCTATCGTGGAAATAGGGATATCTTCAAATAAAAACTACACAGAAACATTCTGTGAAACTTCTTTCTGATCTGTGCATTCAACTAATGCATTTGAACCATATTTTTGACTTAGGAGTTTTGAAACACTCTTTCTGTAGTAACTGCAAGTGGACACTTGGAGCACTATGAGGCCTATCGTGGACAAAGGAATATCTTCAAGTAAAAACTACACAGAAGCATTCTGTGAATCTTCTTTCTGATCTATGCATTCAACTAACAGAGTTGAAACTTACTTTTGCTGGAGGAGGTTTGAAAGACTCTTTCTGTAGAAACTGCCAGGGGACACTTTGAGCGCTAAGAGGCGTCTTGCGGAAATAGGATTATCTTCAAATAAAACTACACAGAAGCATTCTGTGAAACTTCTTTCTGATCTGTGCATTCAACTAACAGAGTTGAACCTTACTTTTGATTGCGGAGTTTTGAAACACTCTGAAGAAACTGCAAGGGGACATTTGCGGCGCTAAGAGGCCTATCGTGGAAAAAGGAATATCTTCAAATACAAAGTACACAGAAGCATTCTGTGAGACTTCCTTCTGATCTGTGCATTCAACTAAGAGTGTTAAACCTTACTTTTGATTGAGGAGTTTAAAAAGACTCTTTTTGAAGAAACTGCATGTGGACATTTGGAGCGCTAAGAGGCCTATCGTGGAAAAATGAATATCTCCAAATAAAAAGTACACAGAAGCATTCTGTGAAACTTCTTTCTGATCTATGCATTCAACTAACAGAGTTGAACCTTACTTTTGCTGGAGGAGTTTTGAAACACTCTTTCTGTAGAAACTGCAAGTGGACATTTGGAGCGCAATGTGGCCTATCGTGAAAAAATGAGTATCTTCAAATAAAAACTACACAGAAGCATTCTGTGAAACCTCTTTCTAATCTGGGCATTCAACTAACAGAGTTGAACCTTACTTTCCATTGAAGAGTTTTATTTGAGCGCTATGTGGCCTATCGTGCAAAAATGAGTCTCTTCAAATAAAAACTACATAGAATCATTCTGTGAAACTTCTTTCTGTTCTTGGCATTCAACTAACAGAGTTGAACCTTACTTTCCATTGAAGAGTTTTGAACCACTCTGTCTGTAGGAACTGCAAGTGGACATTTGAGCGCTATGTGGCCTATCGTGCAAAAATGAGCCTCTTCAAATAAAAACTACAGAGAAGCATTCTGTGAAACTTCTTTCTGTTCTGTGCATTCAAGTAACAGAGTTGGACCTTACTTTGGTTGAGGAGTTTTGAAACACTCTTTCTGTAGAAAGTGCAGGTGGACATTTGGAGCACTGAGAGGCCTCTCGTGGAAAAAGGAATATCTTCAAATAAAAACTACACAGAAGCATTCTGTGAAACTTCTTTCTGTTCTGGGCATTCAACTAAGAGAGTTGAACCTTACTTTCCATTGAAGAGTTTTGAACCACTCTGTCTGTAGGAACTCAAAGTGGATATTTGAGCGCTATGTGGCCTATCGTGCAAAAATGAGTCTCTTCAAATAAAAACTACATAGAATCATTCTGTGAAACTTCTTTCTGTTCTTGGCATTCAACTAACAGAGTTGAACATTACTTTCCATTGAAGAGTTTTGAACCACTCTGTCTGTAGGAACTGCAAGTGGACATTTGAGCGCTATGTGGCCTATCATGCAAAAATGAGCCTCTTCAAATAAAAACTACACAGAAGCATTCTGTGAAACTTCTTTCTGTTCTGTGCATTCAACTTGCAGAGTTGAACCTTACTTTTCATTTAGGAGTTTTGAAACAGTCTTTCTATAAGAACGGGTAGTGGATATTTGGAGCGCTGTGTGGCTTATTGTAGAAAAATGTATATCGTCAAATCAACAAAACAAAGAAGCATTCCGTGAAACTTCTTTCTGATCTGTGCATTCAACTAACAGAGTTGGACCTTACTTTGGTTGAGGAGTTTTGAAACACTCTTTCTGTAGAAAGTGCAGGTGGACATTTGGAGCACTGAGAGGCCTCTCGTGGAAAAAGGAATATCTCCAAATAAAAAGTACACAGAAGCATTCTATGAAACTTCTTTCTCATCTATGCATTCAACTGACAGAGTTGAACCTTACTTTTGAAAGAGTAGTTTTGAAAGACTCTTTCTGTAGAAATTGCAAGTGGATATTTGGAGCGCTAAGAGGCCTATCGTGGAAACAGGAATAACCTCAAATAAAAACTACATAGAAGCATTCTGTGAAACTTCTTTCTCTTCTGGGCATTCAACTAACGGAATTGAACCTTACTTTTCATTGAAGAGTTTTGAACCACTCTCTCTGTAGGAACTGCAAGTGGACATTTTGAGGGCTATGAGGCCTGTCGGGCAAAAGTGAGTCTCTTCAAATAAAAACTACACAGAAGCATTCTGTGAAACGCCTTTCTGATCTGTGCATTCAACTTCACAGTTGAACCTTACTTTTCATTGAGGAGTTTTGAAACACTCTTTCTGTAGAAACTGCAAGTGGACATTTGGAGCGCTAAGAGGCCCATCGTGGAAATAGGAATATCATCAATAAAAACTACACAGAATCATTCTGTGAAACTCCTTTCTGATCTGTGCATTCAACTAACAGAGTAGAAGCTTTCTTTTGATTGAGCAGTTTTGAAACACTCTTCTTGTAGAATCTGCAAGTGGACGTTTTGAGATCTCTGAGGCCTGTGCTGAGAAATGAAATAACTTCAAGTAAAAACTACACAGAATACTTCTGTGAAATTTCTTTCTATTCTCTGCATTCATCTCACAGTGTTGAACCTTTCTTTTGATTGGGTAGTTTTGAAACACTCTTTCTGTATAAACTACAGGTGGACATTTTGTTGGCTTTGAGACCTATTGTGGAAAAAGGAACATCTTCAAATAAAAAAATAGAAGAATTCTGTGAAACTTCCTTCTGATCTGTGCATTCAACTGACAGAGTTGAACCTTACTTTTGATTGAGCAGTTGTGAAACCCTTTATTTGTAGAATGTGCAAGTGGACATTTGGAGAACATTGAGGCCTACGGTGAAAAACGAAGTATCTTCCCATAAAAACTACACAGAAGCATTCTGTGAAACTTCTTTCTATTCTGTTCATTCGTCTCACAAAGTAGAACCTTTCTTTTGATGGAGCAGTTTTAAAACACTCTTTTGGTTAAATCTGGGAGTGGACAGTTGGAGCACCTTTAGGCCTATCGTCGAAAAATATATATCTTCAAATAAAAACTACACAGAAGCATTCTGTGAAACTTCTTTCCATTCTGTTCATTCGTCTCACAAAGTAGAACCTTTCTTTTGACGAAGCAGTTTTAAAACACTCTTTTTGTAGAATCTGGGAGTGGACATTTGGAGCACATTTAGGCCTATCGTCGAAAAAGATATATCTTCAAATAAAAACTACACAGAAGCATTCTGTGAAACTACATTCTGATCTCTCCATTCATCTCATTGAGTTGAAACTTTCATTTGATTGGGCTGTTTTGAAACACTATTTTGAAGAATCTGCAAGGGAATATTTGAAGAATATTGAGGCCTATGGTGTACAACGAAATACCTTCCCAAACTACACAGAAGCATTCTATGAAGCTACTTTCTGATGTGTGCCTTCATCTAACAGAGTAGAACTTTCTTGTGATTGAGCAGTTTTGAAACACTCTTTTTGTAGAATCTGCAAGTGGACATTTGGAGGGCTTTGAGGCCTAAGTTGAAAAAAGAAATATATTCCAATAAACACTACACGGAAGAATTCTGTGAAACTCCTTTCTCATCTGTGCATTCAACTAACAGAGTTAACATTACTTTTGATTGAGCAGTTTTGAAATACTCTATGTGTAGAATCTGCAAGTGGACATTTGGAGAGCATTGAGGCCAATGGTGAAAGACGAAATATCTTCCCCTAAAATCTACACGGAAGCATTCTGTGAAACTTCTTTCTGATCTGTACATTCAACTAACAGAATTGAACCTTACTTTTGATTGAGCAGTTTTGAAACACTCTTTTTGTAGAATCTGCAAGTGAACATTTGGAGAACATTGACGCCTACAGTGAAAAACGAAATATCCTCCCATAAAAACTGCACAGAAGCATTCTGTGCAACTGCTTTCTATTCTGTTCAATCACCTCAGAAAGTAGAACCTTTCTTTTGATTGAGCAGTTTTGAAACACTCCTTTTGTAGAATCAGCAAGTGGACATTTGGAGAGCTTTGAGGCCTACAGTGGAAAAATATATATCTTCAAATAAAAACTACACAGAAGCATTCGGGGAAACTATTTTCTGATCTGTGCATTCTTTTAAAAGAGTAGAACCTTTCTTTTGATTGAGCAGTTTTGAAACACTCTTTTTGCAGAATCTGCAAGTGGACATTCGGAGATCTTTGAGTCCTACGGTGAAAAAAAAATATCTTCTAGAAAAAACTACACGGAATAATTCTGTGAAATTTCTTTCTTTTCTTTCATTCATCTCTTAGTGTTGAAAATTTATTTTGATTTGGTGGTTTTGAAACACTCCTTTTGTCTAAACTGCATGTGGACATTTGGAGGGCTTTGAGGCCTACCGTGGAAAAAAGCAATAACTTCAAATCAAATGTATACAGAAGCATTCTGCGAAAATTCTTTCTGAACGATGCATTCAACTAACAGAGTTGAAACTTACTTTTGATTGAGGAGTTTAGAAACACTCTTTCTGTAGAAACACCAAGTGGACAATTGGAGAGCTATGCGGCTTATCGTGGAAAAGGGAATATCTTCAAAGAAAAAGTACAGAGAATCATTCTGTGAAACTACTTTCTGATCTATGCATTCAACTAACAGAGTTGAACGTTACTTTTGATTGTGGAGTTTTGAAACACTCCTTCTATAGAAACTGCAAGTGGACATTGGGAGTGCTAAGAAGCCCATTGTGGAAAAAGGAATATCTTCAAGGAAAAGCTACACAGAAGCATTCTGTGAATCTTCTTTCTGATCTATGCATTCAACTAACAGAGTTGAACCATACTTTTGATAGAGTTTTAAAACACTGCTTCTATAGAAACTGCAAGTGGACATTTGGAGTGCTAACAAGCCCACTGTGGAAAAAGGAATATCTTCAAATAAAAACTACACAGAAGCATTCTGTGAAACTACTTTCTGATCTGTGCATTCAACAAACAGAGTTGAACCTTACTTTTGATTGAGGAGATTTGAAACACCCTTTCGGTAGAAACTCTAAGTGGACAGTTGGAGTGCTAAGAAGCCTATCGTGGAAAAAGGAATATCTGAAAATAAAAACCACACAGAAGCATTCTGTGAAACTTCTTTCTGATCTGTGCATGCAACAAACAGTGTTGAACCTTACTTTTGATTGAGGAGTTTTGAAACCCTCTTTCTGTAGAAACTGCAAGTGGACATTTGGAGCGCTTAGAGGCCTATCGTGGAAAGAGGAATATCTTCAAATAAAAACTACACAGAAGCATTCTGTGAAACTTCTTTCTCATCTATGCCTTCAACTAACAGAGTTGAACTTTACTTTTGATTGAGGAGTTTTGAAACACTCTTTCTGTAGAAACTGCAAGTGGACATTTGGAGCGCTAGGAGGCCTATCGTGGAAACAGGAATATTTTCAAATAAAATCTACAGGGAAGCATTCTGTGAAACTTCTTTCTGATCTGTGCGTTCAACTAACAGAGTTGAGTCTTTCTTTTCATTGAGGATTTTTGAAACACTCTTTCTACAGGAACGGCTAGTGGACACTTGGAGTGCAATGTGGCCTATTGTGGAAAAATGAACATCTTCAAATCAAAACAACGCAGAAGCATTCTGTGAAATTTCTTTCTGGTCTGTGCATTCAACTAACAAAGTTGAACCTTACTTTTGATTGAGAAGTTTGGAAACACTCTTTCTTTAGAAACTGGAAGTAGATATTTGGAGCGCTAAGAGGCCTATCGTGGAAATAGGGATATCTTCAAATAAAAACTACACAGAAACATTCTGTGAAACTTCTTTCTGATCTGTGCATTCAACTAATGCATTTGAACCATATTTTTGACTTAGGAGTTTTGAAACACTCTTTCTGTAGTAACTGCAAGTGGACACTTGGAGCACTATGAGGCCTATCGTGGACAAAGGAATATCTTCAAGTAAAAACTACACAGAAGCATTCTGTGAATCTTCTTTCTGATCTATGCATTCAACTAACAGAGTTGAAACTTACTTTTGCTGGAGGAGGTTTGAAAGACTCTTTCTGTAGAAACTGCCAGGGGACACTTTGAGCGCTAAGAGGCGTCTTGCGGAAATAGGATTATCTTCAAATAAAACTACACAGAAGCATTCTGTGAAACTTCTTTCTGATCTGTGCATTCAACTAACAGAGTTGAACCTTACTTTTGATTGCGGAGTTTTGAAACACTCTGAAGAAACTGCAAGGGGACATTTGCGGCGCTAAGAGGCCTATCGTGGAAAAAGGAATATCTTCAAATACAAAGTACACAGAAGCATTCTGTGAGACTTCCTTCTGATCTGTGCATTCAACTAAGAGTGTTAAACCTTACTTTTGATTGAGGAGTTTAAAAAGACTCTTTTTGAAGAAACTGCATGTGGACATTTGGAGCGCTAAGAGGCCTATCGTGGAAAAATGAATATCTCCAAATAAAAAGTACACAGAAGCATTCTGTGAAACTTCTTTCTGATCTATGCATTCAACTAACAGAGTTGAACCTTACTTTTGCTGGAGGAGTTTTGAAACACTCTTTCTGTAGAAACTGCAAGTGGACATTTGGAGCGCAATGTGGCCTATCGTGAAAAAATGAGTATCTTCAAATAAAAACTACACAGAAGCATTCTGTGAAACCTCTTTCTAATCTGGGCATTCAACTAACAGAGTTGAACCTTACTTTCCATTGAAGAGTTTTATTTGAGCGCTATGTGGCCTATCGTGCAAAAATGAGTCTCTTCAAATAAAAACTACATAGAATCATTCTGTGAAACTTCTTTCTGTTCTTGGCATTCAACTAACAGAGTTGAACCTTACTTTCCATTGAAGAGTTTTGAACCACTCTGTCTGTAGGAACTGCAAGTGGACATTTGAGCGCTATGTGGCCTATCGTGCAAAAATGAGCCTCTTCAAATAAAAACTACAGAGAAGCATTCTGTGAAACTTCTTTCTGTTCTGTGCATTCAAGTAACAGAGTTGGACCTTACTTTGGTTGAGGAGTTTTGAAACACTCTTTCTGTAGAAAGTGCAGGTGGACATTTGGAGCACTGAGAGGCCTCTCGTGGAAAAAGGAATATCTTCAAATAAAAACTACACAGAAGCATTCTGTGAAACTTCTTTCTGTTCTGGGCATTCAACTAAGAGAGTTGAACCTTACTTTCCATTGAAGAGTTTTGAACCACTCTGTCTGTAGGAACTGAAAGTGGATATTTGAGCGCTATGTGGCCTATCGTGCAAAAATGAGTCTCTTCAAATAAAAACTACATAGAATCATTCTGTGAAACTTCTTTCTGTTCTTGGCATTCAACTAACAGAGTTGAACATTACTTTCCATTGAAGAGTTTTGAACCACTCTGTCTGTAGGAACTGCAAGTGGACATTTGAGCGCTATGTGGCCTATCATGCAAAAATGAGCCTCTTCAAATAAAAACTACACAGAAGCATTCTGTGAAACTTCTTTCTGTTCTGTGCATTCAACTTGCAGAGTTGAACCTTACTTTTCATTTAGGAGTTTTGAAACAGTCTTTCTATAAGAACGGGTAGTGGATATTTGGAGCGCTGTGTGGCTTATTGTAGAAAAATGTATATCGTCAAATCAACAAAACAAAGAAGCATTCCGTGAAACTTCTTTCTGATCTGTGCATTCAACTAACAGAGTTGGACCTTACTTTGGTTGAGGAGTTTTGAAACACTCTTTCTGTAGAAAGTGCAGGTGGACATTTGGAGCACTGAGAGGCCTCTCGTGGAAAAAGGAATATCTCCAAATAAAAAGTACACAGAAGCATTCTATGAAACTTCTTTCTCATCTATGCATTCAACTGACAGAGTTGAACCTTACTTTTGAAAGAGTAGTTTTGAAAGACTCTTTCTGTAGAAATTGCAAGTGGATATTTGGAGCGCTAAGAGGCCTATCGTGGAAACAGGAATAACCTCAAATAAAAACTACATAGAAGCATTCTGTGAAACTTCTTTCTCTTCTGGGCATTCAACTAACGGAATTGAACCTTACTTTTCATTGAAGAGTTTTGAACCACTCTCTCTGTAGGAACTGCAAGTGGACATTTTGAGGGCTATGAGGCCTGTCGGGCAAAAGTGAGTCTCTTCAAATAAAAACTACACAGAAGCATTCTGTGAAACGCCTTTCTGATCTGTGCATTCAACTTCACAGTTGAACCTTACTTTTCATTGAGGAGTTTTGAAACACTCTTTCTGTAGAAACTGCAAGTGGACATTTGGAGCGCTAAGAGGCCCATCGTGGAAATAGGAATATCATCAATAAAAACTACACAGAATCATTCTGTGAAACTCCTTTCTGATCTGTGCATTCAACTCACAGAGTAGAAGCTTTCTTTTGATTGAGCAGTTTTGAAACACTCTTCTTGTAGAATCTGCAAGTGGACGTTTTGAGATCTCTGAGGCCTGTGCTGAGAAATGAAATAACTTCAAGTAAAAACTACACAGAATACTTCTGTGAAATTTCTTTCTATTCTCTGCATTCATCTCACAGTGTTGAACCTTTCTTTTGATTGGGTAGTTTTGAAACACTCTTTCTGTATAAACTACAGGTGGACATTTTGTTGGCTTTGAGACCTATTGTGGAAAAAGGAACATCTTCAAATAAAAAAATAGAAGAATTCTGTGAAACTTCCTTCTGATCTGTGCATTCAACTGACAGAGTTGAACCTTACTTTTGATTGAGCAGTTGTGAAACCCTTTATTTGTAGAATGTGCAAGTGGACATTTGGAGAACATTGAGGCCTACGGTGAAAAACGAAGTATCTTCCCATAAAAACTACACAGAAGCATTCTGTGAAACTTCTTTCTATTCTGTTCATTCGTCTCACAAAGTAGAACCTTTCTTTTGATGGAGCAGTTTTAAAACACTCTTTTGGTTAAATCTGGGAGTGGACAGTTGGAGCACCTTTAGGCCTATCGTCGAAAAATATATATCTTCAAATAAAAACTACACAGAAGCATTCTGTGAAACTTCTTTCCATTCTGTTCATTCGTCTCACAAAGTAGAACCTTTCTTTTGACGAAGCAGTTTTAAAACACTCTTTTTGTAGAATCTGGGAGTGGACATTTGGAGCACATTTAGGCCTATCGTCGAAAAAGATATATCTTCAAATAAAAACTACACAGAAGCATTCTGTGAAACTACATTCTGATCTCTCCATTCATCTCATTGAGTTGAACCTTTCATTTGATTGGGCTGTTTTGAAACACTATTTTGAAGAATCTGCAAGGGAATATTTGAAGAATATTGAGGCCTATGGTGTACAACGAAATACCTTCCCAAACTACACAGAAGCATTCTATGAAGCTACTTTCTGATGTGTGCCTTCATCTAACAGAGTAGAACTTTCTTGTGATTGAGCAGTTTTGAAACACTCTTTTTGTAGAATCTGCAAGTGGACATTTGGAGGGCTTTGAGGCCTAAGTTGAAAAAAGAAATATATTCCAATAAACACTACACGGAAGAATTCTGTGAAACTCCTTTCTCATCTGTGCATTCAACTAACAGAGTTAACATTACTTTTGATTGAGCAGTTTTGAAATACTCTATGTGTAGAATCTGCAAGTGGACATTTGGAGAGCATTGAGGCCAATGGTGAAAGACGAAATATCTTCCCCTAAAATCTACACGGAAGCATTCTGTGAAACTTCTTTCTGATCTGTACATTCAACTAACAGAATTGAACCTTACTTTTGATTGAGCAGTTTTGAAACACTCTTTTTGTAGAATCTGCAAGTGAACATTTGGAGAACATTGACGCCTACAGTGAAAAACGAAATATCCTCCCATAAAAACTGCACAGAAGCATTCTGTGCAACTGCTTTCTATTCTGTTCAATCACCTCAGAAAGTAGAACCTTTCTTTTGATTGAGCAGTTTTGAAACACTCCTTTTGTAGAATCAGCAAGTGGACATTTGGAGAGCTTTGAGGCCTACAGTGGAAAAATATATATCTTCAAATAAAAACTACACAGAAGCATTCGGGGAAACTATTTTCTGATCTGTGCATTCTTTTAAAAGAGTAGAACCTTTCTTTTGATTGAGCAGTTTTGAAACACTCTTTTTGCAGAATCTGCAAGTGGACATTCGGAGATCTTTGAGTCCTACGGTGAAAAAAAAATATCTTCTAGAAAAAACTACACGGAATAATTCCGTGAAATTTCTTTCTTTTCTTTCATTCATCTCTTAGTGTTGAAAATTTATTTTGATTTGGTGGTTTTGAAACACTCCTTTTGTCTAAACTGCATGTGGACATTTGGAGGGCTTTGAGGCCTACCGTGGAAAAAAGCAATAACTTCAAATCAAATGTATACAGAAGCATTCTGCGAAAATTCTTTCTGAACGATGCATTCAACTAACAGAGTTGAAACTTACTTTTGATTGAGGAGTTTAGAAACACTCTTTCTGTAGAAACACCAAGTGGACAATTGGAGAGCTATGCGGCTTATCGTGGAAAAGGGAATATCTTCAAAGAAAAAGTACAGAGAATCATTCTGTGAAACTACTTTCTGATCTATGCATTCAACTAACAGAGTTGAACGTTACTTTTGATTGAGGAGTTTTGAAACACTCCTTCTATAGAAACTGCAAGTGGACACTTGGAGTGCTAAGAAGCCCATTGTGGAAAATGGAATATCTTCAAATAAAAACTACACAGAAGCATTCTGTGAAACTTCTTTCTGATCAATGCATTCAACTAACAGAGTTGAACGTTACTTTTGATTGAGGAGTTTTGAAACACTCCTTCTATAGAAACTGCAAGTGGACAGTTGGAGTGCTAAGAAGCGCATTGTGGAAAAAGGAATATCTTCAAATAAAAACTACACAGAAGCATTCTGTGAAATTTCCTTCTGATCAATGCATTCAACGAACAGAGCTGAACGTTACTTTTGATTGAGGAGTTTTGAAACACCCTTTCGGTGGAAACTCTAAGTGGACAGTTGGAGTGCTAAGAAGCCTATCGTGGAAAAAGGACTATCTTCAAATAAAAACTACACAGAAGCATTCTGTGGAACTTCTTTGTGATCTATGCATTCAACTACAGAGTTGAACCTTACTTTTCATAGAGGAGTTTGAAACTCTCTTTCTGTAGGAAAGGCTAGTCGACATTTCGAGCGCTGTGGGGCCTATTGTGGAAAAATGAATATCTTCAAATAAAAACAACAAGCATTCTGCGAAACTTCTTTCTGATCTGTGCATGCAAATAACAGAGTTGAACCTACTTTTGTTTGAGGAGTTTTGAAACATTCTTTCTGTAGAAACTGCAAGTGGATATTTGGAGCGCTAGGAGGCTTATCGTGGAAATAGGGATATCTTCAAATAAAATCTACAGAGTAGCATTCTGTGAAACTTCTCTCTGCTCTGTGCGTTCAACTAACAGAGTTGAGTCTTACTTTTCATTGAGGAGTTTTGAAACACTCTTTCTACAGGAACGGCTAGTGGAGTTTTGGAGCGCAATGTGGCCTATTGTGGAAAAATGAACATCTTCAAATCAAAACAACGCAGAAGCATTCTGTGTAATTTCTTTCTGGTCTGTGCATTCAACTAACCTAGTTGAACCTTACTTTTGATTGAGGAGTTTGGAAACACTCTTTCTTTAGAAACCGGTAGTAGATATTTGGAGTGCTAAGAGGCCTATCGTGCAAATAGCAATATCATCAAATAAAAACTACACAGAAACATTCTGTGAAACTTCTTTCTGATCTGTACATTCAACTAACAGATTTGAACCATATTTTTGATTGACGAGTTTTGAAATACTCTTTCTGTAGAAACTGAGAGTGGACATTTGGAGCGCTATGAGGCCTATTGTGGACAAAGGAATATCTTCAAGTAAAAAGTACAAAGAGCATTCTGTGAATCTTCTTTCTGATCTATGCATTCTACTAACCGAGTTGAACCATACTTTTGATTGAGGAGTTTTGAAACACACCTTCTATAGAAAGTGCAAGTGGACATTTGGAGTGCTAAGAAGCCCATTGTGGAAAAAGGAATATCTACAAATAAAAACTACACAGAAGCATTCTGTGAAACTTCCTTCTGATCAATGCATTCAACTAACAGTTGAACGTTACTTTTGATTGTGGAGTTTTGAAACACTTTTTCTGTAGAAACTGCAAGTGGACATTTGGAGCGCTTGGAGGCTTATTGTGGAAATAGGAATATCTTTAAATAAAATCTATAGAGAAGCATTCTGTGAAGCTACTTTCTGATCTATGCATTCAACTAACGCAGTTGAACCTTAGTTTTGATAGAGGAGTTTTGAAACCCTCCTTCTATAGAAACTGCAAGTGGACATTTGGAGTGCTAAGAAGCCCATTGTGGAAAAAGGAATATCTTCAAAAAAAACTACACAGAAGAACTCTGTGAATCTTCTTTCTGATCTGTGCATTCAACAAACAGAGTTGAACCTTACTTTTGATTGAGGAGTTTTGAAGGACTCCTTCTATGGAAACTGCAAGTGGACATTTGGAGTGCTAAGAAGCCCATTGTGGTAAAAGGAATATCTTCAAATAAAAACTACACAGAAGCATTCTGTGAAACTTCTTTCTGTTCTTGGCATTCAAATAACAGAGTTCAACCTTACTTTCCATTGAAGAGTTTTGAAACACTCTGTCTGTAGGAACTTCAAGTGGACATTTGGAGAGCTATGTGGCCTATCGTGCAAAAATGAATATCTTCAATAAAAACTACACAGAAGCATTCTGTGAAACTTCTTTCTGGTCTGTGCATTCAACTAACAGAGTTGAACCTTTCTTTTGATTGAGGAGTTTTGAAACACTCTTTCTGTAGAAACTGCAAGTGGACATATGGAGCGCTAAGAGGCCCACCGTGGAAATAGGAAGATCGTCAAATAAAAACTACACAGAAGCATTCTGTGAAACTCCTTTCTGATCTGTACATTCAACAAACAGATTTGAACCATATTTTTGATTGACGAGTTTTGAAATAGTCTTTCTGTAGAAACTGAGAGTGGACATTTGGAGCGCTATGAGGCCTATTGTGGACAAAGGAATATCTTCAAGTAAAAAGTACAAAGAGCATTCTGTGAATCTTCTTTCTGATCTATGCATTCTACTAACCGAGTTGAACCATACTTTTGTTTGAGGAGTTTTGAAACACACCTTCTATAGAAAGTGCAAGTGGACATTTGGAGTGCTAAGAAGCCCATTGTGGAAAAAGGAATATCTTCAAATAAAAACTACACAGAAGCATTCTGTGAAACTTCCTTCTGATCAATGCATTCAACTAACGGAGTTGAACGTTACTTTTGATTGTGGAGTTTTGAAACACTTTTTCTGTAGAAACTGCAAGTGGACATTTGGAGCGCTTGGAGGCTTATCGTGGAAATAGGAATATCTTTAAATAAAATCTACAGAGAAGCATTCTGTGAAGCTACTTTCTGATCTATGCATTCAACTAACGCAGTTGAACCTTAGTTTTGATAGAGGAGTTTTGAAACCCTCCTTCTATAGAAACTGCAAGTGGACATTTGGAGTGCTAAGAAGCCCTTTGTGGAAAAAGGAATATCTTCAAAAAAAACTACACAGAAGAACTCTGTGAAACTTCTTTCTGATCTGTGCATTCAACAAACAGAGTTGAACCTTACTTTTGATTGAGGAGTTTTGAAGGACTCCTTCTATGGAAACTACAAGTGGACATTTGGAGTGTTAAGAAGCCCCTTGTGGTAAAAGGAATATCTTCAAATAAAAACTACACAGAAGCATTCTTTGAAACTTCTTTCTGTTCTTGGCATTCAACTAACAGAGTTGAACCTTACTTTCCATTGAAGAGTTTTGAAA
The DNA here is from genome assembly GCF_028878055.3 of Symphalangus syndactylus. NCBI lineage: Eukaryota > Metazoa > Chordata > Mammalia > Primates > Hylobatidae > Symphalangus > Symphalangus syndactylus. Next base: position 70,569,407 of record NC_072429.2, on the reverse strand, counting down.
CACTCTGTCTGTAGGAACTTCAAGTGGACATTTGGAGAGCTATGTGGCCTATCGTGCAAAAATGAATATCTTCAATAAAAACTACACAGAAGCATTCTGTGAAACTTCTTTCTTTTGATTGAGGAGTTTTGAAACACTCTTTCTGTAGAAACTGCAAGTGGACATGTGGAGCGCTAAGAGGCCCACCGTGGAAATAGGAAGATCGTCAAAAAAAACTACACAGAAGCATTCTGTGAAACTCCTTTCTGATCTGTGCATTCAACTAACAGAGTAGAACATTTCTTTTGATTGAGCAGTTTTGAAACACTCTTCTTGTAGAATCTGCAAGTGGACGTTTTGACACCTCTGAGGCCTATGGTGAGACATGAAATAACTTCAAGTAAAACTACACAGAATAATTCTGTGAAATTACTTTCTATTCTCTGCATTCATCTCACAGTGTTGAACCTTTCTTTTGATTCGGTAGTTTTGAAACACTCTTTCTGTATAAACTACAGGTGGACATTTTGGGGGCTTTGAGACCTATCTGGGAAAAAGGAAAACCTTCAAATGAAAAATACACAGAAGAATTCTGTGAAACTTCCTTCTGATCTGTGCATTCAACTAACAGAGTTGAACCTTACCTTTGAGCAGTTGTGAAACACTTTATTTGTAGAATGTGCAAGTGGAGATTTGGAGAACATTGAGGCCTACGGTGAAAAACGAAGTATCTTCCCCTGAAAGCTACACGGAAGCATTCTGTGAAACTGCTTTCTGATCTGTGCATTCAACTAACAGAGGTGAATCTTACTTTTGATTGAGCAGTTTTGAAACACACTATTTGTAGAATCTGCAAGTGGACATTTGGAGGGCTTTGAGGCCTACGGTGAAAAACGAAATATCTTCCCAGAAAAACTACACAGAAGCATTCTGTGAAACTACATTCTGATCTCTGCATTCATCTCATTGAGTAGAACCTTTCTTTTGATTGAGCTGTTTTGAAACACTATTTTGAAGAATCTGCAAGGGAATATTTGAAGAATATTGAGGCCTATGGTGTACAATGAAATACCTTCCCCTTTAAAGTACACAGAAGCATTCTATGAAGACACTTTCGGATGTGTGCATTCATCTAACAGAGTAGAACTTTCTTTTGATTGAGCAGTTTTGAAACTCTCTTTTTGTAGAATCTGCAAGTGGACATTTGTAGGGCTTTGAGGCCTAAGGTGAAAAAAGAAATATCTTCCCATAAACACTACATGGAAGAATTCTGTGAAACTCCTTTCTGATCTGTGCATTCAACTAACAGAGTTTCACATTACTTTTGATTGAGCAGTTTTGAAATACTCTATGTGTAGAATATGCAAGTGGACCTTTGGAGAGCATTGAGGCCAATGGTGAAAGACGAAATATCTTCCCCTAAAAACTACACGGAAGAATTCTGTGAAATTCCTTTCTGATCTGTACATTCAACTAACAGAATTGAACCTTACTTTTGATTGAGCAGTTTTGAAACACTCTTTTGTAGAATCTGCAAGTGAACATTTGGAGAACATTGACGCCTACAGTGAAAAACGAAATATCCTCCCATAAAAACTGCACAGAAGCATTCTGTGCAACTGCTTTCTATTCTGTTCAATCACCTCAGAAAGTAGAACTTTTCTTTTGATTGAGCAGTTTTGAAACACTCCTTTTGTAGAATCAGCAAGTGGACATTTGGAGAGCTTTGAGGCCTATAGTGAAAAATATATATCTTCAAATAAAAACTACACAGAAGCATTCGGAGAAACTATTTTCTGATCTGTGCATTCTTTTAAAAGAGTAGAACCTTTCTTTTGATTGAGCAGTTTTGAAACACTCTTTTTGCAGAATCTGTAAGTGGACATTCGGAGATCTTTGAGTCCTACGGTGAAAAACGAAATATCTTCAAGTAAAAACTACACGGAATAATTCTGTGAAATTTCCTTCTTTTCTTTCATTCATCTCATAGTGTTGAAAATTTATTTTGATTTTGTGGTTTTGAAACACTCTTTTTGTATAAACTGCACGTGGACATTTGGAGGGCTTTGAGGCCTACCGTGGAAAAAGCAATAACTTCAAATGAAAAGTATACAGAAGCATTCTGTGAAAATTCTTTCTGAACGATGCATTCAACTAACAGAGTTGAAACTTACTTGTGATTGAGGAGTTTAGAAACACTCTCTGTAGAAACACCAAGTGGACAATTGGAGAGCTATGCGGCCTATCGTGGAAAAGGGAATATCTTCAAAGAAAAACTACACAGAAGCATTCTGTGAAACTAATTTCTGATCTATGCATTCAACTAACAGAGTTGAACCTTACTTTTGATTGTGGAGTTTTGAAACACTCCTTCTATAGAAACTGCAAGTGGACATTGGGAGTGCTAAGAAGCCCATTGTGGAAAAAGGAATATCTTCAAGGAAAAGCTACACAGAAGCATTCTGTGAATCTTCTTTCTGATCTATGCATTCAACTAACAGAGTTGAACCATACTTTTGATAGAGTTTTAAAACACTGCTTCTATAGAAACTGCAAGTGGACATTTGGAGTGCTAACAAGCCCACTGTGGAAAAAGGAATATCTTCAAATAAAAACTACACAGAAGCATTCTGTGAAACTACTTTCTGATCTGTGCATTCAACAAACAGAGTTGAACCTTACTTTTGATTGAGGAGATTTGAAACACCCTTTCGGTAGAAACTCTAAGTGGACAGTTGGAGTGCTAAGAAGCCTATCGTGGAAAAAGGAATATCTGAAAATAAAAACCACACAGAAGCATTCTGTGAAACTTCTTTCTGATCTGTGCATGCAACAAACAGTGTTGAACCTTACTTTTGATTGAGGAGTTTTGAAACCCTCTTTCTGTAGAAACTGCAAGTGGACATTTGGAGCGCTTAGAGGCCTATCGTGGAAAGAGGAATATCTTCAAATAAAAACTACACAGAAGCATTCTGTGAAACTTCTTTCTCATCTATGCCTTCAACTAACAGAGTTGAACTTTACTTTTGATTGAGGAGTTTTGAAACACTCTTTCTGTAGAAACTGCAAGTGGACATTTGGAGCGCTAGGAGGCCTATCGTGGAAACAGGAATATTTTCAAATAAAATCTACAGGGAAGCATTCTGTGAAACTTCTTTCTGATCTGTGCGTTCAACTAACAGAGTTGAGTCTTTCTTTTCATTGAGGATTTTTGAAACACTCTTTCTACAGGAACGGCTAGTGGACACTTGGAGTGCAATGTGGCCTATTGTGGAAAAATGAACATCTTCAAATCAAAACAACGCAGAAGCATTCTGTGAAATTTCTTTCTGGTCTGTGCATTCAACTAACAAAGTTGAACCTTACTTTTGATTGAGAAGTTTGGAAACACTCTTTCTTTAGAAACTGGAAGTAGATATTTGGAGCGCTAAGAGGCCTATCGTGGAAATAGGGATATCTTCAAATAAAAACTACACAGAAACATTCTGTGAAACTTCTTTCTGATCTGTGCATTCAACTAATGCATTTGAACCATATTTTTGACTTAGGAGTTTTGAAACACTCTTTCTGTAGTAACTGCAAGTGGACACTTGGAGCACTATGAGGCCTATCGTGGACAAAGGAATATCTTCAAGTAAAAACTACACAGAAGCATTCTGTGAATCTTCTTTCTGATCTATGCATTCAACTAACAGAGTTGAAACTTACTTTTGCTGGAGGAGGTTTGAAAGACTCTTTCTGTAGAAACTGCCAGGGGACACTTTGAGCGCTAAGAGGCGTCTTGCGGAAATAGGATTATCTTCAAATAAAACTACACAGAAGCATTCTGTGAAACTTCTTTCTGATCTGTGCATTCAACTAACAGAGTTGAACCTTACTTTTGATTGCGGAGTTTTGAAACACTCTGAAGAAACTGCAAGGGGACATTTGCGGCGCTAAGAGGCCTATCGTGGAAAAAGGAATATCTTCAAATACAAAGTACACAGAAGCATTCTGTGAGACTTCCTTCTGATCTGTGCATTCAACTAAGAGTGTTAAACCTTACTTTTGATTGAGGAGTTTAAAAAGACTCTTTTTGAAGAAACTGCATGTGGACATTTGGAGCGCTAAGAGGCCTATCGTGGAAAAATGAATATCTCCAAATAAAAAGTACACAGAAGCATTCTGTGAAACTTCTTTCTGATCTATGCATTCAACTAACAGAGTTGAACCTTACTTTTGCTGGAGGAGTTTTGAAACACTCTTTCTGTAGAAACTGCAAGTGGACATTTGGAGCGCAATGTGGCCTATCGTGAAAAAATGAGTATCTTCAAATAAAAACTACACAGAAGCATTCTGTGAAACCTCTTTCTAATCTGGGCATTCAACTAACAGAGTTGAACCTTACTTTCCATTGAAGAGTTTTATTTGAGCGCTATGTGGCCTATCGTGCAAAAATGAGTCTCTTCAAATAAAAACTACATAGAATCATTCTGTGAAACTTCTTTCTGTTCTTGGCATTCAACTAACAGAGTTGAACCTTACTTTCCATTGAAGAGTTTTGAACCACTCTGTCTGTAGGAACTGCAAGTGGACATTTGAGCGCTATGTGGCCTATCGTGCAAAAATGAGCCTCTTCAAATAAAAACTACAGAGAAGCATTCTGTGAAACTTCTTTCTGTTCTGTGCATTCAAGTAACAGAGTTGGACCTTACTTTGGTTGAGGAGTTTTGAAACACTCTTTCTGTAGAAAGTGCAGGTGGACATTTGGAGCACTGAGAGGCCTCTCGTGGAAAAAGGAATATCTTCAAATAAAAACTACACGGAAGCATTCTGTGAAACTTCTTTCTGTTCTGGGCATTCAACTAACAGAGTTGAACCTTACTTTCCATTGAAGAGTTTTGAACCACTCTGTCTGTAGGAACTCAAAGTGGATATTTGAGCGCTATGTGGCCTATCGTGCAAAAATGAGTCTCTTCAAATAAAAACTACATAGAATCATTCTGTGAAACTTCTTTCTGTTCTTGGCATTCAACTAACAGAGTTGAACATTACTTTCCATTGAAGAGTTTTGAACCACTCTGTCTGTAGGAACTCAAAGTGGATATTTGAGCGCTATGTGGCCTATCGTGCAAAAATGAGTCTCTTCAAATAAAAACTACATAGAATCATTCTGTGAAACTTCTTTCTGTTCTTGGCATTCAACTAACAGAGTTGAACATTACTTTCCATTGAAGAGTTTTGAACCACTCTATCTGTAGGAACTGCAAGTGGACATTTGAGCGCTATGTGGCCTATCATGCAAAAATGAGCCTCTTCAAATAAAAACTACACAGAAGCATTCTGTGAAACTTCTTTCTGTTCTGTGCATTCAACTTGCAGAGTTGAACCTTACTTTTCATTTAGGAGTTTTGAAACAGTCTTTCTATAAGAACGGGTAGTGGATATTTGGAGCGCTGTGTGGCTTATTGTAGAAAAATGTATATCGTCAAATCAACAAAACAAAGAAGCATTCCGTGAAACTTCTTTCTGATCTGTGCATTCAACTAACAGAGTTGGACCTTACTTTGGTTGAGGAGTTTTGAAACACTCTTTCTGTAGAAAGTGCAGGTGGACATTTGGAGCACTGAGAGGCCTCTCGTGGAAAAAGGAATATCTCCAAATAAAAAGTACACAGAAGCATTCTATGAAACTTCTTTCTCATCTATGCATTCAACTGACAGAGTTGAACCTTACTTTTGAAAGAGTAGTTTTGAAAGACTCTTTCTGTAGAAATTGCAAGTGGATATTTGGAGCGCTAAGAGGCCTATCGTGGAAATAGGAATAACCTCAAATAAAAACTACATAGAAGCATTCTGTGAAACTTCTTTCTCTTCTGGGCATTCAACTAACGGAATTGAACCTTACTTTTCATTGAAGAGTTTTGAACCACTCTCTCTGTAGGAACTGCAAGTGGACATTTTGAGGGCTATGAGGCCTGTCGGGCAAAAGTGAGTCTCTTCAAATAAAAACTACACAGAAGCATTCTGTGAAACGCCTTTCTGATCTGTGCATTCAACTTCACAGTTGAACCTTACTTTTCATTGAGGAGTTTTGAAACACTCTTTCTGTAGAAACTGCAAGTGGACATTTGGAGCGCTAAGAGGCCCATCGTGGAAATAGGAATATCATCAATAAAAACTACACAGAATCATTCTGTGAAACTCCTTTCTGATCTGTGCATTCAACTCACAGAGTAGAAGCTTTCTTTTGATTGAGCAGTTTTGAAACACTCTTCTTGTAGAATCTGCAAGTGGACGTTTTGAGATCTCTGAGGCCTATGCTGAGAAATGAAATAACTTCAAGTAAAAACTACACAGAATACTTCTGTGAAATTTCTTTCTATTCTCTGCATTCATCTCACAGTGTTGAACCTTTCTTTTGATTGGGTAGTTTTGAAACACTCTTTCTGTATAAACTACAGGTGGACATTTTGTTGGCTTTGAGACCTATTGTGGAAAAAGGAACATCTTCAAATAAAAAAATAGAAGAATTCTGTGAAACTTCCTTCTGACCTGTGCATTCAACTGACAGAGTTGAACCTTACCTTTGATTGAGCAGTTGTGAAACCCTTTATTTGTAGAATGTGCAAGTGGACATTTGGAGAACATTGAGGCCTACGGTGAAAAACGAAGTATCTTCCCATAAAAACTACACAGAAGCATTCTGTGAAACTTCTTTCTATTCTGTTCATTCGTCTCACAAAGTAGAACCTTTCTTTTGATGGAGCAGTTTTAAAACACTCTTTTGGTTAAATCTGGGAGTGGACAGTTGGAGCACCTTTAGGCCTATCGTCGAAAAATATATATCTTCAAATAAAAACTACACAGAAGCATTCTGTGAAACTTCTTTCTATTCTGTTCATTCGTCTCACAAAGTAGAACCTTTCTTTTGACGAAGCAGTTTTAAAACACTCTTTTTGTAGAATCTGGGAGTGGACATTTGGAGCACATTTAGGCCTATCGTCGAAAAAGATATATCTTCAAATAAAAACTACACAGAAGCATTCTGTGAAACTACATTCTGATCTCTGCATTCATCTCATTGAGTTGAACCTTTCATTTGATTGGGCTGTTTTGAAACACTATTTTGAAGAATCTGCAAGGGAATATTTGAAGAATATTGAGGCCTATGGTGTACAACGAAATACCTTCCCAAACTACACAGAAGCATTCTATGAAGCTGCTTTCTGATGTGTGCATTCATCTAACAGAGTAGAACTTTCTTGTGATTGAGCAGTTTTGAAACACTCTTTTTGTAGAATCTGCAAGTGGACATTTGGAGGGCTTTGAGGCCTAAGTTGAAAAAAGAAATATATTCCAATAAACACTACACGGAAGAATTCTGTGAAACTCCTTTCTCATCTGTGCATTCAACTAACAGAGTTAACATTACTTTTGATTGAGCAGTTTTGAAATACTCTATGTGTAGAATCTGCAAGTGGACATTTGGAGAGCATTGAGGCCAATGGTGAAAGACGAAATATCTTCCCCTAAAATCTACACGGAAGCATTCTGTGAAACTTCTTTCTGATCTGTACATTCAACTAACAGAATTGAACCTTACTTTTGATTGAGCAGTTTTGAAACACTCTTTTTGTAGAATCTGCAAGTGAACATTTGGAGAACATTGACGCCTACAGTGAAAAACGAAATATCCTCCCATAAAAACTGCACAGAAGCATTCTGTGCAACTGCTTTCTATTCTGTTCAATCACCTCAGAAAGTAGAACCTTTCTTTTGATTGAGCAGTTTTGAAACACTCCTTTTGTAGAATCAGCAAGTGGACATTTGGAGAGCTTTGAGGCCTACAGTGGAAAAATATATATCTTCAAATAAAAACTACACAGAAGCATTCGGGGAAACTATTTTCTGATCTGTGCATTCTTTTAAAAGAGTAGAACCTTTCTTTTGATTGAGCAGTTTTGAAACACTCTTTTTGCAGAATCTGCAAGTGGACATTCGGAGATCTTTGAGTCCTACGGTGAAAAAAAAATATCTTCTAGAAAAAACTACACGGAATAATTCTGTGAAATTTCTTTCTTTTCTTTCATTCATCTCTTAGTGTTGAAAATTTATTTTGATTTGGTGGTTTTGAAACACTCCTTTTGTCTAAACTGCATGTGGACATTTGGAGGGCTTTGAGGCCTACCGTGGAAAAAGCAATAACTTCAAATCAAATGTATACAGAAGCATTCTGCGAAAATTCTTTCTGAACGATGCATTCAACTAACAGAGTTGAAACTTACTTTTGATTGAGGAGTTTAGAAACACTCTTTCTGTAGAAACACCAAGTGGACAATTGGAGAGCTATGCGGCTTATCGTGGAAAAGGGAATATCTTCAAAGAAAAAGTACAGAGAATCATTCTGTGAAACTACTTTCTGATCTATGCATTCAACTAACAGAGTTGAACGTTACTTTTGATTGAGGAGTTTTGAAACACTCCTTCTATAGAAACTGCAAGTGGACACTTGGAGTGCTAAGAAGCCCATTGTGGAAAATGGAATATCTTCAAATAAAAACTACACAGAAGCATTCTGTGAAACTTCTTTCTGATCAATGCATTCAACTAACAGAGTTGAACGTTACTTTTGATTGAGGAGTTTTGAAACACTCCTTCTATAGAAACTGCAAGTGGACAGTTGGAGTGCTAAGAAGCGCATTGTGGAAAAAGGAATATCTTCAAATAAAAACTACACAGAAGCATTCTGTGAAATTTCCTTCTGATCAATGCATTCAACGAACAGAGCTGAACGTTACTTTTGATTGAGGAGTTTTGAAACACCCTTTCGGTGGAAACTCTAAGTGGACAGTTGGAGTGCTAAGAAGCCTATCGTGGAAAAAGGACTATCTTCAAATAAAAACTACACAGAAGCATTCTGTGGAACTTCTTTGTGATCTATGCATTCAACTACAGAGTTGAACCTTACTTTTCATAGAGGAGTTTGAAACTCTCTTTCTGTAGGAAAGGCTAGTCGACATTTCGAGCGCTGTGGGGCCTATTGTGGAAAAATGAATATCTTCAAATCAAAACAACAAAGAAGCATTCTGCGAAACTTCTTTCTGATCTGTGCATGCAAATAACAGAGTTGAACCTACTTTTGTTTGAGGAGTTTTGAAACATTCTTTCTGTAGAAACGGCAAGTGGATATTTGGAGCGCTAGGAGGCTTATCGTGGAAATAGGGATATCTTCAAATAAAATCTACAGAGTAGCATTCTGTGAAACTTCTCTCTGCTCTGTGCGTTCAACTAACAGAGTTGAGTCTTACTTTTCATTGAGGAGTTTTGAAACACTCTTTCTACAGGAACGGCTAGTGGAGTTTTGGAGCGCAATGTGGCCTATTGTGGAAAAATGAACATCTTCAAATCAAAACAACGCAGAAGCATTCTGTGTAATTTCTTTCTGGTCTGTGCATTCAACTAACGTAGTTGAACCTTACTTTTGATTGAGGAGTTTGGAAACACTCTTTCTTTAGAAACCGGTAGTAGATATTTGGAGTGCTAAGAGGCCTATCGTGCAAATAGCAATATCATCAAATAAAAACTACACAGAAACATTCTGTGAAACTTCTTTCTGATCTGTACATTCAACTAACAGATTTGAACCATATTTTTGATTGACGAGTTTTGAAATACTCTTTCTGTAGAAACTGAGAGTGGACATTTGGAGCGCTATGAGGCCTATTGTGGACAAAGGAATATCTTCAAGTAAAAAGTACAAAGAGCATTCTGTGAATCTTCTTTCTGATCTATGCATTCTACTAACCGAGTTGAACCATACTTTTGATTGAGGAGTTTTGAAACACACCTTCTATAGAAAGTGCAAGTGGACATTTGGAGTGCTAAGAAGCCCATTGTGGAAAAAGGAATATCTACAAATAAAAACTACACAGAAGCATTCTGTGAAACTTCCTTCTGATCAATGCATTCAACTAACAGAGTTGAACGTTACTTTTGATTGTGGAGTTTTGAAACACTTTTTCTGTAGAAACTGCAAGTGGACATTTGGAGCGCTTGGAGGCTTATTGTGGAAATAGGAATATCTTTAAATAAAATCTATAGAGAAGCATTCTGTGAAGCTACTTTCTGATCTATGCATTCAACTAACGCAGTTGAACCTTAGTTTTGATAGAGGAGTTTTGAAACCCTCCTTCTATAGAAACTGCAAGTGGACATTTGGAGTGCTAAGAAGCCCATTGTGGAAAAAGGAATATCTTCAAAAAAAACTACACAGAAGAACTCTGTGAATCTTCTTTCTGATCTGTGCATTCAACAAACAGAGTTGAACCTTACTTTTGATTGAGGAGTTTTGAAGGACTCCTTCTATGGAAACTGCAAGTGGACATTTGGAGTGCTAAGAAGCCCATTGTGGTAAAAGGAATATCTTCAAATAAAAACTACACAGAAGCATTCTGTGAAACTTCTTTCTGTTCTTGGCATTCAAATAACAGAGTTCAACCTTACTTTCCATTGAAGAGTTTTGAAACACTCTGTCTGTAGGAACTTCAAGTGGACATTTGGAGAGCTATGTGGCCTATCGTGCAAAAATGAATATCTTCAATAAAAACTACACAGAAGCATTCTGTGAAACTTCTTTCTGGTCTGTGCATTCAACTAACAGAGTTGAACCTTTCTTTTGATTGAGGAGTTTTGAAACACTCTTTCTGTAGAAACTGCAAGTGGACATGTGGAGCGCTAAGAGGCCCACCGTGGAAATAGGAAGATCGTCAAAAAAAACTACACAGAAGCATTCTGTGAAACTCCTTTCTGATCTGTGCATTCAACTAACAGAGTAGAACATTTCTTTTGATTGAGCAGTTTTGAAACACTCTTCTTGTAGAATCTGCAAGTGGACGTTTTGACACCTCTGAGGCCTATGGTGAGACATGAAATAACTTCAAGTAAAACTACACAGAATAATTCTGTGAAATTACTTTCTATTCTCTGCATTCATCTCACAGTGTTGAACCTTTCTTTTGATTCGGTAGTTTTGAAACACTCTTTCTGTATAAACTACAGGTGGACATTTTGGGGGCTTTGAGACCTATCTGGGAAAAAGGAAAACCTTCAAATGAAAAATACACAGAAGAATTCTGTGAAACTTCCTTCTGATCTGTGCATTCAACTAACAGAGTTGAACCTTACCTTTGAGCAGTTGTGAAACACTTTATTTGTAGAATGTGCAAGTGGAGATTTGGAGAACATTGAGGCCTACGGTGAAAAACGAAGTATCTTCCCCTGAAAGCTACACGGAAGCATTCTGTGAAACTGCTTTCTGATCTGTGCATTCAACTAACAGAGGTGAATCTTACTTTTGATTGAGCAGTTTTGAAACACACTATTTGTAGAATCTGCAAGTGGACATTTGGAGGGCTTTGAGGCCTACGGTGAAAAACGAAATATCTTCCCAGAAAAACTACACAGAAGCATTCTGTGAAACTACATTCTGATCTCTGCATTCATCTCATTGAGTAGAACCTTTCTTTTGATTGAGCTGTTTTGAAACACTATTTTGAAGAATCTGCAAGGGAATATTTGAAGAATATTGAGGCCTATGGTGTACAATGAAATACCTTCCCCTTTAAAGTACACAGAAGCATTCTATGAAGACACTTTCGGATGTGTGCATTCATCTAACAGAGTAGAACTTTCTTTTGATTGAGCAGTTTTGAAACTCTCTTTTTGTAGAATCTGCAAGTGGACATTTGTAGGGCTTTGAGGCCTAAGGTGAAAAAAGAAATATCTTCCCATAAACACTACATGGAAGAATTCTGTGAAACTCCTTTCTGATCTGTGCATTCAACTAACAGAGTTTCACATTACTTTTGATTGAGCAGTTTTGAAATACTCTATGTGTAGAATATGCAAGTGGACCTTTGGAGAGCATTGAGGCCAATGGTGAAAGACGAAATATCTTCCCCTAAAAACTACACGGAAGAATTCTGTGAAATTCCTTTCTGATCTGTACATTCAACTAACAGAATTGAACCTTACTTTTGATTGAGCAGTTTTGAAACACTCTTTTGTAGAATCTGCAAGTGAACATTTGGAGAACATTGACGCCTACAGTGAAAAACGAAATATCCTCCCATAAAAACTGCACAGAAGCATTCTGTGCAACTGCTTTCTATTCTGTTCAATCACCTCAGAAAGTAGAACTTTTCTTTTGATTGAGCAGTTTTGAAACACTCCTTTTGTAGAATCAGCAAGTGGACATTTGGAGAGCTTTGAGGCCTATAGTGAAAAATATATATCTTCAAATAAAAACTACACAGAAGCATTCGGAGAAACTATTTTCTGATCTGTGCATTCTTTTAAAAGAGTAGAACCTTTCTTTTGATTGAGCAGTTTTGAAACACTCTTTTTGCAGAATCTGTAAGTGGACATTCGGAGATCTTTGAGTCCTACGGTGAAAAACGAAATATCTTCAAGTAAAAACTACACGGAATAATTCTGTGAAATTTCCTTCTTTTCTTTCATTCATCTCATAGTGTTGAAAATTTATTTTGATTTTGTGGTTTTGAAACACTCTTTTTGTATAAACTGCACGTGGACATTTGGAGGGCTTTGAGGCCTACCGTGGAAAAAGCAATAACTTCAAATGAAAAGTATACAGAAGCATTCTGTGAAAATTCTTTCTGAACGATGCATTCAACTAACAGAGTTGAAACTTACTTGTGATTGAGGAGTTTAGAAACACTCTCTGTAGAAACACCAAGTGGACAATTGGAGAGCTATGCGGCCTATCGTGGAAAAGGGAATATCTTCAAAGAAAAACTACACAGAAGCATTCTGTGAAACTAATTTCTGATCTATGCATTCAACTAACAGAGTTGAACCTTACTTTTGATTGTGGAGTTTTGAAACACTCCTTCTATAGAAACTGCAAGTGGACATTGGGAGTGCTAAGAAGCCCATTGTGGAAAAAGGAATATCTTCAAGGAAAAGCTACACAGAAGCATTCTGTGAATCTTCTTTCTGATCTATGCATTCAACTAACAGAGTTGAACCATACTTTTGATAGAGTTTTAAAACACTGCTTCTATAGAAACTGCAAGTGGACATTTGGAGTGCTAACAAGCCCACTGTGGAAAAAGGAATATCTTCAAATAAAAACTACACAGAAGCATTCTGTGAAACTACTTTCTGATCTGTGCATTCAACAAACAGAGTTGAACCTTACTTTTGATTGAGGAGATTTGAAACACCCTTTCGGTAGAAACTCTAAGTGGACAGTTGGAGTGCTAAGAAGCCTATCGTGGAAAAAGGAATATCTGAAAATAAAAACCACACAGAAGCATTCTGTGAAACTTCTTTCTGATCTGTGCATGCAACAAACAGTGTTGAACCTTACTTTTGATTGAGGAGTTTTGAAACCCTCTTTCTGTAGAAACTGCAAGTGGACATTTGGAGCGCTTAGAGGCCTATCGTGGAAAGAGGAATATCTTCAAATAAAAACTACACAGAAGCATTCTGTGAAACTTCTTTCTCATCTATGCCTTCAACTAACAGAGTTGAACTTTACTTTTGATTGAGGAGTTTTGAAACACTCTTTCTGTAGAAACTGCAAGTGGACATTTGGAGCGCTAGGAGGCCTATCGTGGAAACAGGAATATTTTCAAATAAAATCTACAGGGAAGCATTCTGTGAAACTTCTTTCTGATCTGTGCGTTCAACTAACAGAGTTGAGTCTTTCTTTTCATTGAGGATTTTTGAAACACTCTTTCTACAGGAACGGCTAGTGGACACTTGGAGTGCAATGTGGCCTATTGTGGAAAAATGAACATCTTCAAATCAAAACAACGCAGAAGCATTCTGTGAAATTTCTTTCTGGTCTGTGCATTCAACTAACAAAGTTGAACCTTACTTTTGATTGAGAAGTTTGGAAACACTCTTTCTTTAGAAACTGGAAGTAGATATTTGGAGCGCTAAGAGGCCTATCGTGGAAATAGGGATATCTTCAAATAAAAACTACACAGAAACATTCTGTGAAACTTCTTTCTGATCTGTGCATTCAACTAATGCATTTGAACCATATTTTTGACTTAGGAGTTTTGAAACACTCTTTCTGTAGTAACTGCAAGTGGACACTTGGAGCACTATGAGGCCTATCGTGGACAAAGGAATATCTTCAAGTAAAAACTACACAGAAGCATTCTGTGAATCTTCTTTCTGATCTATGCATTCAACTAACAGAGTTGAAACTTACTTTTGCTGGAGGAGGTTTGAAAGACTCTTTCTGTAGAAACTGCCAGGGGACACTTTGAGCGCTAAGAGGCGTCTTGCGGAAATAGGATTATCTTCAAATAAAACTACACAGAAGCATTCTGTGAAACTTCTTTCTGATCTGTGCATTCAACTAACAGAGTTGAACCTTACTTTTGATTGCGGAGTTTTGAAACACTCTGAAGAAACTGCAAGGGGACATTTGCGGCGCTAAGAGGCCTATCGTGGAAAAAGGAATATCTTCAAATACAAAGTACACAGAAGCATTCTGTGAGACTTCCTTCTGATCTGTGCATTCAACTAAGAGTGTTAAACCTTACTTTTGATTGAGGAGTTTAAAAAGACTCTTTTTGAAGAAACTGCATGTGGACATTTGGAGCGCTAAGAGGCCTATCGTGGAAAAATGAATATCTCCAAATAAAAAGTACACAGAAGCATTCTGTGAAACTTCTTTCTGATCTATGCATTCAACTAACAGAGTTGAACCTTACTTTTGCTGGAGGAGTTTTGAAACACTCTTTCTGTAGAAACTGCAAGTGGACATTTGGAGCGCAATGTGGCCTATCGTGAAAAAATGAGTATCTTCAAATAAAAACTACACAGAAGCATTCTGTGAAACCTCTTTCTAATCTGGGCATTCAACTAACAGAGTTGAACCTTACTTTCCATTGAAGAGTTTTATTTGAGCGCTATGTGGCCTATCGTGCAAAAATGAGTCTCTTCAAATAAAAACTACATAGAATCATTCTGTGAAACTTCTTTCTGTTCTTGGCATTCAACTAACAGAGTTGAACCTTACTTTCCATTGAAGAGTTTTGAACCACTCTGTCTGTAGGAACTGCAAGTGGACATTTGAGCGCTATGTGGCCTATCGTGCAAAAATGAGCCTCTTCAAATAAAAACTACAGAGAAGCATTCTGTGAAACTTCTTTCTGTTCTGTGCATTCAAGTAACAGAGTTGGACCTTACTTTGGTTGAGGAGTTTTGAAACACTCTTTCTGTAGAAAGTGCAGGTGGACATTTGGAGCACTGAGAGGCCTCTCGTGGAAAAAGGAATATCTTCAAATAAAAACTACACGGAAGCATTCTGTGAAACTTCTTTCTGTTCTGGGCATTCAACTAACAGAGTTGAACCTTACTTTCCATTGAAGAGTTTTGAACCACTCTGTCTGTAGGAACTCAAAGTGGATATTTGAGCGCTATGTGGCCTATCGTGCAAAAATGAGTCTCTTCAAATAAAAACTACATAGAATCATTCTGTGAAACTTCTTTCTGTTCTTGGCATTCAACTAACAGAGTTGAACATTACTTTCCATTGAAGAGTTTTGAACCACTCTATCTGTAGGAACTGCAAGTGGACATTTGAGCGCTATGTGGCCTATCATGCAAAAATGAGCCTCTTCAAATAAAAACTACACAGAAGCATTCTGTGAAACTTCTTTCTGTTCTGTGCATTCAACTTGCAGAGTTGAACCTTACTTTTCATTTAGGAGTTTTGAAACAGTCTTTCTATAAGAACGGGTAGTGGATATTTGGAGCGCTGTGTGGCTTATTGTAGAAAAATGTATATCGTCAAATCAACAAAACAAAGAAGCATTCCGTGAAACTTCTTTCTGATCTGTGCATTCAACTAACAGAGTTGGACCTTACTTTGGTTGAGGAGTTTTGAAACACTCTTTCTGTAGAAAGTGCAGGTGGACATTTGGAGCACTGAGAGGCCTCTCGTGGAAAAAGGAATATCTCCAAATAAAAAGTACACAGAAGCATTCTATGAAACTTCTTTCTCATCTATGCATTCAACTGACAGAGTTGAACCTTACTTTTGAAAGAGTAGTTTTGAAAGACTCTTTCTGTAGAAATTGCAAGTGGATATTTGGAGCGCTAAGAGGCCTATCGTGGAAATAGGAATAACCTCAAATAAAAACTACATAGAAGCATTCTGTGAAACTTCTTTCTCTTCTGGGCATTCAACTAACGGAATTGAACCTTACTTTTCATTGAAGAGTTTTGAACCACTCTCTCTGTAGGAACTGCAAGTGGACATTTTGAGGGCTATGAGGCCTGTCGGGCAAAAGTGAGTCTCTTCAAATAAAAACTACACAGAAGCATTCTGTGAAACGCCTTTCTGATCTGTGCATTCAACTTCACAGTTGAACCTTACTTTTCATTGAGGAGTTTTGAAACACTCTTTCTGTAGAAACTGCAAGTGGACATTTGGAGCGCTAAGAGGCCCATCGTGGAAATAGGAATATCATCAATAAAAACTACACAGAATCATTCTGTGAAACTCCTTTCTGATCTGTGCATTCAACTCACAGAGTAGAAGCTTTCTTTTGATTGAGCAGTTTTGAAACACTCTTCTTGTAGAATCTGCAAGTGGACGTTTTGAGATCTCTGAGGCCTATGCTGAGAAATGAAATAACTTCAAGTAAAAACTACACAGAATACTTCTGTGAAATTTCTTTCTATTCTCTGCATTCATCTCACAGTGTTGAACCTTTCTTTTGATTGGGTAGTTTTGAAACACTCTTTCTGTATAAACTACAGGTGGACATTTTGTTGGCTTTGAGACCTATTGTGGAAAAAGGAACATCTTCAAATAAAAAAATAGAAGAATTCTGTGAAACTTCCTTCTGACCTGTGCATTCAACTGACAGAGTTGAACCTTACCTTTGATTGAGCAGTTGTGAAACCCTTTATTTGTAGAATGTGCAAGTGGACATTTGGAGAACATTGAGGCCTACGGTGAAAAACGAAGTATCTTCCCATAAAAACTACACAGAAGCATTCTGTGAAACTTCTTTCTATTCTGTTCATTCGTCTCACAAAGTAGAACCTTTCTTTTGATGGAGCAGTTTTAAAACACTCTTTTGGTTAAATCTGGGAGTGGACAGTTGGAGCACCTTTAGGCCTATCGTCGAAAAATATATATCTTCAAATAAAAACTACACAGAAGCATTCTGTGAAACTTCTTTCTATTCTGTTCATTCGTCTCACAAAGTAGAACCTTTCTTTTGACGAAGCAGTTTTAAAACACTCTTTTTGTAGAATCTGGGAGTGGACATTTGGAGCACATTTAGGCCTATCGTCGAAAAAGATATATCTTCAAATAAAAACTACACAGAAGCATTCTGTGAAACTACATTCTGATCTCTGCATTCATCTCATTGAGTTGAACCTTTCATTTGATTGGGCTGTTTTGAAACACTATTTTGAAGAATCTGCAAGGGAATATTTGAAGAATATTGAGGCCTATGGTGTACAACGAAATACCTTCCCAAACTACACAGAAGCATTCTATGAAGCTGCTTTCTGATGTGTGCATTCATCTAACAGAGTAGAACTTTCTTGTGATTGAGCAGTTTTGAAACACTCTTTTTGTAGAATCTGCAAGTGGACATTTGGAGGGCTTTGAGGCCTAAGTTGAAAAAAGAAATATATTCCAATAAACACTACACGGAAGAATTCTGTGAAACTCCTTTCTCATCTGTGCATTCAACTAACAGAGTTAACATTACTTTTGATTGAGCAGTTTTGAAATACTCTATGTGTAGAATCTGCAAGTGGACATTTGGAGAGCATTGAGGCCAATGGTGAAAGACGAAATATCTTCCCCTAAAAACTACACGGGAGCATTCTGTGAAACTTCTTTCTGATCTGTACATTCAACTAACAGAATTGAACCTTACTTTTGATTGAGCAGTTTTGAAACACTCTTTTTGTAGAATCTGCAAGTGAACATTTGGAGAACATTGACGCCTACAGTGAAAAACGAAATATCCTCCCATAAAAACTGCACAGAAGCATTCTGTGCAACTGCTTTCTATTCTGTTCAATCACCTCAGAAAGTAGAACCTTTCTTTTGATTGAGCAGTTTTGAAACACTCCTTTTGTAGAATCAGCAAGTGGACATTTGGAGAGCTTTGAGGCCTACAGTGGAAAAATATATATCTTCAAATAAAAACTACACAGAAGCATTCGGGGAAACTATTTTCTGATCTGTGCATTCTTTTAAAAGAGTAGAACCTTTCTTTTGATTGAGCAGTTTTGAAACACTCTTTTTGCAGAATCTGCAAGTGGACATTCGGAGATCTTTGAGTCCTACGGCGAAAAAAAAATATCTTCTAGAAAAAACTACACGGAATAATTCTGTGAAATTTCTTTCTTTTCTTTCATTCATCTCTTAGTGTTGAAAATTTATTTTGATTTGGTGGTTTTGAAACACTCTTTTTGTCTAAACTGCATGTGGACATTTGGAGGGCTTTGAGGCCTACCGTGGAAAAAGCAATAACTTCAAATCAAATGTATACAGAAGCATTCTGCGAAAATTCTTTCTGAACGATGCATTCAACAGAGTTGAAACTTACTTTTGATTGAGGAGTTTAGAAACACTCTTTCTGTAGAAACACCAAGTGGACAATTGGAGAGCTATGCGGCTTATCGTGGAAAAGGGAATATCTTCAAAGAAAAAGTACAGAGAATCATTCTGTGAAACTACTTTCTGATCTATGCATTCAACTAACAGAGTTGAACGTTACTTTTGATTGAGGAGTTTTGAAACACTCCTTCTATAGAAACTGCAAGTGGACACTTGGAGTGCTAAGAAGCCCATTGTGGAAAATGGAATATCTTCAAATAAAAACTACACAGAAGCATTCTGTGGAACTTCTTTCTGATCAATGCATTCAACTAACAGAGTTGAACGTTACTTTTGATTGAGGAGTTTTGAAACACTCCTTCTATAGAAACTGCAAGTGGACAGTTGGAGTGCTAAGAAGCGCATTGTGGAAAAAGGAATATCTTCAAATAAAAACTACACAGAAGCATTCTGTGAAATTTCCTTCTGATCAATGCATTCAACGAACAGAGCTGAACGTTACTTTTGATTGAGGAGTTTTGAAACACCCTTTCGGTGGAAACTCTAAGTGGACAGTTGGAGTGCTAAGAAGCCTATCGTGGAAAAAGGAATATCTTCAAATAAAAACTACACAGAAGCATTCTGTGGAACTTCTTTGTGATCTATGCATTCAACTACAGAGTTGAACCTTACTTTTCATAGAGGAGTTTGAAACTCTCTTTCTGTAGGAAAGGCTAGTCGACATTTCGAGCGCTGTGGGGCCTATTGTGGAAAAATGAATATCTTCAAATCAAAACAACAAAGAAGCATTCTGCGAAACTTCTTTCTGATCTGTGCATGCAAATAACAGAGTTGAACCTACTTTTGTTTGAGGAGTTTTGAAACATTCTTTCTGTAGAAACTGCAAGTGGATATTTGGAGCGCTAGGAGGCTTATCGTGGAAATAGGAATATCTTCAAATAAAATCTACAGAGTAGCATTCTGTGAAACTTCTCTCTGCTCTGTGCGTTCAACTAACAGAGTTGAGTCTTACTTTTCATTGAGGAGTTTTGAAACACTCTTTCTACAGGAACGGCTAGTGGAGTTTTGGAGCGCAATGTGGCCTATTGTGGAAAAATGAACATCTTCAAATCAAAACAACGCAGAAGCATTCTGTGTAATTTCTTTCTGGTCTGTGCATTCAACTAACCTAGTTGAACCTTACTTTTGATTGAGGAGTTTGGAAACACTCTTTCTTTAGAAACCGGTAGTAGATATTTGGAGTGCTAAGAGGCCTATCGTGCAAATAGCAATATCTTCAAATAAAAACTACACAGAAACATTCTGTGAAACTTCTTTCTGATCTGTACATTCAACTAACAGATTTGAACCATATTTTTGATTGACGAGTTTTGAAATACTCTTTCTGTAGAAACTGAGAGTGGACATTTGGAGCGCTATGAGGCCTATTGTGGACAAAGGAATATCTTCAAGTAAAAACTACAAAGAGCATTCTGTGAATCTTCTTTCTGATCTATGCATTCTACTAACCGAGTTGAACCATACTTTTGATTGAGGAGTTTTGAAACACACCTTCTATAGAAAGTGCAAGTGGACATTTGGAGTGCTAAGAAGCCCATTGTGGAAAAAGGAATATCTTCAAATAAAAACTACACAGAAGCATTCTGTGAAACTTCCTTCTGATCAATGCATTCAACTAACAGAGTTGAACGTTACTTTTGATTGTGGAGTTTTGAAACACTTTTTCTGTAGAAACTGCAAGTGGACATTTGGAGCGCTTGGAGGCTTATCGTGGAAATAGGAATATCTTTAAATAAAATCTGCAGAGAAGCATTCTGTGAAGCTACTTTCTGATCTATGCATTCAACTAACGCAGTTGAACCTTAGTTTTGATAGAGGAGTTTTGAAACCCTCCTTCTATAGAAACTGCAAGTAGACATTTGGAGTGCTAAGAAGCCCATTGTGGTAAAAGGAATATCTTCACATAAAAACTACACAGAAGCATTCTGTGAAACTTCCTTCTGATCTATGCATTCAACTAACAGAGTTGAACCTTACTTTTGCTGGAGGAGTTTTGAAACACTCTTTCTGTAGAAACTGCAAGTGGACACAAGGAGCGCTATGTGGCCTATCGTGCAAAAATGAGTCTCTTCAAATAAAAACTACATAGAATCATTCTGTGAAACTTCTTTCTGTTCTTGGCATTCAACTAACAGAGTTGAACCTTACTTTCCATTGAAGAGTTTTGAACCACTCTGTCTGTAGGAACTGCAAGTGGACATTTGAGCGCTATGTGGCCTATCGTGCAAAAATGAGCCTCTTCAAATAAAAACTACAGAGAAGCATTCTGTGAAACTTCTTTCTGTTCTGTGCATTCAAGTAACAGAGTTGGACCTTACTTTGGTTGAGGAGTTTTGAAACACTCTTTCTGTAGAAAGTGCAGGTGGACATTTGGAGCACTGAGAGGCCTCTCGTGGAAAAAGGAATATCTTCAAATAAAAACTACACGGAAGCATTCTGTGAAACTTCTTTCTGTTCTGGGCATTCAACTAACAGAGTTGAACCTTACTTTCCATTGAAGAGTTTTGAACCACTCTGTCTGTAGGAACTCAAAGTGGATATTTGAGCGCTATGTGGCCTATCGTGCAAAAATGAGTCTCTTCAAATAAAAACTACATAGAATCATTCTGTGAAACTTCTTTCTGTTCTTGGCATTCAACTAACAGAGTTGAACATTACTTTCCATTGAAGAGTTTTGAACCACTCTATCTGTAGGAACTGCAAGTGGACATTTGAGCGCTATGTGGCCTATCATGCAAAAATGAGCCTCTTCAAATAAAAACTACACAGAAGCATTCTGTGAAACTTCTTTCTGTTCTGTGCATTCAACTTGCAGAGTTGAACCTTACTTTTCATTTAGGAGTTTTGAAACAGTCTTTCTATAAGAACGGGTAGTGGATATTTGGAGCGCTGTGTGGCTTATTGTAGAAAAATGTATATCGTCAAATCAACAAAACAAAGAAGCATTCCGTGAAACTTCTTTCTGATCTGTGCATTCAACTAACAGAGTTGGACCTTACTTTGGTTGAGGAGTTTTGAAACACTCTTTCTGTAGAAAGTGCAGGTGGACATTTGGAGCACTGAGAGGCCTCTCGTGGAAAAAGGAATATCTCCAAATAAAAAGTACACAGAAGCATTCTATGAAACTTCTTTCTCATCTATGCATTCAACTGACAGAGTT
Organism: Symphalangus syndactylus; assembly: GCF_028878055.3. Taxonomy (NCBI): domain Eukaryota; kingdom Metazoa; phylum Chordata; class Mammalia; order Primates; family Hylobatidae; genus Symphalangus; species Symphalangus syndactylus. Next base: position 70,547,584 of record NC_072429.2, on the reverse strand, counting down.
GAACCTTACTTTTGAAAGAGTAGTTTTGAAAGACTCTTTCTGTAGAAATTGCAAGTGGATATTTGGAGCGCTAAGAGGCCTATCGTGGAAATAGGAATAACCTCAAATAAAAACTACATAGAAGCATTCTGTGAAACTTCTTTCTCTTCTGGGCATTCAACTAACGGAATTGAACCTTACTTTTCATTGAAGAGTTTTGAACCACTCTCTCTGTAGGAACTGCAAGTGGACATTTTGAGGGCTATGAGGCCTGTCGGGCAAAAGTGAGTCTCTTCAAATAAAAACTACACAGAAGCATTCTGTGAAACGCCTTTCTGATCTGTGCATTCAACTTCACAGTTGAACCTTACTTTTCATTGAGGAGTTTTGAAACACTCTTTCTGTAGAAACTGCAAGTGGACATTTGGAGCGCTAAGAGGCCCATCGTGGAAATAGGAATATCATCAATAAAAACTACACAGAATCATTCTGTGAAACTCCTTTCTGATCTGTGCATTCAACTCACAGAGTAGAAGCTTTCTTTTGATTGAGCAGTTTTGAAACACTCTTCTTGTAGAATCTGCAAGTGGACGTTTTGAGATCTCTGAGGCCTATGCTGAGAAATGAAATAACTTCAAGTAAAAACTACACAGAATACTTCTGTGAAATTTCTTTCTATTCTCTGCATTCATCTCACAGTGTTGAACCTTTCTTTTGATTGGGTAGTTTTGAAACACTCTTTCTGTATAAACTACAGGTGGACATTTTGTTGGCTTTGAGACCTATTGTGGAAAAAGGAACATCTTCAAATAAAAAAATAGAAGAATTCTGTGAAACTTCCTTCTGACCTGTGCATTCAACTGACAGAGTTGAACCTTACCTTTGATTGAGCAGTTGTGAAACCCTTTATTTGTAGAATGTGCAAGTGGACATTTGGAGAACATTGAGGCCTACGGTGAAAAACGAAGTATCTTCCCATAAAAACTACACAGAAGCATTCTGTGAAACTTCTTTCTATTCTGTTCATTCGTCTCACAAAGTAGAACCTTTCTTTTGATGGAGCAGTTTTAAAACACTCTTTTGGTTAAATCTGGGAGTGGACAGTTGGAGCACCTTTAGGCCTATCGTCGAAAAATATATATCTTCAAATAAAAACTACACAGAAGCATTCTGTGAAACTTCTTTCTATTCTGTTCATTCGTCTCACAAAGTAGAACCTTTCTTTTGACGAAGCAGTTTTAAAACACTCTTTTTGTAGAATCTGGGAGTGGACATTTGGAGCACATTTAGGCCTATCGTCGAAAAAGATATATCTTCAAATAAAAACTACACAGAAGCATTCTGTGAAACTACATTCTGATCTCTGCATTCATCTCATTGAGTTGAACCTTTCATTTGATTGGGCTGTTTTGAAACACTATTTTGAAGAATCTGCAAGGGAATATTTGAAGAATATTGAGGCCTATGGTGTACAACGAAATACCTTCCCAAACTACACAGAAGCATTCTATGAAGCTGCTTTCTGATGTGTGCATTCATCTAACAGAGTAGAACTTTCTTGTGATTGAGCAGTTTTGAAACACTCTTTTTGTAGAATCTGCAAGTGGACATTTGGAGGGCTTTGAGGCCTAAGTTGAAAAAAGAAATATATTCCAATAAACACTACACGGAAGAATTCTGTGAAACTCCTTTCTCATCTGTGCATTCAACTAACAGAGTTAACATTACTTTTGATTGAGCAGTTTTGAAATACTCTATGTGTAGAATCTGCAAGTGGACATTTGGAGAGCATTGAGGCCAATGGTGAAAGACGAAATATCTTCCCCTAAAATCTACACGGAAGCATTCTGTGAAACTTCTTTCTGATCTGTACATTCAACTAACAGAATTGAACCTTACTTTTGATTGAGCAGTTTTGAAACACTCTTTTTGTAGAATCTGCAAGTGAACATTTGGAGAACATTGACGCCTACAGTGAAAAACGAAATATCCTCCCATAAAAACTGCACAGAAGCATTCTGTGCAACTGCTTTCTATTCTGTTCAATCACCTCAGAAAGTAGAACCTTTCTTTTGATTGAGCAGTTTTGAAACACTCCTTTTGTAGAATCAGCAAGTGGACATTTGGAGAGCTTTGAGGCCTACAGTGGAAAAATATATATCTTCAAATAAAAACTACACAGAAGCATTCGGGGAAACTATTTTCTGATCTGTGCATTCTTTTAAAAGAGTAGAACCTTTCTTTTGATTGAGCAGTTTTGAAACACTCTTTTTGCAGAATCTGCAAGTGGACATTCGGAGATCTTTGAGTCCTACGGTGAAAAAAAAATATCTTCTAGAAAAAACTACACGGAATAATTCTGTGAAATTTCTTTCTTTTCTTTCATTCATCTCTTAGTGTTGAAAATTTATTTTGATTTGGTGGTTTTGAAACACTCCTTTTGTCTAAACTGCATGTGGACATTTGGAGGGCTTTGAGGCCTACCGTGGAAAAAGCAATAACTTCAAATCAAATGTATACAGAAGCATTCTGCGAAAATTCTTTCTGAACGATGCATTCAACTAACAGAGTTGAAACTTACTTTTGATTGAGGAGTTTAGAAACACTCTTTCTGTAGAAACACCAAGTGGACAATTGGAGAGCTATGCGGCTTATCGTGGAAAAGGGAATATCTTCAAAGAAAAAGTACAGAGAATCATTCTGTGAAACTACTTTCTGATCTATGCATTCAACTAACAGAGTTGAACGTTACTTTTGATTGAGGAGTTTTGAAACACTCCTTCTATAGAAACTGCAAGTGGACACTTGGAGTGCTAAGAAGCCCATTGTGGAAAATGGAATATCTTCAAATAAAAACTACACAGAAGCATTCTGTGGAACTTCTTTCTGATCAATGCATTCAACTAACAGAGTTGAACGTTACTTTTGATTGAGGAGTTTTGAAACACTCCTTCTATAGAAACTGCAAGTGGACAGTTGGAGTGCTAAGAAGCGCATTGTGGAAAAAGGAATATCTTCAAATAAAAACTACACAGAAGCATTCTGTGAAATTTCCTTCTGATCAATGCATTCAACGAACAGAGCTGAACGTTACTTTTGATTGAGGAGTTTTGAAACACCCTTTCGGTGGAAACTCTAAGTGGACAGTTGGAGTGCTAAGAAGCCTATCGTGGAAAAAGGAATATCTTCAAATAAAAACTACACAGAAGCATTCTGTGGAACTTCTTTGTGATCTATGCATTCAACTACAGAGTTGAACCTTACTTTTCATAGAGGAGTTTGAAACTCTCTTTCTGTAGGAAAGGCTAGTCGACATTTCGAGCGCTGTGGGGCCTATTGTGGAAAAATGAATATCTTCAAATCAAAACAACAAAGAAGCATTCTGCGAAACTTCTTTCTGATCTGTGCATGCAAATAACAGAGTTGAACCTACTTTTGTTTGAGGAGTTTTGAAACATTCTTTCTGTAGAAACTGCAAGTGGATATTTGGAGCGCTAGGAGGCTTATCGTGGAAATAGGAATATCTTCAAATAAAATCTACAGAGTAGCATTCTGTGAAACTTCTCTCTGCTCTGTGCGTTCAACTAACAGAGTTGAGTCTTACTTTTCATTGAGGAGTTTTGAAACACTCTTTCTACAGGAACGGCTAGTGGAGTTTTGGAGCGCAATGTGGCCTATTGTGGAAAAATGAACATCTTCAAATCAAAACAACGCAGAAGCATTCTGTGTAATTTCTTTCTGGTCTGTGCATTCAACTAACCTAGTTGAACCTTACTTTTGATTGAGGAGTTTGGAAACACTCTTTCTTTAGAAACCGGTAGTAGATATTTGGAGTGCTAAGAGGCCTATCGTGCAAATAGCAATATCTTCAAATAAAAACTACACAGAAACATTCTGTGAAACTTCTTTCTGATCTGTACATTCAACTAACAGATTTGAACCATATTTTTGATTGACGAGTTTTGAAATACTCTTTCTGTAGAAACTGAGAGTGGACATTTGGAGCGCTATGAGGCCTATTGTGGACAAAGGAATATCTTCAAGTAAAAACTACAAAGAGCATTCTGTGAATCTTCTTTCTGATCTATGCATTCTACTAACCGAGTTGAACCATACTTTTGATTGAGGAGTTTTGAAACACACCTTCTATAGAAAGTGCAAGTGGACATTTGGAGTGCTAAGAAGCCCATTGTGGAAAAAGGAATATCTTCAAATAAAAACTACACAGAAGCATTCTGTGAAACTTCCTTCTGATCAATGCATTCAACTAACAGAGTTGAACGTTACTTTTGATTGTGGAGTTTTGAAACACTTTTTCTGTAGAAACTGCAAGTGGACATTTGGAGCGCTTGGAGGCTTATCGTGGAAATAGGAATATCTTTAAATAAAATCTGCAGAGAAGCATTCTGTGAAGCTACTTTCTGATCTATGCATTCAACTAACGCAGTTGAACCTTAGTTTTGATAGAGGAGTTTTGAAACCCTCCTTCTATAGAAACTGCAAGTAGACATTTGGAGTGCTAAGAAGCCCATTGTGGTAAAAGGAATATCTTCACATAAAAACTACACAGAAGCATTCTGTGAAACTTCCTTCTGATCTATGCATTCAACTAACAGAGTTGAACCTTACTTTTGCTGGAGGAGTTTTGAAACACTCTTTCTGTAGAAACTGCAAGTGGACACAAGGAGCGCTATGTGGCCTATCGTGCAAAAATGAGTCTCTTCAAATAAAAACTACATAGAATCATTCTGTGAAACTTCTTTCTGTTCTTGGCATTCAACTAACAGAGTTGAACCTTACTTTCCATTGAAGAGTTTTGAACCACTCTGTCTGTAGGAACTGCAAGTGGACATTTGAGCGCTATGTGGCCTATCGTGCAAAAATGAGCCTCTTCAAATAAAAACTACAGAGAAGCATTCTGTGAAACTTCTTTCTGTTCTGTGCATTCAAGTAACAGAGTTGGACCTTACTTTGGTTGAGGAGTTTTGAAACACTCTTTCTGTAGAAAGTGCAGGTGGACATTTGGAGCACTGAGAGGCCTCTCGTGGAAAAAGGAATATCTTCAAATAAAAACTACACGGAAGCATTCTGTGAAACTTCTTTCTGTTCTGGGCATTCAACTAACAGAGTTGAACCTTACTTTCCATTGAAGAGTTTTGAACCACTCTGTCTGTAGGAACTCAAAGTGGATATTTGAGCGCTATGTGGCCTATCGTGCAAAAATGAGTCTCTTCAAATAAAAACTACATAGAATCATTCTGTGAAACTTCTTTCTGTTCTTGGCATTCAACTAACAGAGTTGAACATTACTTTCCATTGAAGAGTTTTGAACCACTCTATCTGTAGGAACTGCAAGTGGACATTTGAGCGCTATGTGGCCTATCATGCAAAAATGAGCCTCTTCAAATAAAAACTACACAGAAGCATTCTGTGAAACTTCTTTCTGTTCTGTGCATTCAACTTGCAGAGTTGAACCTTACTTTTCATTTAGGAGTTTTGAAACAGTCTTTCTATAAGAACGGGTAGTGGATATTTGGAGCGCTGTGTGGCTTATTGTAGAAAAATGTATATCGTCAAATCAACAAAACAAAGAAGCATTCCGTGAAACTTCTTTCTGATCTGTGCATTCAACTAACAGAGTTGGACCTTACTTTGGTTGAGGAGTTTTGAAACACTCTTTCTGTAGAAAGTGCAGGTGGACATTTGGAGCACTGAGAGGCCTCTCGTGGAAAAAGGAATATCTCCAAATAAAAAGTACACAGAAGCATTCTATGAAACTTCTTTCTCATCTATGCATTCAACTGACAGAGTTGAACCTTACTTTTGAAAGAGTAGTTTTGAAAGACTCTTTCTGTAGAAATTGCAAGTGGATATTTGGAGCGCTAAGAGGCCTATCGTGGAAATAGGAATAACCTCAAATAAAAACTACATAGAAGCATTCTGTGAAACTTCTTTCTCTTCTGGGCATTCAACTAACGGAATTGAACCTTACTTTTCATTGAAGAGTTTTGAACCACTCTCTCTGTAGGAACTGCAAGTGGACATTTTGAGGGCTATGAGGCCTGTCGGGCAAAAGTGAGTCTCTTCAAATAAAAACTACACAGAAGCATTCTGTGAAACGCCTTTCTGATCTGTGCATTCAACTTCACAGTTGAACCTTACTTTTCATTGAGGAGTTTTGAAACACTCTTTCTGTAGAAACTGCAAGTGGACATTTGGAGCGCTAAGAGGCCCATCGTGGAAATAGGAATATCATCAATAAAAACTACACAGAATCATTCTGTGAAACTCCTTTCTGATCTGTGCATTCAACTCACAGAGTAGAAGCTTTCTTTTGATTGAGCAGTTTTGAAACACTCTTCTTGTAGAATCTGCAAGTGGACGTTTTGAGATCTCTGAGGCCTATGCTGAGAAATGAAATAACTTCAAGTAAAAACTACACAGAATACTTCTGTGAAATTTCTTTCTATTCTCTGCATTCATCTCACAGTGTTGAACCTTTCTTTTGATTGGGTAGTTTTGAAACACTCTTTCTGTATAAACTACAGGTGGACATTTTGTTGGCTTTGAGACCTATTGTGGAAAAAGGAACATCTTCAAATAAAAAAATAGAAGAATTCTGTGAAACTTCCTTCTGACCTGTGCATTCAACTGACAGAGTTGAACCTTACCTTTGATTGAGCAGTTGTGAAACCCTTTATTTGTAGAATGTGCAAGTGGACATTTGGAGAACATTGAGGCCTACGGTGAAAAACGAAGTATCTTCCCATAAAAACTACACAGAAGCATTCTGTGAAACTTCTTTCTATTCTGTTCATTCGTCTCACAAAGTAGAACCTTTCTTTTGATGGAGCAGTTTTAAAACACTCTTTTGGTTAAATCTGGGAGTGGACAGTTGGAGCACCTTTAGGCCTATCGTCGAAAAATATATATCTTCAAATAAAAACTACACAGAAGCATTCTGTGAAACTTCTTTCTATTCTGTTCATTCGTCTCACAAAGTAGAACCTTTCTTTTGACGAAGCAGTTTTAAAACACTCTTTTTGTAGAATCTGGGAGTGGACATTTGGAGCACATTTAGGCCTATCGTCGAAAAAGATATATCTTCAAATAAAAACTACACAGAAGCATTCTGTGAAACTACATTCTGATCTCTGCATTCATCTCATTGAGTTGAACCTTTCATTTGATTGGGCTGTTTTGAAACACTATTTTGAAGAATCTGCAAGGGAATATTTGAAGAATATTGAGGCCTATGGTGTACAACGAAATACCTTCCCAAACTACACAGAAGCATTCTATGAAGCTGCTTTCTGATGTGTGCATTCATCTAACAGAGTAGAACTTTCTTGTGATTGAGCAGTTTTGAAACACTCTTTTTGTAGAATCTGCAAGTGGACATTTGGAGGGCTTTGAGGCCTAAGTTGAAAAAAGAAATATATTCCAATAAACACTACACGGAAGAATTCTGTGAAACTCCTTTCTCATCTGTGCATTCAACTAACAGAGTTAACATTACTTTTGATTGAGCAGTTTTGAAATACTCTATGTGTAGAATCTGCAAGTGGACATTTGGAGAGCATTGAGGCCAATGGTGAAAGACGAAATATCTTCCCCTAAAAACTACACGGGAGCATTCTGTGAAACTTCTTTCTGATCTGTACATTCAACTAACAGAATTGAACCTTACTTTTGATTGAGCAGTTTTGAAACACTCTTTTTGTAGAATCTGCAAGTGAACATTTGGAGAACATTGACGCCTACAGTGAAAAACGAAATATCCTCCCATAAAAACTGCACAGAAGCATTCTGTGCAACTGCTTTCTATTCTGTTCAATCACCTCAGAAAGTAGAACCTTTCTTTTGATTGAGCAGTTTTGAAACACTCCTTTTGTAGAATCAGCAAGTGGACATTTGGAGAGCTTTGAGGCCTACAGTGGAAAAATATATATCTTCAAATAAAAACTACACAGAAGCATTCGGGGAAACTATTTTCTGATCTGTGCATTCTTTTAAAAGAGTAGAACCTTTCTTTTGATTGAGCAGTTTTGAAACACTCTTTTTGCAGAATCTGCAAGTGGACATTCGGAGATCTTTGAGTCCTACGGCGAAAAAAAAATATCTTCTAGAAAAAACTACACGGAATAATTCTGTGAAATTTCTTTCTTTTCTTTCATTCATCTCTTAGTGTTGAAAATTTATTTTGATTTGGTGGTTTTGAAACACTCTTTTTGTCTAAACTGCATGTGGACATTTGGAGGGCTTTGAGGCCTACCGTGGAAAAAGCAATAACTTCAAATCAAATGTATACAGAAGCATTCTGCGAAAATTCTTTCTGAACGATGCATTCAACAGAGTTGAAACTTACTTTTGATTGAGGAGTTTAGAAACACTCTTTCTGTAGAAACACCAAGTGGACAATTGGAGAGCTATGCGGCTTATCGTGGAAAAGGGAATATCTTCAAAGAAAAAGTACAGAGAATCATTCTGTGAAACTACTTTCTGATCTATGCATTCAACTAACAGAGTTGAACGTTACTTTTGATTGAGGAGTTTTGAAACACTCCTTCTATAGAAACTGCAAGTGGACACTTGGAGTGCTAAGAAGCCCATTGTGGAAAATGGAATATCTTCAAATAAAAACTACACAGAAGCATTCTGTGGAACTTCTTTCTGATCAATGCATTCAACTAACAGAGTTGAACGTTACTTTTGATTGAGGAGTTTTGAAACACTCCTTCTATAGAAACTGCAAGTGGACAGTTGGAGTGCTAAGAAGCGCATTGTGGAAAAAGGAATATCTTCAAATAAAAACTACACAGAAGCATTCTGTGAAATTTCCTTCTGATCAATGCATTCAACGAACAGAGCTGAACGTTACTTTTGATTGAGGAGTTTTGAAACACCCTTTCGGTGGAAACTCTAAGTGGACAGTTGGAGTGCTAAGAAGCCTATCGTGGAAAAAGGAATATCTTCAAATAAAAACTACACAGAAGCATTCTGTGGAACTTCTTTGTGATCTATGCATTCAACTACAGAGTTGAACCTTACTTTTCATAGAGGAGTTTGAAACTCTCTTTCTGTAGGAAAGGCTAGTCGACATTTCGAGCGCTGTGGGGCCTATTGTGGAAAAATGAATATCTTCAAATCAAAACAACAAAGAAGCATTCTGCGAAACTTCTTTCTGATCTGTGCATGCAAATAACAGAGTTGAACCTACTTTTGTTTGAGGAGTTTTGAAACATTCTTTCTGTAGAAACTGCAAGTGGATATTTGGAGCGCTAGGAGGCTTATCGTGGAAATAGGAATATCTTCAAATAAAATCTACAGAGTAGCATTCTGTGAAACTTCTCTCTGCTCTGTGCGTTCAACTAACAGAGTTGAGTCTTACTTTTCATTGAGGAGTTTTGAAACACTCTTTCTACAGGAACGGCTAGTGGAGTTTTGGAGCGCAATGTGGCCTATTGTGGAAAAATGAACATCTTCAAATCAAAACAACGCAGAAGCATTCTGTGTAATTTCTTTCTGGTCTGTGCATTCAACTAACCTAGTTGAACCTTACTTTTGATTGAGGAGTTTGGAAACACTCTTTCTTTAGAAACCGGTAGTAGATATTTGGAGTGCTAAGAGGCCTATCGTGCAAATAGCAATATCTTCAAATAAAAACTACACAGAAACATTCTGTGAAACTTCTTTCTGATCTGTACATTCAACTAACAGATTTGAACCATATTTTTGATTGACGAGTTTTGAAATACTCTTTCTGTAGAAACTGAGAGTGGACATTTGGAGCGCTATGAGGCCTATTGTGGACAAAGGAATATCTTCAAGTAAAAACTACAAAGAGCATTCTGTGAATCTTCTTTCTGATCTATGCATTCTACTAACCGAGTTGAACCATACTTTTGATTGAGGAGTTTTGAAACACACCTTCTATAGAAAGTGCAAGTGGACATTTGGAGTGCTAAGAAGCCCATTGTGGAAAAAGGAATATCTTCAAATAAAAACTACACAGAAGCATTCTGTGAAACTTCCTTCTGATCAATGCATTCAACTAACAGAGTTGAACGTTACTTTTGATTGTGGAGTTTTGAAACACTTTTTCTGTAGAAACTGCAAGTGGACATTTGGAGCGCTTGGAGGCTTATCGTGGAAATAGGAATATCTTTAAATAAAATCTGCAGAGAAGCATTCTGTGAAGCTACTTTCTGATCTATGCATTCAACTAACGCAGTTGAACCTTAGTTTTGATAGAGGAGTTTTGAAACCCTCCTTCTATAGAAACTGCAAGTAGACATTTGGAGTGCTAAGAAGCCCATTGTGGTAAAAGGAATATCTTCACATAAAAACTACACAGAAGCATTCTGTGAAACTTCCTTCTGATCTATGCATTCAACTAACAGAGTTGAACCTTACTTTTGCTGGAGGAGTTTTGAAACACTCTTTCTGTAGAAACTGCAAGTGGACACAAGGAGCGCTATGTGGCCTATCGTGCAAAAATGAGTCTCTTCAAATAAAAACTACATAGAATCATTCTGTGAAACTTCTTTCTGTTCTTGGCATTCAACTAACAGAGTTGAACCTTACTTTCCATTGAAGAGTTTTGAACCACTCTGTCTGTAGGAACTGCAAGTGGACATTTGAGCGCTATGTGGCCTATCGTGCAAAAATGAGCCTCTTCAAATAAAAACTACAGAGAAGCATTCTGTGAAACTTCTTTCTGTTCTGTGCATTCAAGTAACAGAGTTGGACCTTACTTTGGTTGAGGAGTTTTGAAACACTCTTTCTGTAGAAAGTGCAGGTGGACATTTGGAGCACTGAGAGGCCTCTCGTGGAAAAAGGAATATCTTCAAATAAAAACTACACGGAAGCATTCTGTGAAACTTCTTTCTGTTCTGGGCATTCAACTAACAGAGTTGAACCTTACTTTCCATTGAAGAGTTTTGAACCACTCTGTCTGTAGGAACTCAAAGTGGATATTTGAGCGCTATGTGGCCTATCGTGCAAAAATGAGTCTCTTCAAATAAAAACTACATAGAATCATTCTGTGAAACTTCTTTCTGTTCTTGGCATTCAACTAACAGAGTTGAACATTACTTTCCATTGAAGAGTTTTGAACCACTCTATCTGTAGGAACTGCAAGTGGACATTTGAGCGCTATGTGGCCTATCATGCAAAAATGAGCCTCTTCAAATAAAAACTACACAGAAGCATTCTGTGAAACTTCTTTCTGTTCTGTGCATTCAACTTGCAGAGTTGAACCTTACTTTTCATTTAGGAGTTTTGAAACAGTCTTTCTATAAGAACGGGTAGTGGATATTTGGAGCGCTGTGTGGCTTATTGTAGAAAAATGTATATCGTCAAATCAACAAAACAAAGAAGCATTCCGTGAAACTTCTTTCTGATCTGTGCATTCAACTAACAGAGTTGGACCTTACTTTGGTTGAGGAGTTTTGAAACACTCTTTCTGTAGAAAGTGCAGGTGGACATTTGGAGCACTGAGAGGCCTCTCGTGGAAAAAGGAATATCTCCAAATAAAAAGTACACAGAAGCATTCTATGAAACTTCTTTCTCATCTATGCATTCAACTGACAGAGTTGAACCTTACTTTTGAAAGAGTAGTTTTGAAAGACTCTTTCTGTAGAAATTGCAAGTGGATATTTGGAGCGCTAAGAGGCCTATCGTGGAAATAGGAATAACCTCAAATAAAAACTACATAGAAGCATTCTGTGAAACTTCTTTCTCTTCTGGGCATTCAACTAACGGAATTGAACCTTACTTTTCATTGAAGAGTTTTGAACCACTCTCTCTGTAGGAACTGCAAGTGGACATTTTGAGGGCTATGAGGCCTGTCGGGCAAAAGTGAGTCTCTTCAAATAAAAACTACACAGAAGCATTCTGTGAAACGCCTTTCTGATCTGTGCATTCAACTTCACAGTTGAACCTTACTTTTCATTGAGGAGTTTTGAAACACTCTTTCTGTAGAAACTGCAAGTGGACATTTGGAGCGCTAAGAGGCCCATCGTGGAAATAGGAATATCATCAATAAAAACTACACAGAATCATTCTGTGAAACTCCTTTCTGATCTGTGCATTCAACTCACAGAGTAGAAGCTTTCTTTTGATTGAGCAGTTTTGAAACACTCTTCTTGTAGAATCTGCAAGTGGACGTTTTGAGATCTCTGAGGCCTATGCTGAGAAATGAAATAACTTCAAGTAAAAACTACACAGAATACTTCTGTGAAATTTCTTTCTATTCTCTGCATTCATCTCACAGTGTTGAACCTTTCTTTTGATTGGGTAGTTTTGAAACACTCTTTCTGTATAAACTACAGGTGGACATTTTGTTGGCTTTGAGACCTATTGTGGAAAAAGGAACATCTTCAAATAAAAAAATAGAAGAATTCTGTGAAACTTCCTTCTGACCTGTGCATTCAACTGACAGAGTTGAACCTTACCTTTGATTGAGCAGTTGTGAAACCCTTTATTTGTAGAATGTGCAAGTGGACATTTGGAGAACATTGAGGCCTACGGTGAAAAACGAAGTATCTTCCCATAAAAACTACACAGAAGCATTCTGTGAAACTTCTTTCTATTCTGTTCATTCGTCTCACAAAGTAGAACCTTTCTTTTGATGGAGCAGTTTTAAAACACTCTTTTGGTTAAATCTGGGAGTGGACAGTTGGAGCACCTTTAGGCCTATCGTCGAAAAATATATATCTTCAAATAAAAACTACACAGAAGCATTCTGTGAAACTTCTTTCTATTCTGTTCATTCGTCTCACAAAGTAGAACCTTTCTTTTGACGAAGCAGTTTTAAAACACTCTTTTTGTAGAATCTGGGAGTGGACATTTGGAGCACATTTAGGCCTATCGTCGAAAAAGATATATCTTCAAATAAAAACTACACAGAAGCATTCTGTGAAACTACATTCTGATCTCTGCATTCATCTCATTGAGTTGAACCTTTCATTTGATTGGGCTGTTTTGAAACACTATTTTGAAGAATCTGCAAGGGAATATTTGAAGAATATTGAGGCCTATGGTGTACAACGAAATACCTTCCCAAACTACACAGAAGCATTCTATGAAGCTGCTTTCTGATGTGTGCATTCATCTAACAGAGTAGAACTTTCTTGTGATTGAGCAGTTTTGAAACACTCTTTTTGTAGAATCTGCAAGTGGACATTTGGAGGGCTTTGAGGCCTAAGTTGAAAAAAGAAATATATTCCAATAAACACTACACGGAAGAATTCTGTGAAACTCCTTTCTCATCTGTGCATTCAACTAACAGAGTTAACATTACTTTTGATTGAGCAGTTTTGAAATACTCTATGTGTAGAATCTGCAAGTGGACATTTGGAGAGCATTGAGGCCAATGGTGAAAGACGAAATATCTTCCCCTAAAATCTACACGGAAGCATTCTGTGAAACTTCTTTCTGATCTGTACATTCAACTAACAGAATTGAACCTTACTTTTGATTGAGCAGTTTTGAAACACTCTTTTTGTAGAATCTGCAAGTGAACATTTGGAGAACATTGACGCCTACAGTGAAAAACGAAATATCCTCCCATAAAAACTGCACAGAAGCATTCTGTGCAACTGCTTTCTATTCTGTTCAATCACCTCAGAAAGTAGAACCTTTCTTTTGATTGAGCAGTTTTGAAACACTCCTTTTGTAGAATCAGCAAGTGGACATTTGGAGAGCTTTGAGGCCTACAGTGGAAAAATATATATCTTCAAATAAAAACTACACAGAAGCATTCGGGGAAACTATTTTCTGATCTGTGCATTCTTTTAAAAGAGTAGAACCTTTCTTTTGATTGAGCAGTTTTGAAACACTCTTTTTGCAGAATCTGCAAGTGGACATTCGGAGATCTTTGAGTCCTACGGTGAAAAAAAAATATCTTCTAGAAAAAACTACACGGAATAATTCTGTGAAATTTCTTTCTTTTCTTTCATTCATCTCTTAGTGTTGAAAATTTATTTTGATTTGGTGGTTTTGAAACACTCCTTTTGTCTAAACTGCATGTGGACATTTGGAGGGCTTTGAGGCCTACCGTGGAAAAAGCAATAACTTCAAATCAAATGTATACAGAAGCATTCTGCGAAAATTCTTTCTGAACGATGCATTCAACTAACAGAGTTGAAACTTACTTTTGATTGAGGAGTTTAGAAACACTCTTTCTGTAGAAACACCAAGTGGACAATTGGAGAGCTATGCGGCTTATCGTGGAAAAGGGAATATCTTCAAAGAAAAAGTACAGAGAATCATTCTGTGAAACTACTTTCTGATCTATGCATTCAACTAACAGAGTTGAACGTTACTTTTGATTGAGGAGTTTTGAAACACTCCTTCTATAGAAACTGCAAGTGGACACTTGGAGTGCTAAGAAGCCCATTGTGGAAAATGGAATATCTTCAAATAAAAACTACACAGAAGCATTCTGTGGAACTTCTTTCTGATCAATGCATTCAACTAACAGAGTTGAACGTTACTTTTGATTGAGGAGTTTTGAAACACTCCTTCTATAGAAACTGCAAGTGGACAGTTGGAGTGCTAAGAAGCGCATTGTGGAAAAAGGAATATCTTCAAATAAAAACTACACAGAAGCATTCTGTGAAATTTCCTTCTGATCAATGCATTCAACGAACAGAGCTGAACGTTACTTTTGATTGAGGAGTTTTGAAACACCCTTTCGGTGGAAACTCTAAGTGGACAGTTGGAGTGCTAAGAAGCCTATCGTGGAAAAAGGAATATCTTCAAATAAAAACTACACAGAAGCATTCTGTGGAACTTCTTTGTGATCTATGCATTCAACTACAGAGTTGAACCTTACTTTTCATAGAGGAGTTTGAAACTCTCTTTCTGTAGGAAAGGCTAGTCGACATTTCGAGCGCTGTGGGGCCTATTGTGGAAAAATGAATATCTTCAAATCAAAACAACAAAGAAGCATTCTGCGAAACTTCTTTCTGATCTGTGCATGCAAATAACAGAGTTGAACCTACTTTTGTTTGAGGAGTTTTGAAACATTCTTTCTGTAGAAACTGCAAGTGGATATTTGGAGCGCTAGGAGGCTTATCGTGGAAATAGGAATATCTTCAAATAAAATCTACAGAGTAGCATTCTGTGAAACTTCTCTCTGCTCTGTGCGTTCAACTAACAGAGTTGAGTCTTACTTTTCATTGAGGAGTTTTGAAACACTCTTTCTACAGGAACGGCTAGTGGAGTTTTGGAGCGCAATGTGGCCTATTGTGGAAAAATGAACATCTTCAAATCAAAACAACGCAGAAGCATTCTGTGTAATTTCTTTCTGGTCTGTGCATTCAACTAACCTAGTTGAACCTTACTTTTGATTGAGGAGTTTGGAAACACTCTTTCTTTAGAAACCGGTAGTAGATATTTGGAGTGCTAAGAGGCCTATCGTGCAAATAGCAATATCTTCAAATAAAAACTACACAGAAACATTCTGTGAAACTTCTTTCTGATCTGTACATTCAACTAACAGATTTGAACCATATTTTTGATTGACGAGTTTTGAAATACTCTTTCTGTAGAAACTGAGAGTGGACATTTGGAGCGCTATGAGGCCTATTGTGGACAAAGGAATATCTTCAAGTAAAAACTACAAAGAGCATTCTGTGAATCTTCTTTCTGATCTATGCATTCTACTAACCGAGTTGAACCATACTTTTGATTGAGGAGTTTTGAAACACACCTTCTATAGAAAGTGCAAGTGGACATTTGGAGTGCTAAGAAGCCCATTGTGGAAAAAGGAATATCTTCAAATAAAAACTACACAGAAGCATTCTGTGAAACTTCCTTCTGATCAATGCATTCAACTAACAGAGTTGAACGTTACTTTTGATTGTGGAGTTTTGAAACACTTTTTCTGTAGAAACTGCAAGTGGACATTTGGAGCGCTTGGAGGCTTATCGTGGAAATAGGAATATCTTTAAATAAAATCTGCAGAGAAGCATTCTGTGAAGCTACTTTCTGATCTATGCATTCAACTAACGCAGTTGAACCTTAGTTTTGATAGAGGAGTTTTGAAACCCTCCTTCTATAGAAACTGCAAGTAGACATTTGGAGTGCTAAGAAGCCCATTGTGGTAAAAGGAATATCTTCACATAAAAACTACACAGAAGCATTCTGTGAAACTTCCTTCTGATCTATGCATTCAACTAACAGAGTTGAACCTTACTTTTGCTGGAGGAGTTTTGAAACACTCTTTCTGTAGAAACTGCAAGTGGACACAAGGAGCGCTATGTGGCCTATCGTGCAAAAATGAGTCTCTTCAAATAAAAACTACATAGAATCATTCTGTGAAACTTCTTTCTGTTCTTGGCATTCAACTAACAGAGTTGAACCTTACTTTCCATTGAAGAGTTTTGAACCACTCTGTCTGTAGGAACTGCAAGTGGACATTTGAGCGCTATGTGGCCTATCGTGCAAAAATGAGCCTCTTCAAATAAAAACTACAGAGAAGCATTCTGTGAAACTTCTTTCTGTTCTGTGCATTCAAGTAACAGAGTTGGACCTTACTTTGGTTGAGGAGTTTTGAAACACTCTTTCTGTAGAAAGTGCAGGTGGACATTTGGAGCACTGAGAGGCCTCTCGTGGAAAAAGGAATATCTTCAAATAAAAACTACACGGAAGCATTCTGTGAAACTTCTTTCTGTTCTGGGCATTCAACTAACAGAGTTGAACCTTACTTTCCATTGAAGAGTTTTGAACCACTCTGTCTGTAGGAACTCAAAGTGGATATTTGAGCGCTATGTGGCCTATCGTGCAAAAATGAGTCTCTTCAAATAAAAACTACATAGAATCATTCTGTGAAACTTCTTTCTGTTCTTGGCATTCAACTAACAGAGTTGAACATTACTTTCCATTGAAGAGTTTTGAACCACTCTATCTGTAGGAACTGCAAGTGGACATTTGAGCGCTATGTGGCCTATCATGCAAAAATGAGCCTCTTCAAATAAAAACTACACAGAAGCATTCTGTGAAACTTCTTTCTGTTCTGTGCATTCAACTTGCAGAGTTGAACCTTACTTTTCATTTAGGAGTTTTGAAACAGTCTTTCTATAAGAACGGGTAGTGGATATTTGGAGCGCTGTGTGGCTTATTGTAGAAAAATGTATATCGTCAAATCAACAAAACAAAGAAGCATTCCGTGAAACTTCTTTCTGATCTGTGCATTCAACTAACAGAGTTGGACCTTACTTTGGTTGAGGAGTTTTGAAACACTCTTTCTGTAGAAAGTGCAGGTGGACATTTGGAGCACTGAGAGGCCTCTCGTGGAAAAAGGAATATCTCCAAATAAAAAGTACACAGAAGCATTCTATGAAACTTCTTTCTCATCTATGCATTCAACTGACAGAGTTGAACCTTACTTTTGAAAGAGTAGTTTTGAAAGACTCTTTCTGTAGAAATTGCAAGTGGATATTTGGAGCGCTAAGAGGCCTATCGTGGAAATAGGAATAACCTCAAATAAAAACTACATAGAAGCATTCTGTGAAACTTCTTTCTCTTCTGGGCATTCAACTAACGGAATTGAACCTTACTTTTCATTGAAGAGTTTTGAACCACTCTCTCTGTAGGAACTGCAAGTGGACATTTTGAGGGCTATGAGGCCTGTCGGGCAAAAGTGAGTCTCTTCAAATAAAAACTACACAGAAGCATTCTGTGAAACGCCTTTCTGATCTGTGCATTCAACTTCACAGTTGAACCTTACTTTTCATTGAGGAGTTTTGAAACACTCTTTCTGTAGAAACTGCAAGTGGACATTTGGAGCGCTAAGAGGCCCATCGTGGAAATAGGAATATCATCAATAAAAACTACACAGAATCATTCTGTGAAACTCCTTTCTGATCTGTGCATTCAACTCACAGAGTAGAAGCTTTCTTTTGATTGAGCAGTTTTGAAACACTCTTCTTGTAGAATCTGCAAGTGGACGTTTTGAGATCTCTGAGGCCTATGCTGAGAAATGAAATAACTTCAAGTAAAAACTACACAGAATACTTCTGTGAAATTTCTTTCTATTCTCTGCATTCATCTCACAGTGTTGAACCTTTCTTTTGATTGGGTAGTTTTGAAACACTCTTTCTGTATAAACTACAGGTGGACATTTTGTTGGCTTTGAGACCTATTGTGGAAAAAGGAACATCTTCAAATAAAAAAATAGAAGAATTCTGTGAAACTTCCTTCTGACCTGTGCATTCAACTGACAGAGTTGAACCTTACCTTTGATTGAGCAGTTGTGAAACCCTTTATTTGTAGAATGTGCAAGTGGACATTTGGAGAACATTGAGGCCTACGGTGAAAAACGAAGTATCTTCCCATAAAAACTACACAGAAGCATTCTGTGAAACTTCTTTCTATTCTGTTCATTCGTCTCACAAAGTAGAACCTTTCTTTTGATGGAGCAGTTTTAAAACACTCTTTTGGTTAAATCTGGGAGTGGACAGTTGGAGCACCTTTAGGCCTATCGTCGAAAAATATATATCTTCAAATAAAAACTACACAGAAGCATTCTGTGAAACTTCTTTCTATTCTGTTCATTCGTCTCACAAAGTAGAACCTTTCTTTTGACGAAGCAGTTTTAAAACACTCTTTTTGTAGAATCTGGGAGTGGACATTTGGAGCACATTTAGGCCTATCGTCGAAAAAGATATATCTTCAAATAAAAACTACACAGAAGCATTCTGTGAAACTACATTCTGATCTCTGCATTCATCTCATTGAGTTGAACCTTTCATTTGATTGGGCTGTTTTGAAACACTATTTTGAAGAATCTGCAAGGGAATATTTGAAGAATATTGAGGCCTATGGTGTACAACGAAATACCTTCCCAAACTACACAGAAGCATTCTATGAAGCTGCTTTCTGATGTGTGCATTCATCTAACAGAGTAGAACTTTCTTGTGATTGAGCAGTTTTGAAACACTCTTTTTGTAGAATCTGCAAGTGGACATTTGGAGGGCTTTGAGGCCTAAGTTGAAAAAAGAAATATATTCCAATAAACACTACACGGAAGAATTCTGTGAAACTCCTTTCTCATCTGTGCATTCAACTAACAGAGTTAACATTACTTTTGATTGAGCAGTTTTGAAATACTCTATGTGTAGAATCTGCAAGTGGACATTTGGAGAGCATTGAGGCCAATGGTGAAAGACGAAATATCTTCCCCTAAAAACTACACGGGAGCATTCTGTGAAACTTCTTTCTGATCTGTACATTCAACTAACAGAATTGAACCTTACTTTTGATTGAGCAGTTTTGAAACACTCTTTTTGTAGAATCTGCAAGTGAACATTTGGAGAACATTGACGCCTACAGTGAAAAACGAAATATCCTCCCATAAAAACTGCACAGAAGCATTCTGTGCAACTGCTTTCTATTCTGTTCAATCACCTCAGAAAGTAGAACCTTTCTTTTGATTGAGCAGTTTTGAAACACTCCTTTTGTAGAATCAGCAAGTGGACATTTGGAGAGCTTTGAGGCCTACAGTGGAAAAATATATATCTTCAAATAAAAACTACACAGAAGCATTCGGGGAAACTATTTTCTGATCTGTGCATTCTTTTAAAAGAGTAGAACCTTTCTTTTGATTGAGCAGTTTTGAAACACTCTTTTTGCAGAATCTGCAAGTGGACATTCGGAGATCTTTGAGTCCTACGGCGAAAAAAAAATATCTTCTAGAAAAAACTACACGGAATAATTCTGTGAAATTTCTTTCTTTTCTTTCATTCATCTCTTAGTGTTGAAAATTTATTTTGATTTGGTGGTTTTGAAACACTCTTTTTGTCTAAACTGCATGTGGACATTTGGAGGGCTTTGAGGCCTACCGTGGAAAAAGCAATAACTTCAAATCAAATGTATACAGAAGCATTCTGCGAAAATTCTTTCTGAACGATGCATTCAACAGAGTTGAAACTTACTTTTGATTGAGGAGTTTAGAAACACTCTTTCTGTAGAAACACCAAGTGGACAATTGGAGAGCTATGCGGCTTATCGTGGAAAAGGGAATATCTTCAAAGAAAAAGTACAGAGAATCATTCTGTGAAACTACTTTCTGATCTATGCATTCAACTAACAGAGTTGAACGTTACTTTTGATTGAGGAGTTTTGAAACACTCCTTCTATAGAAACTGCAAGTGGACACTTGGAGTGCTAAGAAGCCCATTGTGGAAAATGGAATATCTTCAAATAAAAACTACACAGAAGCATTCTGTGGAACTTCTTTCTGATCAATGCATTCAACTAACAGAGTTGAACGTTACTTTTGATTGAGGAGTTTTGAAACACTCCTTCTATAGAAACTGCAAGTGGACAGTTGGAGTGCTAAGAAGCGCATTGTGGAAAAAGGAATATCTTCAAATAAAAACTACACAGAAGCATTCTGTGAAATTTCCTTCTGATCAATGCATTCAACGAACAGAGCTGAACGTTACTTTTGATTGAGGAGTTTTGAAACACCCTTTCGGTGGAAACTCTAAGTGGACAGTTGGAGTGCTAAGAAGCCTATCGTGGAAAAAGGAATATCTTCAAATAAAAACTACACAGAAGCATTCTGTGGAACTTCTTTGTGATCTATGCATTCAACTACAGAGTTGAACCTTACTTTTCATAGAGGAGTTTGAAACTCTCTTTCTGTAGGAAAGGCTAGTCGACATTTCGAGCGCTGTGGGGCCTATTGTGGAAAAATGAATATCTTCAAATCAAAACAACAAAGAAGCATTCTGCGAAACTTCTTTCTGATCTGTGCATGCAAATAACAGAGTTGAACCTACTTTTGTTTGAGGAGTTTTGAAACATTCTTTCTGTAGAAACTGCAAGTGGATATTTGGAGCGCTAGGAGGCTTATCGTGGAAATAGGAATATCTTCAAATAAAATCTACAGAGTAGCATTCTGTGAAACTTCTCTCTGCTCTGTGCGTTCAACTAACAGAGTTGAGTCTTACTTTTCATTGAGGAGTTTTGAAACACTCTTTCTACAGGAACGGCTAGTGGAGTTTTGGAGCGCAATGTGGCCTATTGTGGAAAAATGAACATCTTCAAATCAAAACAACGCAGAAGCATTCTGTGTAATTTCTTTCTGGTCTGTGCATTCAACTAACCTAGTTGAACCTTACTTTTGATTGAGGAGTTTGGAAACACTCTTTCTTTAGAAACCGGTAGTAGATATTTGGAGTGCTAAGAGGCCTATCGTGCAAATAGCAATATCTTCAAATAAAAACTACACAGAAACATTCTGTGAAACTTCTTTCTGATCTGTACATTCAACTAACAGATTTGAACCATATTTTTGATTGACGAGTTTTGAAATACTCTTTCTGTAGAAACTGAGAGTGGACATTTGGAGCGCTATGAGGCCTATTGTGGACAAAGGAATATCTTCAAGTAAAAACTACAAAGAGCATTCTGTGAATCTTCTTTCTGATCTATGCATTCTACTAACCGAGTTGAACCATACTTTTGATTGAGGAGTTTTGAAACACACCTTCTATAGAAAGTGCAAGTGGACATTTGGAGTGCTAAGAAGCCCATTGTGGAAAAAGGAATATCTTCAAATAAAAACTACACAGAAGCATTCTGTGAAACTTCCTTCTGATCAATGCATTCAACTAACAGAGTTGAACGTTACTTTTGATTGTGGAGTTTTGAAACACTTTTTCTGTAGAAACTGCAAGTGGACATTTGGAGCGCTTGGAGGCTTATCGTGGAAATAGGAATATCTTTAAATAAAATCTGCAGAGAAGCATTCTGTGAAGCTACTTTCTGATCTATGCATTCAACTAACGCAGTTGAACCTTAGTTTTGATAGAGGAGTTTTGAAACCCTCCTTCTATAGAAACTGCAAGTAGACATTTGGAGTGCTAAGAAGCCCATTGTGGTAAAAGGAATATCTTCACATAAAAACTACACAGAAGCATTCTGTGAAACTTCCTTCTGATCTATGCATTCAACTAACAGAGTTGAACCTTACTTTTGCTGGAGGAGTTTTGAAACACTCTTTCTGTAGAAACTGCAAGTGGACACAAGGAGCGCTATGTGGCCTATCGTGCAAAAATGAGTCTCTTCAAATAAAAACTACATAGAATCATTCTGTGAAACTTCTTTCTGTTCTTGGCATTCAACTAACAGAGTTGAACCTTACTTTCCATTGAAGAGTTTTGAACCACTCTGTCTGTAGGAACTGCAAGTGGACATTTGAGCGCTATGTGGCCTATCGTGCAAAAATGAGCCTCTTCAAATAAAAACTACAGAGAAGCATTCTGTGAAACTTCTTTCTGTTCTGTGCATTCAAGTAACAGAGTTGGACCTTACTTTGGTTGAGGAGTTTTGAAACACTCTTTCTGTAGAAAGTGCAGGTGGACATTTGGAGCACTGAGAGGCCTCTCGTGGAAAAAGGAATATCTTCAAATAAAAACTACACGGAAGCATTCTGTGAAACTTCTTTCTGTTCTGGGCATTCAACTAACAGAGTTGAACCTTACTTTCCATTGAAGAGTTTTGAACCACTCTGTCTGTAGGAACTCAAAGTGGATATTTGAGCGCTATGTGGCCTATCGTGCAAAAATGAGTCTCTTCAAATAAAAACTACATAGAATCATTCTGTGAAACTTCTTTCTGTTCTTGGCATTCAACTAACAGAGTTGAACATTACTTTCCATTGAAGAGTTTTGAACCACTCTATCTGTAGGAACTGCAAGTGGACATTTGAGCGCTATGTGGCCTATCATGCAAAAATGAGCCTCTTCAAATAAAAACTACACAGAAGCATTCTGTGAAACTTCTTTCTGTTCTGTGCATTCAACTTGCAGAGTTGAACCTTACTTTTCATTTAGGAGTTTTGAAACAGTCTTTCTATAAGAACGGGTAGTGGATATTTGGAGCGCTGTGTGGCTTATTGTAGAAAAATGTATATCGTCAAATCAACAAAACAAAGAAGCATTCCGTGAAACTTCTTTCTGATCTGTGCATTCAACTAACAGAGTTGGACCTTACTTTGGTTGAGGAGTTTTGAAACACTCTTTCTGTAGAAAGTGCAGGTGGACATTTGGAGCACTGAGAGGCCTCTCGTGGAAAAAGGAATATCTCCAAATAAAAAGTACACAGAAGCATTCTATGAAACTTCTTTCTCATCTATGCATTCAACTGACAGAGTTGAACCTTACTTTTGAAAGAGTAGTTTTGAAAGACTCTTTCTGTAGAAATTGCAAGTGGATATTTGGAGCGCTAAGAGGCCTATCGTGGAAATAGGAATAACCTCAAATAAAAACTACATAGAAGCATTCTGTGAAACTTCTTTCTCTTCTGGGCATTCAACTAACGGAATTGAACCTTACTTTTCATTGAAGAGTTTTGAACCACTCTCTCTGTAGGAACTGCAAGTGGACATTTTGAGGGCTATGAGGCCTGTCGGGCAAAAGTGAGTCTCTTCAAATAAAAACTACACAGAAGCATTCTGTGAAACGCCTTTCTGATCTGTGCATTCAACTTCACAGTTGAACCTTACTTTTCATTGAGGAGTTTTGAAACACTCTTTCTGTAGAAACTGCAAGTGGACATTTGGAGCGCTAAGAGGCCCATCGTGGAAATAGGAATATCATCAATAAAAACTACACAGAATCATTCTGTGAAACTCCTTTCTGATCTGTGCATTCAACTCACAGAGTAGAAGCTTTCTTTTGATTGAGCAGTTTTGAAACACTCTTCTTGTAGAATCTGCAAGTGGACGTTTTGAGATCTCTGAGGCCTATGCTGAGAAATGAAATAACTTCAAGTAAAAACTACACAGAATACTTCTGTGAAATTTCTTTCTATTCTCTGCATTCATCTCACAGTGTTGAACCTTTCTTTTGATTGGGTAGTTTTGAAACACTCTTTCTGTATAAACTACAGGTGGACATTTTGTTGGCTTTGAGACCTATTGTGGAAAAAGGAACATCTTCAAATAAAAAAATAGAAGAATTCTGTGAAACTTCCTTCTGACCTGTGCATTCAACTGACAGAGTTGAACCTTACCTTTGATTGAGCAGTTGTGAAACCCTTTATTTGTAGAATGTGCAAGTGGACATTTGGAGAACATTGAGGCCTACGGTGAAAAACGAAGTATCTTCCCATAAAAACTACACAGAAGCATTCTGTGAAACTTCTTTCTATTCTGTTCATTCGTCTCACAAAGTAGAACCTTTCTTTTGATGGAGCAGTTTTAAAACACTCTTTTGGTTAAATCTGGGAGTGGACAGTTGGAGCACCTTTAGGCCTATCGTCGAAAAATATATATCTTCAAATAAAAACTACACAGAAGCATTCTGTGAAACTTCTTTCTATTCTGTTCATTCGTCTCACAAAGTAGAACCTTTCTTTTGACGAAGCAGTTTTAAAACACTCTTTTTGTAGAATCTGGGAGTGGACATTTGGAGCACATTTAGGCCTATCGTCGAAAAAGATATATCTTCAAATAAAAACTACACAGAAGCATTCTGTGAAACTACATTCTGATCTCTGCATTCATCTCATTGAGTTGAACCTTTCATTTGATTGGGCTGTTTTGAAACACTATTTTGAAGAATCTGCAAGGGAATATTTGAAGAATATTGAGGCCTATGGTGTACAACGAAATACCTTCCCAAACTACACAGAAGCATTCTATGAAGCTGCTTTCTGATGTGTGCATTCATCTAACAGAGTAGAACTTTCTTGTGATTGAGCAGTTTTGAAACACTCTTTTTGTAGAATCTGCAAGTGGACATTTGGAGGGCTTTGAGGCCTAAGTTGAAAAAAGAAATATATTCCAATAAACACTACACGGAAGAATTCTGTGAAACTCCTTTCTCATCTGTGCATTCAACTAACAGAGTTAACATTACTTTTGATTGAGCAGTTTTGAAATACTCTATGTGTAGAATCTGCAAGTGGACATTTGGAGAGCATTGAGGCCAATGGTGAAAGACGAAATATCTTCCCCTAAAATCTACACGGAAGCATTCTGTGAAACTTCTTTCTGATCTGTACATTCAACTAACAGAATTGAACCTTACTTTTGATTGAGCAGTTTTGAAACACTCTTTTTGTAGAATCTGCAAGTGAACATTTGGAGAACATTGACGCCTACAGTGAAAAACGAAATATCCTCCCATAAAAACTGCACAGAAGCATTCTGTGCAACTGCTTTCTATTCTGTTCAATCACCTCAGAAAGTAGAACCTTTCTTTTGATTGAGCAGTTTTGAAACACTCCTTTTGTAGAATCAGCAAGTGGACATTTGGAGAGCTTTGAGGCCTACAGTGGAAAAATATATATCTTCAAATAAAAACTACACAGAAGCATTCGGGGAAACTATTTTCTGATCTGTGCATTCTTTTAAAAGAGTAGAACCTTTCTTTTGATTGAGCAGTTTTGAAACACTCTTTTTGCAGAATCTGCAAGTGGACATTCGGAGATCTTTGAGTCCTACGGTGAAAAAAAAATATCTTCTAGAAAAAACTACACGGAATAATTCTGTGAAATTTCTTTCTTTTCTTTCATTCATCTCTTAGTGTTGAAAATTTATTTTGATTTGGTGGTTTTGAAACACTCCTTTTGTCTAAACTGCATGTGGACATTTGGAGGGCTTTGAGGCCTACCGTGGAAAAAGCAATAACTTCAAATCAAATGTATACAGAAGCATTCTGCGAAAATTCTTTCTGAACGATGCATTCAACTAACAGAGTTGAAACTTACTTTTGATTGAGGAGTTTAGAAACACTCTTTCTGTAGAAACACCAAGTGGACAATTGGAGAGCTATGCGGCTTATCGTGGAAAAGGGAATATCTTCAAAGAAAAAGTACAGAGAATCATTCTGTGAAACTACTTTCTGATCTATGCATTCAACTAACAGAGTTGAACGTTACTTTTGATTGAGGAGTTTTGAAACACTCCTTCTATAGAAACTGCAAGTGGACACTTGGAGTGCTAAGAAGCCCATTGTGGAAAATGGAATATCTTCAAATAAAAACTACACAGAAGCATTCTGTGGAACTTCTTTCTGATCAATGCATTCAACTAACAGAGTTGAACGTTACTTTTGATTGAGGAGTTTTGAAACACTCCTTCTATAGAAACTGCAAGTGGACAGTTGGAGTGCTAAGAAGCGCATTGTGGAAAAAGGAATATCTTCAAATAAAAACTACACAGAAGCATTCTGTGAAATTTCCTTCTGATCAATGCATTCAACGAACAGAGCTGAACGTTACTTTTGATTGAGGAGTTTTGAAACACCCTTTCGGTGGAAACTCTAAGTGGACAGTTGGAGTGCTAAGAAGCCTATCGTGGAAAAAGGAATATCTTCAAATAAAAACTACACAGAAGCATTCTGTGGAACTTCTTTGTGATCTATGCATTCAACTACAGAGTTGAACCTTACTTTTCATAGAGGAGTTTGAAACTCTCTTTCTGTAGGAAAGGCTAGTCGACATTTCGAGCGCTGTGGGGCCTATTGTGGAAAAATGAATATCTTCAAATCAAAACAACAAAGAAGCATTCTGCGAAACTTCTTTCTGATCTGTGCATGCAAATAACAGAGTTGAACCTACTTTTGTTTGAGGAGTTTTGAAACATTCTTTCTGTAGAAACGGCAAGTGGATATTTGGAGCGCTAGGAGGCTTATCGTGGAAATAGGGATATCTTCAAATAAAATCTACAGAGTAGCATTCTGTGAAACTTCTCTCTGCTCTGTGCGTTCAACTAACAGAGTTGAGTCTTACTTTTCATTGAGGAGTTTTGAAACACTCTTTCTACAGGAACGGCTAGTGGAGTTTTGGAGCGCAATGTGGCCTATTGTGGAAAAATGAACATCTTCAAATCAAAACAACGCAGAAGCATTCTGTGTAATTTCTTTCTGGTCTGTGCATTCAACTAACGTAGTTGAACCTTACTTTTGATTGAGGAGTTTGGAAACACTCTTTCTTTAGAAACCGGTAGTAGATATTTGGAGTGCTAAGAGGCCTATCGTGCAAATAGCAATATCATCAAATAAAAACTACACAGAAACATTCTGTGAAACTTCTTTCTGATCTGTACATTCAACTAACAGATTTGAACCATATTTTTGATTGACGAGTTTTGAAATACTCTTTCTGTAGAAACTGAGAGTGGACATTTGGAGCGCTATGAGGCCTATTGTGGACAAAGGAATATCTTCAAGTAAAAAGTACAAAGAGCATTCTGTGAATCTTCTTTCTGATCTATGCATTCTACTAACCGAGTTGAACCATACTTTTGATTGAGGAGTTTTGAAACACACCTTCTATAGAAAGTGCAAGTGGACATTTGGAGTGCTAAGAAGCCCATTGTGGAAAAAGGAATATCTACAAATAAAAACTACACAGAAGCATTCTGTGAAACTTCCTTCTGATCAATGCATTCAACTAACAGAGTTGAACGTTACTTTTGATTGTGGAGTTTTGAAACACTTTTTCTGTAGAAACTGCAAGTGGACATTTGGAGCGCTTGGAGGCTTATTGTGGAAATAGGAATATCTTTAAATAAAATCTATAGAGAAGCATTCTGTGAAGCTACTTTCTGATCTATGCATTCAACTAACGCAGTTGAACCTTAGTTTTGATAGAGGAGTTTTGAAACCCTCCTTCTATAGAAACTGCAAGTGGACATTTGGAGTGCTAAGAAGCCCATTGTGGAAAAAGGAATATCTTCAAAAAAAACTACACAGAAGAACTCTGTGAATCTTCTTTCTGATCTGTGCATTCAACAAACAGAGTTGAACCTTACTTTTGATTGAGGAGTTTTGAAGGACTCCTTCTATGGAAACTGCAAGTGGACATTTGGAGTGCTAAGAAGCCCATTGTGGTAAAAGGAATATCTTCAAATAAAAACTACACAGAAGCATTCTGTGAAACTTCTTTCTGTTCTTGGCATTCAAATAACAGAGTTCAACCTTACTTTCCATTGAAGAGTTTTGAAACACTCTGTCTGTAGGAACTTCAAGTGGACATTTGGAGAGCTATGTGGCCTATCGTGCAAAAATGAATATCTTCAATAAAAACTACACAGAAGCATTCTGTGAAACTTCTTTCTGGTCTGTGCATTCAACTAACAGAGTTGAACCTTTCTTTTGATTGAGGAGTTTTGAAACACTCTTTCTGTAGAAACTGCAAGTGGACATGTGGAGCGCTAAGAGGCCCACCGTGGAAATAGGAAGATCGTCAAAAAAAACTACACAGAAGCATTCTGTGAAACTCCTTTCTGATCTGTGCATTCAACTAACAGAGTAGAACATTTCTTTTGATTGAGCAGTTTTGAAACACTCTTCTTGTAGAATCTGCAAGTGGACGTTTTGACACCTCTGAGGCCTATGGTGAGACATGAAATAACTTCAAGTAAAACTACACAGAATAATTCTGTGAAATTACTTTCTATTCTCTGCATTCATCTCACAGTGTTGAACCTTTCTTTTGATTCGGTAGTTTTGAAACACTCTTTCTGTATAAACTACAGGTGGACATTTTGGGGGCTTTGAGACCTATCTGGGAAAAAGGAAAACCTTCAAATGAAAAATACACAGAAGAATTCTGTGAAACTTCCTTCTGATCTGTGCATTCAACTAACAGAGTTGAACCTTACCTTTGAGCAGTTGTGAAACACTTTATTTGTAGAATGTGCAAGTGGAGATTTGGAGAACATTGAGGCCTACGGTGAAAAACGAAGTATCTTCCCCTGAAAGCTACACGGAAGCATTCTGTGAAACTGCTTTCTGATCTGTGCATTCAACTAACAGAGGTGAATCTTACTTTTGATTGAGCAGTTTTGAAACACACTATTTGTAGAATCTGCAAGTGGACATTTGGAGGGCTTTGAGGCCTACGGTGAAAAACGAAATATCTTCCCAGAAAAACTACACAGAAGCATTCTGTGAAACTACATTCTGATCTCTGCATTCATCTCATTGAGTAGAACCTTTCTTTTGATTGAGCTGTTTTGAAACACTATTTTGAAGAATCTGCAAGGGAATATTTGAAGAATATTGAGGCCTATGGTGTACAATGAAATACCTTCCCCTTTAAAGTACACAGAAGCATTCTATGAAGACACTTTCGGATGTGTGCATTCATCTAACAGAGTAGAACTTTCTTTTGATTGAGCAGTTTTGAAACTCTCTTTTTGTAGAATCTGCAAGTGGACATTTGTAGGGCTTTGAGGCCTAAGGTGAAAAAAGAAATATCTTCCCATAAACACTACATGGAAGAATTCTGTGAAACTCCTTTCTGATCTGTGCATTCAACTAACAGAGTTTCACATTACTTTTGATTGAGCAGTTTTGAAATACTCTATGTGTAGAATATGCAAGTGGACCTTTGGAGAGCATTGAGGCCAATGGTGAAAGACGAAATATCTTCCCCTAAAAACTACACGGAAGAATTCTGTGAAATTCCTTTCTGATCTGTACATTCAACTAACAGAATTGAACCTTACTTTTGATTGAGCAGTTTTGAAACACTCTTTTGTAGAATCTGCAAGTGAACATTTGGAGAACATTGACGCCTACAGTGAAAAACGAAATATCCTCCCATAAAAACTGCACAGAAGCATTCTGTGCAACTGCTTTCTATTCTGTTCAATCACCTCAGAAAGTAGAACTTTTCTTTTGATTGAGCAGTTTTGAAACACTCCTTTTGTAGAATCAGCAAGTGGACATTTGGAGAGCTTTGAGGCCTATAGTGAAAAATATATATCTTCAAATAAAAACTACACAGAAGCATTCGGAGAAACTATTTTCTGATCTGTGCATTCTTTTAAAAGAGTAGAACCTTTCTTTTGATTGAGCAGTTTTGAAACACTCTTTTTGCAGAATCTGTAAGTGGACATTCGGAGATCTTTGAGTCCTACGGTGAAAAACGAAATATCTTCAAGTAAAAACTACACGGAATAATTCTGTGAAATTTCCTTCTTTTCTTTCATTCATCTCATAGTGTTGAAAATTTATTTTGATTTTGTGGTTTTGAAACACTCTTTTTGTATAAACTGCACGTGGACATTTGGAGGGCTTTGAGGCCTACCGTGGAAAAAGCAATAACTTCAAATGAAAAGTATACAGAAGCATTCTGTGAAAATTCTTTCTGAACGATGCATTCAACTAACAGAGTTGAAACTTACTTGTGATTGAGGAGTTTAGAAACACTCTCTGTAGAAACACCAAGTGGACAATTGGAGAGCTATGCGGCCTATCGTGGAAAAGGGAATATCTTCAAAGAAAAACTACACAGAAGCATTCTGTGAAACTAATTTCTGATCTATGCATTCAACTAACAGAGTTGAACCTTACTTTTGATTGTGGAGTTTTGAAACACTCCTTCTATAGAAACTGCAAGTGGACATTGGGAGTGCTAAGAAGCCATTGTGGAAAAAGGAATATCTTCAAGGAAAAGCTACACAGAAGCATTCTGTGAATCTTCTTTCTGATCTATGCATTCAACTAACAGAGTTGAACCATACTTTTGATAGAGTTTTAAAACACTGCTTCTATAGAAACTGCAAGTGGACATTTGGAGTGCTAACAAGCCCACTGTGGAAAAAGGAATATCTTCAAATAAAAACTACACAGAAGCATTCTGTGAAACTACTTTCTGATCTGTGCATTCAACAAACAGAGTTGAACCTTACTTTTGATTGAGGAGATTTGAAACACCCTTTCGGTAGAAACTCTAAGTGGACAGTTGGAGTGCTAAGAAGCCTATCGTGGAAAAAGGAATATCTGAAAATAAAAACCACACAGAAGCATTCTGTGAAACTTCTTTCTGATCTGTGCATGCAACAAACAGTGTTGAACCTTACTTTTGATTGAGGAGTTTTGAAACCCTCTTTCTGTAGAAACTGCAAGTGGACATTTGGAGCGCTTAGAGGCCTATCGTGGAAAGAGGAATATCTTCAAATAAAAACTACACAGAAGCATTCTGTGAAACTTCTTTCTCATCTATGCCTTCAACTAACAGAGTTGAACTTTACTTTTGATTGAGGAGTTTTGAAACACTCTTTCTGTAGAAACTGCAAGTGGACATTTGGAGCGCTAGGAGGCCTATCGTGGAAACAGGAATATTTTCAAATAAAATCTACAGGGAAGCATTCTGTGAAACTTCTTTCTGATCTGTGCGTTCAACTAACAGAGTTGAGTCTTTCTTTTCATTGAGGATTTTTGAAACACTCTTTCTACAGGAACGGCTAGTGGACACTTGGAGTGCAATGTGGCCTATTGTGGAAAAATGAACATCTTCAAATCAAAACAACGCAGAAGCATTCTGTGAAATTTCTTTCTGGTCTGTGCATTCAACTAACAAAGTTGAACCTTACTTTTGATTGAGAAGTTTGGAAACACTCTTTCTTTAGAAACTGGAAGTAGATATTTGGAGCGCTAAGAGGCCTATCGTGGAAATAGGGATATCTTCAAATAAAAACTACACAGAAACATTCTGTGAAACTTCTTTCTGATCTGTGCATTCAACTAATGCATTTGAACCATATTTTTGACTTACGAGTTTTGAAACACTCTTTCTGTAGTAACTGCAAGTGGACACTTGGAGCACTATGAGGCCTATCGTGGACAAAGGAATATCTTCAAGTAAAAACTACACAGAAGCATTCTGTGAATCTTCTTTCTGATCTATGCATTCAACTAACAGAGTTGAAACTTACTTTTGCTGGAGGAGGTTTGAAAGACTCTTTCTGTAGAAACTGCCAGGGGACACTTTGAGCGCTAAGAGGCGTCTTGCGGAAATAGGATTATCTTCAAATAAAACTACACAGAAGCATTCTGTGAAACTTCTTTCTGATCTGTGCATTCAACTAACAGAGTTGAACCTTACTTTTGATTGCGGAGTTTTGAAACACTCTGAAGAAACTGCAAGGGGACATTTGCGGCGCTAAGAGGCCTATCGTGGAAAAAGGAATATCTTCAAATACAAAGTACACAGAAGCATTCTGTGAGACTTCCTTCTGATCTGTGCATTCAACTAAGAGTGTTAAACCTTACTTTTGATTGAGGAGTTTAAAAAGACTCTTTTTGAAGAAACTGCATGTGGACATTTGGAGCGCTAAGAGGCCTATCGTGGAAAAATGAATATCTCCAAATAAAAAGTACACAGAAGCATTCTGTGAAACTTCTTTCTGATCTATGCATTCAACTAACAGAGTTGAACCTTACTTTTGCTGGAGGAGTTTTGAAACACTCTTTCTGTAGAAACTGCAAGTGGACATTTGGAGCGCAATGTGGCCTATCGTGAAAAAATGAGTATCTTCAAATAAAAACTACACAGAAGCATTCTGTGAAACCTCTTTCTAATCTGGGCATTCAACTAACAGAGTTGAACCTTACTTTCCATTGAAGAGTTTTATTTGAGCGCTATGTGGCCTATCGTGCAAAAATGAGTCTCTTCAAATAAAAACTACATAGAATCATTCTGTGAAACTTCTTTCTGTTCTTGGCATTCAACTAACAGAGTTGAACCTTACTTTCCATTGAAGAGTTTTGAACCACTCTGTCTGTAGGAACTGCAAGTGGACATTTGAGCGCTATGTGGCCTATCGTGCAAAAATGAGCCTCTTCAAATAAAAACTACAGAGAAGCATTCTGTGAAACTTCTTTCTGTTCTGTGCATTCAAGTAACAGAGTTGGACCTTACTTTGGTTGAGGAGTTTTGAAACACTCTTTCTGTAGAAAGTGCAGGTGGACATTTGGAGCACTGAGAGGCCTCTCGTGGAAAAAGGAATATCTTCAAATAAAAACTACACGGAAGCATTCTGTGAAACTTCTTTCTGTTCTGGGCATTCAACTAACAGAGTTGAACCTTACTTTCCATTGAAGAGTTTTGAACCACTCTGTCTGTAGGAACTCAAAGTGGATATTTGAGCGCTATGTGGCCTATCGTGCAAAAATGAGTCTCTTCAAATAAAAACTACATAGAATCATTCTGTGAAACTTCTTTCTGTTCTGGGCATTCAACTAACAGAGTTGAACCTTACTTTCCATTGAAGAGTTTTGAACCACTCTGTCTGTAGGAACTCAAAGTGGATATTTGAGCGCTATGTGGCCTATCGTGCAAAAATGAGTCTCTTCAAATAAAAACTACATAGAATCATTCTGTGAAACTTCTTTCTGTTCTTGGCATTCAACTAACAGAGTTGAACATTACTTTCCATTGAAGAGTTTTGAACCACTCTATCTGTAGGAACTGCAAGTGGACATTTGAGCGCTATGTGGCCTATCATGCAAAAATGAGCCTCTTCAAATAAAAACTACACAGAAGCATTCTGTGAAACTTCTTTCTGTTCTGTGCATTCAACTTGCAGAGTTGAACCTTACTTTTCATTTAGGAGTTTTGAAACAGTCTTTCTATAAGAACGGGTAGTGGATATTTGGAGCGCTGTGTGGCTTATTGTAGAAAAATGTATATCGTCAAATCAACAAAACAAAGAAGCATTCCGTGAAACTTCTTTCTGATCTGTGCATTCAACTAACAGAGTTGGACCTTACTTTGGTTGAGGAGTTTTGAAACACTCTTTCTGTAGAAAGTGCAGGTGGACATTTGGAGCACTGAGAGGCCTCTCGTGGAAAAAGGAATATCTCCAAATAAAAAGTACACAGAAGCATTCTATGAAACTTCTTTCTCATCTATGCATTCAACTGACAGAGTTGAACCTTACTTTTGAAAGAGTAGTTTTGAAAGACTCTTTCTGTAGAAATTGCAAGTGGATATTTGGAGCGCTAAGAGGCCTATCGTGGAAATAGGAATAACCTCAAATAAAAACTACATAGAAGCATTCTGTGAAACTTCTTTCTCTTCTGGGCATTCAACTAACGGAATTGAACCTTACTTTTCATTGAAGAGTTTTGAACCACTCTCTCTGTAGGAACTGCAAGTGGACATTTTGAGGGCTATGAGGCCTGTCGGGCAAAAGTGAGTCTCTTCAAATAAAAACTACACAGAAGCATTCTGTGAAACGCCTTTCTGATCTGTGCATTCAACTTCACAGTTGAACCTTACTTTTCATTGAGGAGTTTTGAAACACTCTTTCTGTAGAAACTGCAAGTGGACATTTGGAGCGCTAAGAGGCCCATCGTGGAAATAGGAATATCATCAATAAAAACTACACAGAATCATTCTGTGAAACTCCTTTCTGATCTGTGCATTCAACTCACAGAGTAGAAGCTTTCTTTTGATTGAGCAGTTTTGAAACACTCTTCTTGTAGAATCTGCAAGTGGACGTTTTGAGATCTCTGAGGCCTATGCTGAGAAATGAAATAACTTCAAGTAAAAACTACACAGAATACTTCTGTGAAATTTCTTTCTATTCTCTGCATTCATCTCACAGTGTTGAACCTTTCTTTTGATTGGGTAGTTTTGAAACACTCTTTCTGTATAAACTACAGGTGGACATTTTGTTGGCTTTGAGACCTATTGTGGAAAAAGGAACATCTTCAAATAAAAAAATAGAAGAATTCTGTGAAACTTCCTTCTGACCTGTGCATTCAACTGACAGAGTTGAACCTTACCTTTGATTGAGCAGTTGTGAAACCCTTTATTTGTAGAATGTGCAAGTGGACATTTGGAGAACATTGAGGCCTACGGTGAAAAACGAAGTATCTTCCCATAAAAACTACACAGAAGCATTCTGTGAAACTTCTTTCTATTCTGTTCATTCGTCTCACAAAGTAGAACCTTTCTTTTGATGGAGCAGTTTTAAAACACTCTTTTGGTTAAATCTGGGAGTGGACAGTTGGAGCACCTTTAGGCCTATCGTCGAAAAATATATATCTTCAAATAAAAACTACACAGAAGCATTCTGTGAAACTTCTTTCTATTCTGTTCATTCGTCTCACAAAGTAGAACCTTTCTTTTGACGAAGCAGTTTTAAAACACTCTTTTTGTAGAATCTGGGAGTGGACATTTGGAGCACATTTAGGCCTATCGTCGAAAAAGATATATCTTCAAATAAAAACTACACAGAAGCATTCTGTGAAACTACATTCTGATCTCTGCATTCATCTCATTGAGTTGAACCTTTCATTTGATTGGGCTGTTTTGAAACACTATTTTGAAGAATCTGCAAGGGAATATTTGAAGAATATTGAGGCCTATGGTGTACAACGAAATACCTTCCCAAACTACACAGAAGCATTCTATGAAGCTGCTTTCTGATGTGTGCATTCATCTAACAGAGTAGAACTTTCTTGTGATTGAGCAGTTTTGAAACACTCTTTTTGTAGAATCTGCAAGTGGACATTTGGAGGGCTTTGAGGCCTAAGTTGAAAAAAGAAATATATTCCAATAAACACTACACGGAAGAATTCTGTGAAACTCCTTTCTCATCTGTGCATTCAACTAACAGAGTTAACATTACTTTTGATTGAGCAGTTTTGAAATACTCTATGTGTAGAATCTGCAAGTGGACATTTGGAGAGCATTGAGGCCAATGGTGAAAGACGAAATATCTTCCCCTAAAAACTACACGGGAGCATTCTGTGAAACTTCTTTCTGATCTGTACATTCAACTAACAGAATTGAACCTTACTTTTGATTGAGCAGTTTTGAAACACTCTTTTTGTAGAATCTGCAAGTGAACATTTGGAG
Organism: Symphalangus syndactylus; assembly: GCF_028878055.3. NCBI lineage: Eukaryota > Metazoa > Chordata > Mammalia > Primates > Hylobatidae > Symphalangus > Symphalangus syndactylus. Next base: position 70,511,971 of record NC_072429.2, on the reverse strand, counting down.
AACATTGACGCCTACAGTGAAAAACGAAATATCCTCCCATAAAAACTGCACAGAAGCATTCTGTGCAACTGCTTTCTATTCTGTTCAATCACCTCAGAAAGTAGAACTTTTCTTTTGATTGAGCAGTTTTGAAACACTCCTTTTGTAGAATCAGCAAGTGGACATTTGGAGAGCTTTGAGGCCTACAGTGGAAAAATATATATCTTCAAATAAAAACTACACAGAAGCATTCGGGGAAACTATTTTCTGATCTGTGCATTCTTTTAAAAGAGTAGAACCTTTCTTTTGATTGAGCAGTTTTGAAACACTCTTTTTGCAGAATCTGCAAGTGGACATTCGGAGATCTTTGAGTCCTACGGCGAAAAAAAAATATCTTCTAGAAAAAACTACACGGAATAATTCTGTGAAATTTCTTTCTTTTCTTTCATTCATCTCTTAGTGTTGAAAATTTATTTTGATTTGGTGGTTTTGAAACACTCTTTTTGTCTAAACTGCATGTGGACATTTGGAGGGCTTTGAGGCCTACCGTGGAAAAAGCAATAACTTCAAATCAAATGTATACAGAAGCATTCTGCGAAAATTCTTTCTGAACGATGCATTCAACAGAGTTGAAACTTACTTTTGATTGAGGAGTTTAGAAACACTCTTTCTGTAGAAACACCAAGTGGACAATTGGAGAGCTATGCGGCTTATCGTGGAAAAGGGAATATCTTCAAAGAAAAAGTACAGAGAATCATTCTGTGAAACTACTTTCTGATCTATGCATTCAACTAACAGAGTTGAACGTTACTTTTGATTGAGGAGTTTTGAAACACTCCTTCTATAGAAACTGCAAGTGGACACTTGGAGTGCTAAGAAGCCCATTGTGGAAAATGGAATATCTTCAAATAAAAACTACACAGAAGCATTCTGTGGAACTTCTTTCTGATCAATGCATTCAACTAACAGAGTTGAACGTTACTTTTGATTGAGGAGTTTTGAAACACTCCTTCTATAGAAACTGCAAGTGGACAGTTGGAGTGCTAAGAAGCGCATTGTGGAAAAAGGAATATCTTCAAATAAAAACTACACAGAAGCATTCTGTGAAATTTCCTTCTGATCAATGCATTCAACGAACAGAGCTGAACGTTACTTTTGATTGAGGAGTTTTGAAACACCCTTTCGGTGGAAACTCTAAGTGGACAGTTGGAGTGCTAAGAAGCCTATCGTGGAAAAAGGACTATCTTCAAATAAAAACTACACAGAAGCATTCTGTGGAACTTCTTTGTGATCTATGCATTCAACTACAGAGTTGAACCTTACTTTTCATAGAGGAGTTTGAAACTCTCTTTCTGTAGGAAAGGCTAGTCGACATTTCGAGCGCTGTGGGGCCTATTGTGGAAAAATGAATATCTTCAAATCAAAACAACAAAGAAGCATTCTGCGAAACTTCTTTCTGATCTGTGCATGCAAATAACAGAGTTGAACCTACTTTTGTTTGAGGAGTTTTGAAACATTCTTTCTGTAGAAACTGCAAGTGGATATTTGGAGCGCTAGGAGGCTTATCGTGGAAATAGGAATATCTTCAAATAAAATCTACAGAGTAGCATTCTGTGAAACTTCTCTCTGCTCTGTGCGTTCAACTAACAGAGTTGAGTCTTACTTTTCATTGAGGAGTTTTGAAACACTCTTTCTACAGGAACGGCTAGTGGAGTTTTGGAGCGCAATGTGGCCTATTGTGGAAAAATGAACATCTTCAAATCAAAACAACGCAGAAGCATTCTGTGTAATTTCTTTCTGGTCTGTGCATTCAACTAACCTAGTTGAACCTTACTTTTGATTGAGGAGTTTGGAAACACTCTTTCTTTAGAAACCGGTAGTAGATATTTGGAGTGCTAAGAGGCCTATCGTGCAAATAGCAATATCTTCAAATAAAAACTACACAGAAACATTCTGTGAAACTTCTTTCTGATCTGTACATTCAACTAACAGATTTGAACCATATTTTTGATTGACGAGTTTTGAAATACTCTTTCTGTAGAAACTGAGAGTGGACATTTGGAGCGCTATGAGGCCTATTGTGGACAAAGGAATATCTTCAAGTAAAAACTACAAAGAGCATTCTGTGAATCTTCTTTCTGATCTATGCATTCTACTAACCGAGTTGAACCATACTTTTGATTGAGGAGTTTTGAAACACACCTTCTATAGAAAGTGCAAGTGGACATTTGGAGTGCTAAGAAGCCCATTGTGGAAAAAGGAATATCTTCAAATAAAAACTACACAGAAGCATTCTGTGAAACTTCCTTCTGATCAATGCATTCAACTAACAGAGTTGAACGTTACTTTTGATTGTGGAGTTTTGAAACACTTTTTCTGTAGAAACTGCAAGTGGACATTTGGAGCGCTTGGAGGCTTATCGTGGAAATAGGAATATCTTTAAATAAAATCTGCAGAGAAGCATTCTGTGAAGCTACTTTCTGATCTATGCATTCAACTAACGCAGTTGAACCTTAGTTTTGATAGAGGAGTTTTGAAACCCTCCTTCTATAGAAACTGCAAGTAGACATTTGGAGTGCTAAGAAGCCCATTGTGGTAAAAGGAATATCTTCACATAAAAACTACACAGAAGCATTCTGTGAAACTTCCTTCTGATCTATGCATTCAACTAACAGAGTTGAACCTTACTTTTGCTGGAGGAGTTTTGAAACACTCTTTCTGTAGAAACTGCAAGTGGACACAAGGAGCGCTATGTGGCCTATCGTGCAAAAATGAGTCTCTTCAAATAAAAACTACATAGAATCATTCTGTGAAACTTCTTTCTGTTCTTGGCATTCAACTAACAGAGTTGAACCTTACTTTCCATTGAAGAGTTTTGAACCACTCTGTCTGTAGGAACTGCAAGTGGACATTTGAGCGCTATGTGGCCTATCGTGCAAAAATGAGCCTCTTCAAATAAAAACTACAGAGAAGCATTCTGTGAAACTTCTTTCTGTTCTGTGCATTCAAGTAACAGAGTTGGACCTTACTTTGGTTGAGGAGTTTTGAAACACTCTTTCTGTAGAAAGTGCAGGTGGACATTTGGAGCACTGAGAGGCCTCTCGTGGAAAAAGGAATATCTTCAAATAAAAACTACACGGAAGCATTCTGTGAAACTTCTTTCTGTTCTGGGCATTCAACTAACAGAGTTGAACCTTACTTTCCATTGAAGAGTTTTGAACCACTCTGTCTGTAGGAACTCAAAGTGGATATTTGAGCGCTATGTGGCCTATCGTGCAAAAATGAGTCTCTTCAAATAAAAACTACATAGAATCATTCTGTGAAACTTCTTTCTGTTCTTGGCATTCAACTAACAGAGTTGAACATTACTTTCCATTGAAGAGTTTTGAACCACTCTATCTGTAGGAACTGCAAGTGGACATTTGAGCGCTATGTGGCCTATCATGCAAAAATGAGCCTCTTCAAATAAAAACTACACAGAAGCATTCTGTGAAACTTCTTTCTGTTCTGTGCATTCAACTTGCAGAGTTGAACCTTACTTTTCATTTAGGAGTTTTGAAACAGTCTTTCTATAAGAACGGGTAGTGGATATTTGGAGCGCTGTGTGGCTTATTGTAGAAAAATGTATATCGTCAAATCAACAAAACAAAGAAGCATTCCGTGAAACTTCTTTCTGATCTGTGCATTCAACTAACAGAGTTGGACCTTACTTTGGTTGAGGAGTTTTGAAACACTCTTTCTGTAGAAAGTGCAGGTGGACATTTGGAGCACTGAGAGGCCTCTCGTGGAAAAAGGAATATCTCCAAATAAAAAGTACACAGAAGCATTCTATGAAACTTCTTTCTCATCTATGCATTCAACTGACAGAGTTGAACCTTACTTTTGAAAGAGTAGTTTTGAAAGACTCTTTCTGTAGAAATTGCAAGTGGATATTTGGAGCGCTAAGAGGCCTATCGTGGAAATAGGAATAACCTCAAATAAAAACTACATAGAAGCATTCTGTGAAACTTCTTTCTCTTCTGGGCATTCAACTAACGGAATTGAACCTTACTTTTCATTGAAGAGTTTTGAACCACTCTCTCTGTAGGAACTGCAAGTGGACATTTTGAGGGCTATGAGGCCTGTCGGGCAAAAGTGAGTCTCTTCAAATAAAAACTACACAGAAGCATTCTGTGAAACGCCTTTCTGATCTGTGCATTCAACTTCACAGTTGAACCTTACTTTTCATTGAGGAGTTTTGAAACACTCTTTCTGTAGAAACTGCAAGTGGACATTTGGAGCGCTAAGAGGCCCATCGTGGAAATAGGAATATCATCAATAAAAACTACACAGAATCATTCTGTGAAACTCCTTTCTGATCTGTGCATTCAACTCACAGAGTAGAAGCTTTCTTTTGATTGAGCAGTTTTGAAACACTCTTCTTGTAGAATCTGCAAGTGGACGTTTTGAGATCTCTGAGGCCTATGCTGAGAAATGAAATAACTTCAAGTAAAAACTACACAGAATACTTCTGTGAAATTTCTTTCTATTCTCTGCATTCATCTCACAGTGTTGAACCTTTCTTTTGATTGGGTAGTTTTGAAACACTCTTTCTGTATAAACTACAGGTGGACATTTTGTTGGCTTTGAGACCTATTGTGGAAAAAGGAACATCTTCAAATAAAAAAATAGAAGAATTCTGTGAAACTTCCTTCTGACCTGTGCATTCAACTGACAGAGTTGAACCTTACCTTTGATTGAGCAGTTGTGAAACCCTTTATTTGTAGAATGTGCAAGTGGACATTTGGAGAACATTGAGGCCTACGGTGAAAAACGAAGTATCTTCCCATAAAAACTACACAGAAGCATTCTGTGAAACTTCTTTCTATTCTGTTCATTCGTCTCACAAAGTAGAACCTTTCTTTTGATGGAGCAGTTTTAAAACACTCTTTTGGTTAAATCTGGGAGTGGACAGTTGGAGCACCTTTAGGCCTATCGTCGAAAAATATATATCTTCAAATAAAAACTACACAGAAGCATTCTGTGAAACTTCTTTCTATTCTGTTCATTCGTCTCACAAAGTAGAACCTTTCTTTTGACGAAGCAGTTTTAAAACACTCTTTTTGTAGAATCTGGGAGTGGACATTTGGAGCACATTTAGGCCTATCGTCGAAAAAGATATATCTTCAAATAAAAACTACACAGAAGCATTCTGTGAAACTACATTCTGATCTCTGCATTCATCTCATTGAGTTGAACCTTTCATTTGATTGGGCTGTTTTGAAACACTATTTTGAAGAATCTGCAAGGGAATATTTGAAGAATATTGAGGCCTATGGTGTACAACGAAATACCTTCCCAAACTACACAGAAGCATTCTATGAAGCTGCTTTCTGATGTGTGCATTCATCTAACAGAGTAGAACTTTCTTGTGATTGAGCAGTTTTGAAACACTCTTTTTGTAGAATCTGCAAGTGGACATTTGGAGGGCTTTGAGGCCTAAGTTGAAAAAAGAAATATATTCCAATAAACACTACACGGAAGAATTCTGTGAAACTCCTTTCTCATCTGTGCATTCAACTAACAGAGTTAACATTACTTTTGATTGAGCAGTTTTGAAATACTCTATGTGTAGAATCTGCAAGTGGACATTTGGAGAGCATTGAGGCCAATGGTGAAAGACGAAATATCTTCCCCTAAAAACTACACGGGAGCATTCTGTGAAACTTCTTTCTGATCTGTACATTCAACTAACAGAATTGAACCTTACTTTTGATTGAGCAGTTTTGAAACACTCTTTTTGTAGAATCTGCAAGTGAACATTTGGAGAACATTGACGCCTACAGTGAAAAACGAAATATCCTCCCATAAAAACTGCACAGAAGCATTCTGTGCAACTGCTTTCTATTCTGTTCAATCACCTCAGAAAGTAGAACTTTTCTTTTGATTGAGCAGTTTTGAAACACTCCTTTTGTAGAATCAGCAAGTGGACATTTGGAGAGCTTTGAGGCCTACAGTGGAAAAATATATATCTTCAAATAAAAACTACACAGAAGCATTCGGGGAAACTATTTTCTGATCTGTGCATTCTTTTAAAAGAGTAGAACCTTTCTTTTGATTGAGCAGTTTTGAAACACTCTTTTTGCAGAATCTGCAAGTGGACATTCGGAGATCTTTGAGTCCTACGGCGAAAAAAAAATATCTTCTAGAAAAAACTACACGGAATAATTCTGTGAAATTTCTTTCTTTTCTTTCATTCATCTCTTAGTGTTGAAAATTTATTTTGATTTGGTGGTTTTGAAACACTCTTTTTGTCTAAACTGCATGTGGACATTTGGAGGGCTTTGAGGCCTACCGTGGAAAAAGCAATAACTTCAAATCAAATGTATACAGAAGCATTCTGCGAAAATTCTTTCTGAACGATGCATTCAACAGAGTTGAAACTTACTTTTGATTGAGGAGTTTAGAAACACTCTTTCTGTAGAAACACCAAGTGGACAATTGGAGAGCTATGCGGCTTATCGTGGAAAAGGGAATATCTTCAAAGAAAAAGTACAGAGAATCATTCTGTGAAACTACTTTCTGATCTATGCATTCAACTAACAGAGTTGAACGTTACTTTTGATTGAGGAGTTTTGAAACACTCCTTCTATAGAAACTGCAAGTGGACACTTGGAGTGCTAAGAAGCCCATTGTGGAAAATGGAATATCTTCAAATAAAAACTACACAGAAGCATTCTGTGGAACTTCTTTCTGATCAATGCATTCAACTAACAGAGTTGAACGTTACTTTTGATTGAGGAGTTTTGAAACACTCCTTCTATAGAAACTGCAAGTGGACAGTTGGAGTGCTAAGAAGCGCATTGTGGAAAAAGGAATATCTTCAAATAAAAACTACACAGAAGCATTCTGTGAAATTTCCTTCTGATCAATGCATTCAACGAACAGAGCTGAACGTTACTTTTGATTGAGGAGTTTTGAAACACCCTTTCGGTGGAAACTCTAAGTGGACAGTTGGAGTGCTAAGAAGCCTATCGTGGAAAAAGGAATATCTTCAAATAAAAACTACACAGAAGCATTCTGTGGAACTTCTTTGTGATCTATGCATTCAACTACAGAGTTGAACCTTACTTTTCATAGAGGAGTTTGAAACTCTCTTTCTGTAGGAAAGGCTAGTCGACATTTCGAGCGCTGTGGGGCCTATTGTGGAAAAATGAATATCTTCAAATAAAAACAACAAAGAAGCATTCTGCGAAACTTCTTTCTGATCTGTGCATGCAAATAACAGAGTTGAACCTACTTTTGTTTGAGGAGTTTTGAAACATTCTTTCTGTAGAAACTGCAAGTGGATATTTGGAGCGCTAGGAGGCTTATCGTGGAAATAGGAATATCTTCAAATAAAATCTACAGAGTAGCATTCTGTGAAACTTCTCTCTGCTCTGTGCGTTCAACTAACAGAGTTGAGTCTTACTTTTCATTGAGGAGTTTTGAAACACTCTTTCTACAGGAACGGCTAGTGGAGTTTTGGAGCGCAATGTGGCCTATTGTGGAAAAATGAACATCTTCAAATCAAAACAACGCAGAAGCATTCTGTGTAATTTCTTTCTGGTCTGTGCATTCAACTAACCTAGTTGAACCTTACTTTTGATTGAGGAGTTTGGAAACACTCTTTCTTTAGAAACCGGTAGTAGATATTTGGAGTGCTAAGAGGCCTATCGTGCAAATAGCAATATCTTCAAATAAAAACTACACAGAAACATTCTGTGAAACTTCTTTCTGATCTGTACATTCAACTAACAGATTTGAACCATATTTTTGATTGACGAGTTTTGAAATACTCTTTCTGTAGAAACTGAGAGTGGACATTTGGAGCGCTATGAGGCCTATTGTGGACAAAGGAATATCTTCAAGTAAAAACTACAAAGAGCATTCTGTGAATCTTCTTTCTGATCTATGCATTCTACTAACCGAGTTGAACCATACTTTTGATTGAGGAGTTTTGAAACACACCTTCTATAGAAAGTGCAAGTGGACATTTGGAGTGCTAAGAAGCCCATTGTGGAAAAAGGAATATCTTCAAATAAAAACTACACAGAAGCATTCTGTGAAACTTCCTTCTGATCAATGCATTCAACTAACAGAGTTGAACGTTGCTTTTGATTGTGGAGTTTTGAAACACTTTTTCTGTAGAAACTGCAAGTGGACATTTGGAGCGCTTGGAGGCTTATCGTGGAAATAGGAATATCTTTAAATAAAATCTGCAGAGAAGCATTCTGTGAAGCTACTTTCTGATCTATGCATTCAACTAACGCAGTTGAACCTTAGTTTTGATAGAGGAGTTTTGAAACCCTCCTTCTATAGAAACTGCAAGTGGACATTTGGAGTGCTAAGAAGCCCATTGTGGAAAAAGGAATATCTTCAAAAAAAACTACACAGAAGAACTCTGTGAAACTTCTTTCTGATCTGTGCATTCAACAGAGTTGAACCTTACTTTTGATTGAGGAGTTTTGAAGGACTCCTTCTATGGAAACTGCAAGTGGACATTTGGAGTGCTAAGAAGCCCATTGTGGTAAAAGGAATATCTTCAAATAAAAACTACACAGAAGCATTCTGTGAAACTTCCTTCTGATCTATGCATTCAACTAACAGAGTTGAACCTTACTTTTGCTGGAGGAGTTTTGAAACACTCTTTCTGTAGAAACTGCAAGTGGACACATGGAGCGCTATGTGGCCTATCGTGAAAAAATGAGTATCTGCAAATAAAAACTACATAGAATCATTCTGTGAAACTTCTTTCTGTTCTTGGCATTCAACTAACAGAGTTGAACCTTACTTTCCATTGAAGAGTTTTGAACCACTCTGTCTGTAGGAACTGCAAGTGGACATTTGAGCGCTATGTGGCCTATTGTGGAAAAATGAACATCTTCAAATCAAAACAACGCAGAAGCATTCTGTGAAATTTCTTTCTGGTCTGTGCATTCAACTAACAAAGTTGAACCTTACTTTTGATTGAGAAGTTTGGAAACACTCTTTCTTTAGAAACTGGAAGTAGATATTTGGAGCGCTAAGAGGCCTATCGTGGAAATAGGGATATCTTCAAATAAAAACTACACAGAAACATTCTGTGAAACTTCTTTCTGATCTGTGCATTCAACTAATGCATTTGAACCATATTTTTGACTTAGGAGTTTTGAAACACTCTTTCTGTAGTAACTGCAAGTGGACACTTGGAGCACTATGAGGCCTATCGTGGACAAAGGAATATCTTCAAGTAAAAACGACACAGAAGCATTCTGTGAATCTTCTTTCTGATCTATGCATTCAACTAACAGAGTTGAAACTTACTTTTGCTGGAGGAGGTTTGAAAGACTCTTTCTGTAGAAACTGCCAGGGGACACTTTGAGCGCTAAGAGGCGTCTCGCGGAAATAGGATTATCTTCAAATAAAACTACACAGAAGCATTCTGTGAAACTTCTTTCTGATCTGTGCATTCAACTAACAGAGTTGAACCTTACTTTTGATTGCGGAGTTTTGAAACACTCTGAAGAAACTGCAAGGGGACATTTGCGGCGCTAAGAGGCCTATCGTGGAAAAAGGAATATCTTCAAATACAAAGTACACAGAAGCATTCTGTGAGACTTCCTTCTGATCTGTGCATTCAACTAAGAGTGTTAAACCTTACTTTTGATTGAGGAGTTTAAAAAGACTCTTTTTGAAGAAACTGCATGTGGACATTTGGAGCGCTAAGAGGCCTATCGTGGAAAAATGAGTATCTCCAAATAAAAAGTACACAGAAGCATTCTGTGAAACTTCTTTCTGATCTATGCATTCAACTAACAGAGTTGAACCTTACTTTTGCTGGAGGAGTTTTGAAACACTCTTTCTGTAGAAACTGCAAGTGGACATTTGGAGCGCTATGTGGCCTATCGTGAAAAAATGAGTATCTTCAAATAAAAACTACACAGAAGCATTCTGTGAAATCTCTTTCTAATCTGGGCATTCAACTAACAGAGTTGAACCTTACTTTCCATTGAAGAGTTTTGAACCACTCTGTCTGTAGGAACTGAAAGTGGATATTTGAGCGCTATGTGGCCTATCGTGCAAAAATGAGTCTCTTCAAATAAAAACTACATAGAATCATTCTGTGAAACTTCTTTCTGTTCTTGGCATTCAACTAACAGAGTTGAACCTTACTTTCCATTGAAGAGTTTTGAACCACTCTGTCTGTAGGAACTGCAAGTGGACATTTGAGCGCTATGTGGCCGATCGTGCAAAAATGAGCCTCTTCAAATAAAAACTACAGAGAAGCATTCTGTGAAACTTCTTTCTGTTCTGTGCATTCAACTTGCAGAGTTGAACCTTACTTTTCATTTAGGAGTTTTGAAACAATCTTTCTATAAGAACGGGTAGTGGACATTTGGAGCGCTGTGTGGCTTATTGTAGAAAAATGTATATCGTCAAATAAAAACAACAAAGAAGCATTCTGTGAAACTTCTTTCTGATCTGTGCATTCAACTAACAGAGTTGGACCTTACTTTGTTTGAGGAGTTTTGAAACACTCTTTCTGTGGAAAGTGCAGGTGGACTTTTGGAGCACTGAGAGGCCTCTCGTGGAAAAAGGAATATCTTCAAATAAAAACTACACAGAAGCATTCTGTGAAACTTCTTTCTCATCTACGCATTCAACTGACAGAGTTGAACCACACTTTTGATTGCGGACTTTTGAAAGACTCTTTCTGTAGAAACTGCAAGTGGACATTTGGAGCGCTAAGAGGCGCATCGTGGAAATAGGAATATCATCAAATAAAAACTACACAGAAGCATTCTGTGAAACTCCTTTCTGATCTGTGCATTCAACTAACAGAATAGAACTTTTCTTTTGATTGAGCAGTTTTGAAACACTCTTCTTGTAGAATCTGCAAGTGGACGTTTTGAGATCTCTGAGGCTTAAGGTGAGAAATGAAGTAACTTCAAGTAAAAACTACACAGAATACTTCTGTGAAATTACTTTCTATTCTCTGCATTCATCTCACAGTGTTGAACCTTTCTTTTGATTGGGTAGTTTTGAAACACTCTTTCTGTATAAACTACAGGTGGACATTTTGGGGGCTTTGAGACCTATCGTGGAAAAAGGAAAATCTTCAAATAAAAAATACACAGAAGAATTCTGTGAAACTTCCTTCTGATCTGTTCATTCAACTAACAGAGTTGAACCTTACCTTTGATTGAGCAGTTGTGAAATCCTTTATTTGTAGAATGTGCAAGTGGACATTTGGAGAACATTGAGGCCTACGGTGAAAAACGAAGTATCTTCCCCTAAAAACTACACGGAAGCATTCTGTGAAACTGCTTTCTGATCTGTGCATTCAACTAATAGAGGTGAATCTTACTTTTCATTGAGCAGTTTTGAAACACGCTATTTGTAGAATCTGCAAGTGGACATTTGGAGGGCTTTGAGGCCTACGGTGAAAAACGAAATATCTTCCCATAAAAACTACACAGAAGCTTTCTGTGAAACTTCTTTCTATTCTGTTCATCCATCTCACAAAGTAGAAACTTTCTTTTGACAGAGCAGTTTTAAAACACTCTTTTTGTAGAATCTGGGAGTGGACATTTGGAGCACCTTTAGGCCTATCATCGAAAAAGATATATCTTCAAATAAAAACTACACAGAAGCATTCTGTGAAACTACATTCTGATCTCTGCATTCACCTCATTGAGTTGAAACTTTCTTTTGATTGAGCTCTTTTGAAACACTATTTTGAAGAATCTGCAAGGGAATATTTGAAGAATATTGAGGCCTATGGTGTACAACGAAATACCTTCCCCTTTAAACTACACAGAAGCATTCTATGAAGCTACTTTCTGATGTGTGCATTCATCTAACAGAGTAGAACTTTCTTTTGATTGAGCAGTTTTGAAACACTCTTTTTGTAGAATCTGCAAGTGGACATTTGGAGGGCTTTGAGGCCTATGGTGAAAAATGAAATATCTTCCAATAAACACTACACGGAAGAATTCTGTGAAACTCCTTTCTGATGTGTGCATTGAACTGACAGAGTTTAACATTACTTTTGATTGAGCAGTTTTGAAATACTCTATGTGTATAATGTGCAAGTAGATATTTTGAGAGCATTGAGGCCAATGGTGAAAGACGAAATATCTTCCCCTAAAAACTACACGGAAGCATTCTGTGAAACTTCTTTCTGATCTGTACATTCAACTAACAGAATTGAACCTTACTTTTGATTGAGCAGTTTTGAAACACACTTTTTGTACAATCTGCAAGTGAACATTTGGAGAACATTGACGCCTACGGTGAAAAACGAAATATCCTCCCATAAAAACTGCACAGAAGCATTCTGTGCAACTGCTTTCTATTCTGTTCAATCACCTCAGAAAGTAGAACCTTTCTTTTGATTGAGCAGTTTTGAAACACTCCTTTTGTAGAATCAGCAAGTGGACATTTGGAGAGCTTTGAGGCCTCTAGTGGAAAAATATATATCTTCAAATTAAAACTACACAGAAGCATTCGGAGAAACTATTTTCTGATCTGTGCATTCTTTTAAAAGAGTAGAACCTTTCTTTTGATTGAGCAGTTTTGAAACACTCTTTTTGCAGAATCTGCAAGTGGACATTCCGAGATCTTTGAGTCCTATGGTGAAAAACGAAATATCTTCAAGTAAAAACTACACGGAATAATTCTCTGAAATTTCTTTCTTTTCTTTCATTCATCTCATAGTGTTGAAATTTTATTTTGATTTGGTGGTTTTGAAACACTCTTTTTGTATAAACTGCACGTGGATATTTGGAGGGCTTTGAGGCCTACCATGGAAAAAGCAGTAACTTCAAATAAAAAGTGTACAGAAGCATTCTGCGAAAATTCTTTCTGAATGATCAATTCAACTAACAGAGTTGAAACTTACGTTTGATTGAGGAGTTTAGAAACACTCTTTCTGTGGAAACACCAAGTAGACAATTGGAAAGCTATGCGGCCTATCGTGGAAAAGGGAATATCTTCAAATAAATACTACACAGAAGCATTCTGTGAAACTACTTTCTGATCTATGCATTCCACTAACAGAGTTGAACCTTACTTTTGATTGAGGAGTTTTGAAACACTCCTTATATAGAAACTGCAATTGGACATTTGGAGTGCTAAGAAGCCCATTGTGGAAAAAGGAATATCTTCAAATAAAAACTACACAGAAGCATTCTGTGAAAATTCTTTCTGATCAATGCTTTCAACTAGCAGAGTTGAACGTTACTTTTGATTGAGGAGTTTTGAAACACCCTTTCGGTAGAAACTCTAAGCGGACAGTTGGAGTCCTAAGAAGCTTACCGTGGAAAAAGGAATATCTTCAAATAAAAACCACACAGAAGCATTCTGTGAAACTTCTTTCTGATCTGTGCATTCAACAAACAGAGTTGAAACTTACTCTTCATTGAGGAGTTTTGAAACACTCTTTCTGTAGAAACTGCAAGTGGACATTTGGAGGGCCATGCGGCCGATCATGGAAAAAGGAATATCTTAAAATAGAAACTACACAGAAGCATTCTGTGAAACTTTTTCTGATCTATGCATTCAACTAAAAGAGTTGAACCTTACTTTGTATTGAGGAGTTTTGAAATACTCTTTCTGTAGGAACTGCAAGTGGACAATTGGAGCGCAAAGAGTCCTATCGTGGAAAATGGAGTATCTTCAAATAAAAACTATACAGAAGCATTCTGTGAAACTTCTTTCTGATCTATGCATTCAACTAACAGCGTTGAACCATATTTTTGATTGAGGAGATTTGAAACAATCTTTCTGTAGAAACTGCAAGTGGACATTTGCAGCGCTAAGAGGCCTATCATGGAAAAAGGATTATCTTCAAATAAAAACTACACAGAAGCATTCTGTGAAAATTCTTTCTGATCTATGCATTCAACTAACAGAGTTGAAACTTATTTTTGATTGAGGAGTTTTGAGACACTCTTTCTGTAGAAACTGCATGTGGACATTTGGAGCGCTTAGAGGCCTATCGTGGAAATAGGAATATCTTCAAATAAAAACTACACAGAAGCATTCTGTGGAACTTCTTTGTGATCTATGCATTCAACTAACAGAGTTGAACCTTACTTTTCATAGAGGAGTTTTGAAACTCTCTTTCTGTAGGAAAGGCTAGTCGACATTTGGAACACTATGGGGCCTATTGTGGAAAAATGAATATCTTCAAATAAAAACAACACAGAAGCATTCTGTGAAACTTCTTTCTGATCTGTGCATTCAAATAACACAGCTGAACCTACTTTTGATTGAGGAGTTTTGAAACACTCTTTCTGTAGAAACTGCAAGTGGACATTTGGAGCACTAGGAGGCCTAACGTGGAAATAGGAATATCTTCAAATAAAATCTACAGAGAAGCATTCTGTGAAACTTCTTTCTGATCTGTGCATTCAACTAACAGAGTTGAGTCTTACTTTTCATTGAGGAGTTTTGAAACACTCTTTCTATAGGAACGGCTAGTGGACATTTGGCTCGCAATGTGGCCTATTGTGGAAAGATGAACATCTTCAAATCAAAACAATGCAGAAGCATTCTGTGAATCTTCTTTCTGGTCTGTGCATTCAACTAACGGAGTTGAACCTTACTTTTGATTGAGAGTTTGGAAACACTCTTTCTTTAGAAACTGGAAGTGGATATTTGAAGCGCTAAGAGGCCTATCGTGGAAATAGGAATATCTTCAAATAAAAACTACACAGAAACATTCTGTGAAACTTCTTTCTGATCTGTGCATTCAACTAACAGATTCGAACCATATTTTTGATTGACGAGTTTTGAAACACTCTGTAGAAACTGCCGGTGGACAGTTGGAGCGCTATGAGGCCTATCGTGGACAAAGTAATATCTTCAAGTAAAAACTACACAGAAGCATTCTGTGAAACTTCTTTCTGATCTATGCATTCAACTAACAGAGTTGAACCTTACTTTTGGTTGAGGAGGTTTGAAAGACTCTTTCTGTAGAAACTGCAAGTGGACACTTGGAGCGCTAAGAGGCGTATCGTGGAAATAGGAATATCTTCAAATAAAAACTACACAGAAGCATTCTGTGAAACTTCTTTCTGATCTGTGCATTCAACTAACAGATTTGAACCTTACTTTTGATTGCGGAGTTTTGAAACACTCTTTCTGTAGAAAACCCAAGTGGACATTTGGAGCGCTAAGTGGCCTATCGTGAAAAAATGAGTATCTTCAAATAAAAACTACACAGAAGCATTCTGTGAAACTCCTTTCTAATCTGTGCATTCAACTAACAGAGTTGAACTTTACTTTTGATTGAGGAGTTGTGAAACACTCTTTCTGTAGAAACTGAAGAGGACATTCCGAGCGCTAAGGGGCCTATACTGGAAAAAATAATATCTTCAAACAAAAACCACACAGAAGCATTCTGTGAAACTTTCTTCTTCTCTGTGCATTGAACGGAGTTGAAGCTTACTTTTGATTGAGCAGTTCTGAAACACTCTTTCTGTAGAAACTGCAAGTGGACAATCAGAGGGCTAAGGGACCTATAGTGGAAAAAGGAATATCTTCAAATAAAAACTACACAGAATCATTCTGTGAAACTTCTCTCTGATCTCTGCATTCAACTAACAGAGTTCAACTTTAGTTTTGATTGAGGAGTTGTGAAACACTCTTTCTGTAGAAATTGAAGGTGGACATTCGCAGCGCTAAAATGCCTATAGTGGAAAAAGGAATTTCTTCAAATAAACACTACACAGAAGCATTCTGTGAAACTTCTTTCTGTTCTGGGCATTCAACTAACAGAGTTGAACCTTACTTTTGAATGAGGAGTTCTGAAAAAATCTTTCTGTAGAAACTGCAGGTGGACATTCAGAGCGCTATGAGGCCTATAGTGCAAAAACGAATATCTTAAAATAAAGACTACACAGAAGCATTCTGTGAAACTTCTTTCTGTTCTGTGGGTTCAACTTAGAGAGTTGAACCTTCTTTTCAGGGTGCAGTTCTGAAACACTCTGTAGAAACTCCAAGTGGACAGTCGGAGCGCTAAGCGGCCTATGGTGGAAAAAGGAATATCTTCAAATAAAAACTACAAAGAAGCATTCTGTGAATCTTCTTTCTGTTCTGTACATTCAGCTAACACATTGGAACCTTACTTTTGATTGAGCAGTTCTGAAACACTCTTTCTGTAGTAACTGCAAGTGGATATTCGGAGCGCTAAGAGGCCTATAGTGGAAAGAAGAATATCTTCAAATAAAAAGTGCACAGAAGCATTGTGTGAAACTTCTTTCTGTTCTGTGCATTCAACTAACAGAGTTGAAACTTACTTTTGAGGGGGTGGAGACAAGATGGCCGAATAGGAACAGCTCCGGTCTCCAGCTCCCAGCCCCAGCGGCACAGAAGATGGGTGATTTCTGCATTTCTGCTTGAGGTACCGGTTTCATCTTACTAGGGAGTGCCTAAGAGTGGGTTCAGGACAGTCAGTGAAGCGCACTGTGTGCGAGCCGAAGCAGGGCGAGGCATTGCCTCACTCGGGAAGCGCAAGGGGTCAGGGAGTTCCCTTTCCTAGTCAAAGAAAGGGGAAACAGATGGCACCTGGAATATCGGGTCAGTCCCGTCCTAATACTGTGCTTTTCCAATGGGCCTGGAAAACGGCACACTGGGAGATTGTGTCCCGCACCTGGCTCGGAGGGTCATATGCCCACAGAGTCTTGCTGATTGCTAGCACAGCAGTCTGAGATCACGCTGCAAGGCGGCAACGAGGCTGAGGGAGGGGCGCCCGCCATTGCCCAGGCTTGCTTAGGTAAACAAAGCAGCCAGGAAGCTCCAACTGGGTGGAGCCCACCACAGCTCAAGGAGGCCTGCCTGCCTCTGTAGGCTCCACCTCTGGGGGCAGGGCACAGACAACCAAAAACTCAGCGAGAACCTCCACAGCCTTAAATGTCCCTGTCTGACTGACAGCTTTGAAGAGAGTAGTGGTTCTCCCAGCATGCAGCTGGAGATCTGAGAACGGACAGACTGCCTCCTAAAGTGGGTCCCTCACCCCTGAGCAGCCTAACTGGGAGGCACCCCCCCAGTAGGGACAGACTGACACCTCATTCAACTGGGTACTCCTCTGAGACAAAACTTTCAGAGGAACTATCAGACAGCTGAATTTGTGGTCTCATGAAAATCTGCTGTTCTGCAGCCACTGGTGCCGACACCCAGCCAAACAGGGTCTGGAGTGGACCTCTAGTAAACTCCAACAGACCTGCAGCTGAGGGTCTTGTCTGGTAGAAGGAAAATTAACAAACAGAAAGGACATCCACACCAAAAACCCATCTGTACATCATCATCATCGAAGACAATAAGTAGACAAAACCACAAAGATAGGGAAAAAACAGACCAAAAAATCTGGAAACTCTAAAAAACAGAGCACCTCTCCTCCTCCAAAGGAACGCAGTTCCTCACCAGCAACAGAACAAAGCTGGATGGAGGATGACTTTGATGAGTTGAGAGAAGAAGGCTTCAGACGATCAAACTACTCTGAGCTACGAGAGGAAATTCAAAACAATAGCAAAGAAGTTAAAAACTTTGAAAAAAAATTAGAAGAATGGATAACTAGAATAACCAATGGAGAGAAGGGCTTAAAGGAGATGATGGAGCTGAAAGCCAAGTTTCGAGAACTACGCGAAGAATGCAGAAGCCTCAGTAGCAGATGCGATCAACTGGAAGAAAGGGTATCGCTGATAGAAGATGAAATGAATGAAATGAAGAGAGAAGGGAAGTTTAGAGAAAAAAGAATAAAAAGAAATGAATAAAGCCTCCAAGAAATTTGGGACTATGTGAAAAGACCAAACCTACGTCTGATTGGTGTACCTGAAAATGATGGGGAGAATGGAACCAAGTTGGAAAACACTCTGCAAGATATTATCCAGGAGAACTTCCCCAATCTAGCAAGGCAGGCCAGCATTCAGATTCAGGAAATACAGAGAACGCCACAAAGATACTCCTGGAGAAGGGCAACTCCAAGACACATAATTGTCAGATTCACCAAAGTTGAAATGAAGGAAAAAATGTTAAGGGCAACCAGAGAGAAAGGTCGGGTTACCCACAAAGGGAAGCCCATCAGACTAACAGCTGATCTCTCAGCAGAAACTCTACAAGCCAGAAGAGAGTGGGGGCTGATATTCAACATTCTTAAAGAAAAGAATTTTCAACCCAGAATTTCCTATCCCACCAAACTAAGCTTCATAAGTGAAGGAGAAATAAAATACTTTACAGACAAGCAAACGCTGAGTGATTTTGTCACCACCAGGCCTGCCCTAAAAGAGCTCCTGAAGGAAGCACTAAACATGGAAAGGAACAACCGGTACCAGCCCCTGCAAAAACATGCCAAATTGTAAAGACCATCGAGGCTAGGAAGAAACTATAGCAACTAACGAGCAAAATAACCAACTAACATCATAATGACAGGATCAGATTCACACATAACAATATTAACGTTAAATGTAAATGGGCTAAATGCTCCAATCAAAAGACACAGACTGGCAAACTGGATAAGGAGTCAGGACCCATCAGTGTGCTGTATTCAGGAAACCCATCTCACGTGCAGAGACACACATAGACTCAAAATAAAGGGATGGAGGAAGATCTATCAAGCAACTGGAAAACAAAAAAAGGCAGGGGTTGCAATCCTAGTCTCTGATAAAATAGACTTTAAACCAACAAAGATCAAAAGAGACAAAGAAGGCTATTACATAATGGTAAAGGGATCAATTCAACAAGAAGAGCTAACTATCCTAAATATATATGCACCCAACACAGGAGCACCCAGATTCATAAAGCAAGTCCTCAGTGACCTACAAAGGGACTTAAACTCCCACACAATAATAATGGGAGATTTTAACACCCCACTGTCAGCATTAGACAGAACAACGAGACAGAAAGTTAACAAGGATATCCAGGAATTGAACTCAGCTCTACATAAAGTGGACCTAATAGACATCTACAGAACTCTCCACCCCAAATCAACAGAATATACATTTTTTTCAGCACCACACCACACCTATTCCAAAATTGACCACATAGTTGGAAGTAAAGCTCTCCTCAGCAAATGTAAAAGAACAGAGATTATAACAAACTCTCTCTCAGACCACAGTGCAATCAAACTAGAACTCAGGATTAGGAAACTCAGTCAAAACCGCTCAACTACATGGAAACTGAACAACCTGCTCCTGAATGACTATTGGGTACATAATGAAATGAAGGCAGAAATAAAGATGTTCTTTGAAACCAACGAGGACAAAGACACAACATACCAGAATCTCTGGGACACGTTCAAAGCAGTGTGTAGAGGGAAATTTATAGCACTAAATGCCCACAAGAGAAAGCAGGAAAGATCCAAAATTGACACCCTAACATCACAATTAAAAGAACTAGAAAAGCAAGAGCAAACACATTCAAAAGCTAGCAGAAGGCTAGAAATAACTAAAATCAGAGCAGAACTGAAGGAAATAGAGACACAAAAAGCCCTTCAAAAAATTAATGAATCCAGGAGCTGGTTTTTTGAAAAGATCAACAAAATTGATGGACCGCTAGCAAGACTAATAAAGAAGAAAAGAGAGAAGAATCAAATAGATGCAATAAAAAACGAAAAAGGGGATATCACCACCGATCCCACAGAAATACAAACTACCATCAGAGAATACTACAAACACCTCTATGCAAATAAACTAGAAAATCTAGAAGAAATGGATAAATTCCTCGACAAATACACCCTCCCAAGACTAAACCAGGAAGAAGTTGAATCTCTGAATAGACCAATAACAGGTTCTGAAATTGTGGCAATAATCAATAGCTTACCAACCAAAAAGAGTCCAGGACCTGATGGATTCACAGCTGAATTCTACCAGAGGTACAAGGAGGAACTGGTACCATTCCTTCTGAAACTATTCCAATTGATAGAAAAAGAGGGAATCCTCCCTAACACATTTTATGAAGCCAGCACCATTCTGATACCAAAACCTGGCAGAGACATAACCAAAAAAGAGAATTTCAGACCAATATCCTTGATGAACATTGATGCAAAAATCCTCAATAAAATACTGGCAAACCAAATCCAGCAGCACATCAAAATCTTATCCACCATGATTAAGTGGGCTTCATCCCTGGGATGCAAGGCTGGTTCAACATACGCAAATCAATAAATGTAATCCAGCATATAAACAGAACCAAAGACAAAAACCACATGATTATCTCAATAGATGCAGAAAAGGCCTTTGACAAAATTCAACAACCCTTCATGCTAAAAACTCTCAATAAATTAGGTATTGATGGGACGTATCTCAAAATAATAAGAGCTATCTACAACAAACCCACAGCCAATATCATACTGAATGGGCAAAAACTGGAAGCATTCCCTCTGAAAACTGGCACAAGACAGGGATGCCCTCTCTCACCGCTCCTATTCAACATAGTGCTGGAAGTTCTGGCCAGAGCAATCAGGCAGGAGAAGGAAATAAACGGTATTCAATTAGGAAAAGAGGAAGTCAAATTGTCCTTGTTTGCAGATGACATGATTGTATATCTAGAAAACCCCATTGTCTCAGCCCAAAATCTCCTTAAGCTGATTAGCAACTTCAGCAAAGTCTCAGGATACAAAATTAATGTACAAAAATCACAAGCATTCTTGTACACCAATAACAGACAAACAGAGAGCCAAATCATGAGTGAACTCCCATTCACAATTGCTTCAAAGAGAATAAAATACCTAGGAATCCAACTTACAAGGGATATGAAGGACCTCTTCAAGGAGAACTACAAACCACTGCTCAATGAAATAAAAGAGGATACAAACAAATGGAAGAACATTCCATGCTCATGGGTTGGAAGAATCAATATTGTGAAAATGGCCATACTGCCCAAGGTAATTTATAGATTCAATGCCATCCCCATCAAGCTACCAATGACTTTCTTCACAGAATTGGAAAAAACTACTTTAAAGTTCATATGGAACCAAAAAAGAGCCCGCATCACCAAGTCAATCCTAAGCCAAAAGAACAAAGCTGGAGGCATCACGCTACCTGACTTTAAACTATACTACAAGGCTACAGTAACCAAAACAGCATGGTACTGGTACCACAACAGAGACATAGATCGATGGAACAGAACAGAGCCCTCAGAAATGATGCCGCATAGCTACAACTATCTGATCTTTGACAAACCTGACAAAAACAAGAAATGGGGAAAGGATTCCCTATTTAATAAATGGTGCTGGGAAAACTGGCTAGCCATATGTAGAAAGCTGCAACTGGATCCCTTCCTTACACCTTATACAAAAATTAATTCAAGATGGATTAAAGACTTATATGTTAGACCTAAAACCATTAAAATCCTACAAGAAAACCTAGGCAATACCATTCAGGACATAGGCGTGGGCAAGGACTTCATGTCTAAAACACCAAAAGCAATGGCAACAAAAGCCAAAATCGACAAATGGGATCTCATTAAACTAACGAGCTTCTGCACAGCAAAAGAAACTATCATCAGAGTGAACAGGCAACCTACACAATGGGAGAAAAATTTTGCAACCTACTCATCTGACAAAAGGCTAATATCCAGAATCTACAATGAACTCAAATAAATTTACAAGAAAAAAACAAACAACCCCATCAAAAAGTGGGCAGAGGACATGAACAGACACTTCTCAAAAGAAGACATTTATGCAGCCAAAAAACACATGAAGAAATGCTCCTCATCACTGGCCATCAGAGAAATGCAAATCAAAACCACAGTGAGATACCATCTCACACCAGTTAGAATGGCCATCATTAAAAAGTCAGGAAACAACAGGTGCTGGAGAGGATGTGGAGAAATAGGAACACTTTTACACTGTTGGTGGGACTGTAAACTAGTTCAACCATTGTGGAAGTCAGTGTGGCGATTCCTCAGGGATCTCAAACTAGAAATACCATTTGACCCAGCCATCCCATTACTGGGTATATACCCAAAGGACTATAAATCATGCTGCTATAAAGACACATGCACACGTATGTTTATTGCGGCACTATTCACAATAGCAAAGAGTTGGAACCAACCCAAATGTCCAACAACGATAGACTGGATTAAGAAAGTGTGGCACATATACACCATGGAATACTATGCAGCCGTAAAAAATGATGAGTTCGTGTCCTTTGTAGGGACATGGATGAAACTGGAAACCATCATTCTCAGTAAACTATCGCAAGGACAAAACACCAAACACCGCATCTTCTCACTCATAGGTGGGAATTGAACAATGAGAACTGATGGACACAGGAAGGGGAACATCACGCTCCGGGGACTGTTGTGGGGTGGGGGGAGGGGGGAGGGACAGCATTAGGAGATACACTTAATGCTAAATGACGAGTTAATGGGTGCAGGAAATCAACATGGCACATGGATACATATGTAACAAACCTGCACATTGTGCACATATACCCTAAAACTCTAAAGTATAATAAAAAAAAAAAAAAAAGAAACTTACTTTTGATGGAGCAGTTCTGAAACACTCTTTCTGTAGAAACTGCAAGTGGACATTCGGAGCGCTATGAGGCCTATAGTGCAAAAACGAATATCTTAAAAAAAAAACTACACAGAAGCATTCTGTGAAACTTCTTTCTGTTCTGTGCATTCAACTTAGAGAGTTGAACCTTACTTTTCATGCTGCAGTGCTGAAATACTCTTTCTGTAGAAACTGCAAGTGGACATTCGGAGCGCTAAGAGGCCTATAGTGGAAAAACAAATGTCTTCAAATAAAAATTACACAGAAGGATTCTATTAAACTTCTTTCTGTTCTGTGCATTCAGCTAACAGAGCTGAACCTTACTTTTGATTGAGCAGTTCAGAAACACTATTTCTGTAGAAACTGCAAGTGGACATTCGGAGAGCAAAGAGGCCTATAGTGGAAAAAGGAATATCTTCAAATAAACACTACACAGAAGCATTCTGTGAAACTTCTTTCTGATCTATGCATTCAACTAACGGAATTGAACCTTACTTTTGATTGAGGAGTTTTGAAACACTTTCTGTAGAACCTGCACGTGAACATATGGAGCGCTATGAGTCCTATTGTGGAAAAAGGAATATCTTCAAATAAAAACTACACAGAAGCATTCTGTGAAACTTCTTTCTGATCTGTGCATTCAAATAACAGAATTGAACCTTACTTTTCATTGAGGAGTTTTGAAACACTCTTTCTGTAGAAACTGCAAGTGGACATTCTTGGCGCTAAGAGGCCTGTGGTGGAAAAATGAATATCTTCAAAGGAAAACTACAAAGAAGCATTCTGTGAAACTTCTTTCTGTTCTGTACCTTCACCTAACAGAGTTGAGTCTTACTTTTGATTGAGCAGTTCTGAAACACTCTTTCTGTAAAATCTGCAAGTGGACATTCGGAGGGCTAAGAGGCCCATCGTGGAAAAAGGAATATCGTCAAATAAAAACTACACAGAAGCATTCTGTGAAACTTCTTTCTGTTCTGTACATTCAACTAACAGAGTTTAACCTAACTTTGATTGAGCAGTTCTGAAACACTCTTTCTGTAGAAACTGCATGTGGACATTCTGAGCACTAAGAGGCTTATAGTGGAAAAACGAATATCTTCATATAAAAACTACACAGAAGCATTCTGTGAAACTTCCTTCTGTTCTGTGCATTCAACTAACAGAGATGAGCATTACTTTTTATTGAGCAGTTCTGAAACACTTTCTTTGGAAACTGCAAGTGGACATTCGGAGCGCTAAGAGGCCTATAGTGGAAAAAGGAATATCTTCATATAAAAACTACACAGAAGCATTCTGTGAAACTTCTTTCTAATCTGTGCATTCAACTAACAGAGTTGAACTTTACTTTTGATTGAGGAGTTGTGAAACACTCTTTCTGTATAAACTGCAAGAGGACATTCCGAGCGCTAAGGGGCCTCTACTGGAAAAAAGAATATCTTCAAAGAAAAACCACACAGAAGCATTCTGTAAAACTTTCTTCTTTTCTGTGCATTGAACGGAGTTGAACCTTACTTTTGATTGAGCAGTTCTGAAACATTCATTCTGTAGAAACTGCAAGTGGACAATCGGAGGGCTAAGGGACATATAGTGGAAAAAGGAATATCTTCAAATAAAAACTACACAGAAGCATTCTGTGAAACTTCTTTCTAATCTGTGCATTCAACTAACAAAGTTGAACCTTACTTTTGATTGAGGAGTTGTGAAACACTCTTTCTGTAGAAACTGCAAGTGGACATTCGGAGTGCTAAAATGCCTACAGTGGAAAAAGTAATACCTACAAATGAAAACTACTCAGAAGCATTCTGTGAAACTTCTTTCTGTTCTGTGCATTCAACTGACAGAGTTGAAAATTACTTTTGATTGAGCAGTTCTGAAACACACCCTCTGTAGAAACTGCAAGAGGACATTCGGAGCGCTAATGGGCCTATAGTTGAAAAAAGAATATCTTCAAATAAAAACTACACAGAAGCATTCTGTGAAACTTCTTCCTGATCTGTGCATTCAACTAACAGAGTTGAACATTACTTTTGATTGAGCATTTTTGAAACACTCTTTCTGTGGAAACTGCATTTGGACATTCGGAGCGCTAAGAGGCCTATAGTGGAAAAAGTAATGTCTTCAAATAAAAACTACACAGAAGCATTCTGTGAAACTTCCCTCTGTTCTGTGCATTCAACTAACAGTTTAACGTTACTTTTGATTGAGCAGTTGTGAAACACTTTTTCTGTAGAACCTGCAAGTGGACATTTGGAGCTCTAAGTTTCCTATAGTGGAGAAAGGAATATCTTCAAATAAAAACTACACAGAAGCATTCTGTGAAACTTCTTTCTGTTGTATTCATTCAACTGAGTTGAACATTACTTTTGATTGAGCAGTTCTGAAACACTGTTTCTGTAGAAACTGCATTTGGACATTCGGGGCGCTAAGGGGCCTATAGTTGAAAAAGCAATATCTTCAAATAAAAACTACACAGAAGCATTCTGCAAAACTACTTTCTGCTCTGTGCATTCAACTAACAGTGTTGAACCTTACTTTAGATTGAGCAGTTCTGAAACACTGTTTCTGTAGAAACTGCAATGGACATTCGGAGCGCTAAGAGGTCTATAGTGGAAAAAGAAATAGCTTCAAATAAAACTACACAGAATCATTCTGTTGAACTTCTTTCTATTCTGCGCATTCAACTAACAGAGTTGAACCTTACTTGTGATTAAGCAGTTCTGAAACACTCTTTCTGTATAAACTGCAAGTGGACATCAGAGCGCTAAGGGGCCTATAGTGGAAAAAGGAATATCTTCAAATAAAAACTACACAGAAGCATTTTGTGAAACTTCTTTCTGTTCTCTTCATTCAACTAACAGAGTTGAACCTTACTTTTGATTGAGCAGTTCTGAAACACTGTTTCTGTAGAAACTGCAATTGGACATTCGGAGCGCTAAGGGGCCTATAGTTGAAAAAGCAATATCTTCAAATAAAAACTACACAGAAGCATTCTGCGAAACTTCTTTCTGCTCTGTGCATTCAACTAACAGAGTTGAACCTTACTTTTAATTGAGCAGTTCTGAAACATTCTTTCTGTAGAAACTGCAAGTGGACATTCGGAGCGCTAAGAGGCCTATAGTGGAAAAAGAAATAGGTTCAAATAAAAACTACACAGAATCATTCTGTTGAACTTCTTTCTATTCTGCGCATTCAACTAACAGAGTTGAACCTTACTTTTGATTGAGCAGTTCTGAAACACTCTTTCTGTGGAAACTGCAAGTGTACATTACGAGAGCTAAGGGCCCTATAGTGGAAAAAGTAATATCTTCAAATAAAAACTACACAGAAGCATTCTGTGAAACTTCTTTCTGTTCTCTTCATTCAACTAACAGAGTTGAACCTTACTTTTGATTGAGCAGTTCTGAAACACTGTTTCTGTAGAAACTGCAATTGGACATTCAGAGCGCTAAGGGGCCTATAGTTGAAAAAGAAATATCTTCAGATGAAAACTACACAAAAGCATTCTGTGAAACTTCTTTCTGCTCTGTGCATTCAACTAACAGATTTGAACCTTACTTTTAATTGAGCAGTTCTGAAACATTCTTTCTGTAGAAACTGCAAGTGCACATTCGGAGCGCTAAGAGGCCTATAGTGGAAAAAGCAATAGCTTCAAATAAAAACTACACAGAAGCATTCTGTTGAACTTCTTTCTATTCTGTGCATTCAACTAACAGAGTTGAACCTTACTTTAGATAGAGCAAATCTGAAACACTCTTTCTGTAGAAACTGCAAGTCAGCTTTCCAAGCCCTTGGTGACCTCAATCCAACTTTCCTTCTCTGAAAGCTCAAGGGCTGAAGGAGGGAGATGGGTGTTTTCTCCTTCCTGCCACATAATCTTGTTTATGGCAAACCTAACCCCATCCTTGGGAGCATTTTCTTCCCTCCCCAGTGTAATGATTGCTGCTTTGGCAGTGAGTAGCAGGGCCTCCTTCCTCCAGCAGAGGGCACACTGGGAATCCACAGAGCTGTGTCTGGGGTGGGCTCTCTAACCACATCCCAAAGCAGGGTCTGACTCTGTCCTGGGCCTTGTCTTCAGTAACCTCAGTGTGGGGCCCAGGGCTAAGGGGACCTAGGCACGGAGCAGCACTGCCAGGCTGGGGGTGGACTTTCTCACGCACTAAGAAGCCATCAATGGTAAGGAGGACCTCCAGCAGAACTGCAGATTTTGAGGAGAAAGATGATAAATTTACCATTATATTATGGGATTTATCCCAACATCAAAAATAGCAAACTAGGAAAACACGCATCACATAACCGGAAATAGAAATAGCACTGTGTGTGAACAAGTTAGTGTGAGCATCATGGAGCAGCTTAAAACACCTGATGCCGTGAATCCCTCAGCATTTCCTCCATCAACAGAGTTTTCTTTCTTAAAATGAGTGTCAGAGAGAAGGGATAAATTGGTGGCACACAGGATTTTTATGGTAGAACTATTTTGTAGGGCACATAATGGTGGATACGAGACACTATGCGTTTCTCAGAACTCTTAGAGTGCATAACACAAGGCTGAAGCCTAATGTAGGTTATAGATTTTAGTTAATAACTATTATTATTTGTCAATAATAATTGTCAACTATAATAATTATTATTTGTCAATTATAACAAACATACCACACCAATGCAAGATGTTAACAATAAGAGAAACTGGGTGACCACAGTCTGAGAATGCTTAGAAACTCTGTGTGCTCTCTGCTGAATTTCTGTAAGCTTAAAACTTCTCTAAAAATAGTCTGTTAATTAAAAAGATTAAGAGTGTTCACTTTTCCATCAATTATAAAAATTACCATGAAATCAAATGGTTTTTCTTTGACAATATTTGCAGAGTCAAATTCAGTTGAATTTTGCCCTGAAAGAGGGTTTCCTTTTAAAAAAACATATTAAATCCATTAATGTGCACACACACAGACACACACAGTCACACATACACATATATACACACAGAGACGCACATGCACATATACACAGATACGCACACACACACACGCCCAGGCATACAAGCACGTACACACACATAGACAGATATGCACCATCACACATACATATGTGCACACATGTAGTCACACAAGCACACATACACAGATGCACACTCACACACATGTCCTCACATGATTCCAAAACAGAGCAATGTCCTGCATTTGACCAGTCAGGCCTTCCTCCCACAGCACAATAGGGTCAGTGGGGAAGCCCTTTTGCTTCTTCCTCTCAGTCCACCAAAGCACTGTTGGGTGCAGGGGCCATGGCCATGCTTACAAGAACCCCACAGGCCAGCCAGGTGCGGTGGCTCATGCCTGTAATCCCAGCACTTTGGGAGGCTTAGGCAGGCGGATCGTCTGAGGTCAGGAGTTCGAAACCAGCCTGGCCAACATGATGAAACCCCGTCTCTAATTAAAAAAAAAAAAGATACAAAAATTAGCCGGGCATGGTGGTGGGTGCCTGTAATCCCAGCTACTTGGGAGGCTGAGGCAGGAGAATCACTTGAACCCAGGAGGCAGAGGTTGCAGTGAGCCAAGATCGCACCACTGCACTCCAGCCTGGGTGACAGAGCGAGACTCTGTCTCAAAAAAAAAAAAAAAAGGAACCCCACAGGCCAAAGCTGAATGAGCTCAGGAGGTGGTACTATGGAACCATCTGAAAGACACACTGGGTCAGGAATGTTGAGCTGGCCTCTATTTTCACCACGGAAAACAGGAGTCGTGTGTGCACAGCCTCCTAAATGGGCCAACGGTCCTCAACCTTGCATGTCTCAAGATAATCTGTGGAGCTTCATAAATGTATAGCTCCTTGGGTGAAAATTCTGATTCAGAAGGTCAGGTGAGGTATAGATTTCCGTAGTACAGAAAATAAAAGTTCCTCAGATGGTTCTGATGTTGAGCCAAGATGTATAAATCACTAAAATAAGCCATTGGAAAACATGATTGATTGTAAGGATATGGGTATGGATAAGGATTTAGGAGATGCCCTGGGGTCCTCTCTCTTCCAGAACCTTATTCTTTTCTTTGTAAGCATGTGCCATGCTTGGTAATTTCACATTAACTTGTTTTGTGTCTGTCTCCCTCACTAGAATGTCAGCTTCTTAAGGGCAGGCACTGTGGCTGCTGTATTCACACCAATACTCCCAGTACCAGTACCTGGGAAAGCCTAGTGCTCAATAAATATTCACTGAATGAATGACAAGGAGCTGACTTTATGTACTTTTCATTGTCTTATATTTCAGATAATGACTATATTTTTTTTCTGTAAAAAATACAAGCGTCCAAGTATGGTGGGAAAATCTACAAACACTATCACAACACAGAGACAAGAGCACACATACAGCAGTGACTGATGAAAGCTTAGGTGAGCTCTTAGTTCTCAAGGCTTTGACTGAGGGAAGGGAGAGGAAGCAGGTTGGGGGCGTGTGTGCGCAACCCTTTTCCTCACGTTGTAGGTGAGGGCATTGTGAGGCCAGCACCTCCAGCCTGGAACACTGATCCAGGACCCCTCAGTGTCTGGGGCTCCAGGCCCCACCCTGTCTTCTCAGGACTCTATGCACATCTATTTTCAGGTACTTTCAGCCGCCACACCCAGGAGGAACGGAATTGTTCCCCTCCCTTTCTGAGGCTGACTTTTAAAGCATTGGACTTGTGGATTCCAAGGCTCTCCCTGAAATACCAGTTCTGAGTGGATTTGAGAGGGTGGGGAGGGGAAGGGATCCTCCCCCACTAAATTTCACAGCTGCCCTCCTCATGCAATACAGGCCACGACCTGGAGATGGGCAACAGTGATGGAGAGAAGCAGGGGCAGTCCAGAATGAATTTGTGAAGACATGCACACACATGCACACACACACACACACACTTGCACATGCATGTACATGCACACATACCCCACTGCAAGAGAAAAGAACGTGACCTGTGGGCTGGTCTCTGGGCTGGGAGGCCCTGAGGCTGAGCCTATGGGAATCAGTCAGGAGGTGCTGCTGCTGCTCAGGCTTCTGCCTGGAAGCACCTTCTGCAGGATTGATGCTCCCCAGAGACTGGGGATGAATCAGTAACTACCTCCTCCCCTGGCTGCCTAAGAACTGCCTGATGATCCGCCTGAGAATGCCCAGGGCTTGTTATAGAATCTAACTGGGGTCCACTCGCCCAGTGCAGTAAAACCAGATACCTAAACTGAGGGTTTTGCAGTGAGTAGAAGGGAAGGTATTTATTGCAGGGCACCAAGCAAGGAGAATCTAGCAGGCTCCTGCTTAAAACCTGAACTCCCCGGTGGCTTGCAGATAAGGGTTTTTAAAACTAGGAGTACATTTCAGGAAAGCAGAAGCAAAATCACAAATCAATACACGGAAGTTACACGTTGTTTTTGGCCCCAAAGGGTGGGATATCTTGAGGCAGGGGCTTACAGGTCATAGGTGGATTCAAAGATCTTCTGATTTGCAGTTGACTAAAATAGAGAAGCTTTGTTTAAACATTTGGGGTCAGTAGAAGAATGTTAACTGGTTATGAGGAGCGACTTTCCCTAAACCCCTTGGGAAGAAACTTAGAACCAAAAATGGTAGTTAAAGTTTAGTCTTCACTTCCCCTTTATCTGGGGGGAATATGTCAGTGGATCCTTTCTGTGGGGTCCTCAGTGGGGATCCAAGCCTCTGAAAGACAACTCAGGGACATAAGCTAAGAGATTATCATTGGTTTCTGTAGGGAAAGCTAATATCTCTGGGACTCTAACTTCTTTAGCTATTGTTTTAGCCTACTGTTGTCTTCTTAACAAGTCGCTTATTTACTTGTTGGGGATTGCGAAGTGCCTGGAATTGCCCTCAGAGGAACTCAGGATTTTCCTTTATTTCTGTGCTTGGGGTCTGCAGGCCCCTTAAAAAGGGGGTTCTTGCTGTCTCTCACATCGCTTACCCCAGGTTAACATAGTCAAGAATCTGAGAAAAAGGCAATGAAAATAAAACCTCTGTGTGTCTCACTTGGGAAGAATCAACTGTGCAGCTCCAGAAGTCACAGCTGCTCTCAGGTGAGCCTCCTTCCTGAGCTCTCTCCCAGGGCTGCTCCAGGGCAGCTGTCCCCATCCAGAGGACTAGAATCCCACCCCCTGAGACACACCAAGCCGCTTGCTAATTCCTTGGGAGGTCTTGCATTTCCCCTTCAGGCCTCATCTCTGGAAACTCTCCCCTCACCCCACCCTCTCTCAAAGTGCCCTCTGCCCCAACCACGTGGCCAGTTGCTCTTCCTCTATACTGGATCCACTGAAGTCTCAGTGAACTGCTCCTTTGCCCACACACCTCTCACTTCTGCTGTCACACTGAGCCCCCTCTAGGGCCCCCTGTGTGGCTGTGAATATTCCACCAGACTGAGTCTGGTTGAAGTCCACTGTGAGATTCCGCCCCTTCTCCCTGAGCCTAGCTCAGCAATGGCTGCATGGCAGACACCATCTGTCCACCCATCAGAAAGGGGTCCTGATCCAGACACCAAGAGAGGGTTCTTGGATCTTGCACAAGAAAGAATTCAGGGAGAGTCCACAGAGTAATGTGAAAGCAAGTTTATTAAGAAAGCAAAGGAATGAAAGAATGGCTACTCCATAGGCAGAGCAGGGCATTTCCAAAAGCAAGAGGAGGAACATGCCCATCTTAGGTACAATGCCTGTTTATGTACAAGAGAGCAAAGCAAAAAACTCATGGGGGAGATGTGCTCCACTACAAGGGCTCGTGACAAAACAGTGTTCATCTTGTGTAACTACTGTCTTCCACAAGAATCTATATTTTTATCTTTAAAGCAAAATATTCTTAAACTAAGAACTAAGAGGGCTCTTGTTCTTAGGATACTGGGACATCAGGACATTTCCTGAGTCTGTTAAGTCCTGCATCTGTTTAGTAAGTATTATTAATCTGTTCCCTTAACTACAAACATCTTGTGACTAAGAATACCTAACCCCTTGAGAATGCACTCCAGCAGGTCTCAGCCTCCTTTTACCCAGCCCCTATTCAAGATGGAGTCACTTTGGTTCCAACATCTCTGACAAATCAACCCCCAACCCTCAGCTGCTTCTTCCCCAGTTCCCAGAGCTCGAGGAGAAACACAGGGGATTAATCCCCTCACACCATTGGGTCTTCCCTCCACACAACCTTCCTATAGTCTCAGAACAAGTTAATTAAAGGACTCAGAGATCCACATCCTAGGTGGTTCCGTTTACAGCCTGATAACTATAAAGTAAAACTTTAAGCCTTCCAATTGACTGATGGACCCTCCTCTTGGCCAAGGGCATTCCAGAAAAACGAGTTCAGGCCATGATGGGAAGCTGGAGTCGAACATGACTTATTATGCCTTCCTTCCTTTGGAATTCAGGCACAGCTGACCAGCATGAACACTAACACAGAGACCTTAAGACTGATAGAACAGACCCTTTAAGTCTGATGAGAAACATTTATAATCCATTCTCTCTGAAGTCAGTTATCTGCAGGCTTCATCTGCATAAAACCTTGGTCTCCAAAACTCTTATCTTAACCTAGACATTCCTTTATTTTGATTCCAGGTCTTTAATGACTTAACCAATGGCCAGTCAGAAAATCCTCAAATCCACCTATGACCTGGAAGTCACTCCTCACCTTTCCAGTTGTCCCACCTTTCCAGACAGAACCAGTGCACTTCTTACATGTACTGATTGATGTCTCATGTTTCCCTAAAGTGTATAAAACCACACTGCAGGCTGGGCGCAGTGGCTCACACCTGTAATCTCAGCACTTTGGGAGGCCGAGGCAGGTGGATCACCTGAGGTCAGGAGTTTGAGATCAACCTGGCCAACGTGGTGAAACCCTGTCTCTACTAAAAATATAAAACTTAGCTGGGCATGGTGGGCACCTGTAATCCCAGCTACTCGGGAGGCTGAGGTAGGAGAATTGCATGAACCCAGGAGGCGGAGGTTGCAGTGAGCTGAGATGACGCCATTGTACTCCAGCCTGGGCGACAAGAGTGAAACTCCATCTCAAAAAATAATAAAATAAAATAAAATAAAATAAATAAAATAAAAAATAAAATAAAATAAAATAAAATAAAATACCACACTGCATCCCAACTACCTTGGGTGCTTTTTCTCAGGATCTCCTGGGGCTGTGTCATTGGTCCCTCATATTTGGCTCAGAATAAACTCTTTAAATACTTTACAGAGCTTGACTCTTTTCATGGACAGGACTAAATTCTTTTTTTTCTTGCCCAAATTCCTATCTAAGGGACCTACAAACCATAACATCTAGTTAGGCAGATTTGTATTAATCTGGTACAATGTAACTTACTTTCCAACCTGACTCTGGTATAGCATCACATGACAGATAGCAGACCCTGAAAGAAGTAAAAATATATAACCCCAAAATATATTTTTCCTGTATTTTGAAATGGCCCTGCAAACTGTTTTTGTGGGAAATTTGCATCTTTTGAGAATCTCCATTCACGCAGCCAGGCCTTCCCTTTCTAGGCCTTATTCATGGATCTAGGAGAGAGCCCGACATATTTTAAGGTCTGAAAAGAGACATTCACCATTTATCCTCTCTGAGGGATGCCACCTATGAGGCTTCATCTACATAACAAGAACCTTGGCTCCATAACCCACTAATCTTAACCCAGGTGTTCCTTTCTAGTAATTTCAAGTCTTTAGATAATAGCTTAACTCTCTTAACCAACTGTCCACTAAAGAATCCTCAAAACCCACCTATGACTCGAAAGCACTGCCCCTCTCCCCTGGTAGGAGATATTCTGCCTTTTTAAAATGAACCAATGCATACCTTCCATGTATTTATTTATGACTTTACATGCAATTCCTGTCTCCCTGAAATGTATAAAGCAAACTGTAATCTCACCACCTTAGGCATGCTTTCTCAGGACCTCGTGAGATTGTGTAACCCCAGGCTGCAGTCACTCATATTGGCTCAGAATAAACCTCTTTAAATGTATTTTGACATAAATTACTTTTTTCCTTGAGCTCAGCCACACAGAGACATAGATATCTCTTGCTACCTGATCTAGTGATTTTGGCAAATTTTCCTCTTTGTAGCTCCTCTGTGACAGCAGGAAGGCTTGTCCTGAAGAAGCCTCAGATTTATCTGTACTTGCAAGTATCTCTATGAGTTGGGTGAATTCCTCCCCTCTTGAGGTCCCAAGATAACCGGAGGCTCCTGGGCCTGTCAGAAAGTGACATTCTTTATTTACCACAAGTCAGGAACACTGTACAGGTACTGCATAGATAAGGTATGTGGCCAGTTTTTCTAAAGGGCTTTTATTGGCCTTATATGTCAACCTTGATTCCATAAAGCAGTCTGTTTATGCTCAAAAGCATGCCATTCCAGTCAAAGCCTTGGTAAAATAACTACTGTCCTATTACAAAGAAAACAGATTTCTATTGCACTTATGCACTATATTGCTATAAGTTAAGAGTACTCATAAATGGTTTTCAGATTCTAGATAAATCAGGTAGACAGAAAGAAATATGCTCCAAATTTTGCTCACAGGACTATAATTTATTCAATTGCTAAAAGCTGTAAATAGCTCAAAAGAAAAAGAAGTTTTCTTGACTCTAAAAAACAACAGAAGGGATCAGAAACATTCAAAGCACAAAACATCACAAAAGATTACATGTTTTTATTAGTTTAGTCTATGCTATTAACTCTTTATAGCATGGATATTGAGCCAGCAGTCCTTATGAATACATTAGCTTTCTACAACAGTCCTAGAAGTTTTTTCTTCTGTTTCAATGGCACCATTTTTAAATTTAATTTAATTTTTTCTTTATTTTTCTTTTTTGTTGGAGACAGGGTCTCACTCACGTTGCCCAGGCTCAAGTGCAGTGGCGTGATCTCAGCTCACTGCAACTTCTGCATTCCAGGCTCAAACGATCCTCCCACCTCAGCCTCATGAGTAACTGGGACTACAGGCATGTGCCACCACACCTGGCTAATTTTTGTATTTTTTGTAGAGACAGGGTTTTGCCATGTTGCCAAGGCTGATCTGGAACTCCTAAGCTCAAGCTATCTGCCTGCCTTGGCCTCTCAAAGTGCTGAGAATACAGGAATGAGCCACCACGCCTGGCTCAATGGCATAATTTTTAAAGCTATCTTAGATCTGCATTTAACAGTACGCATCAGGGTCCTATAGCTGATTCTAAACCACCTTTTGAAAAGGATTACAACAAGACAACGACTTCCTGTGGATAACAAAAGTCTTAGGACGGCCACAGTTAAAGACTCAATTGATAAGGAAATTTGGTGATTTTTGTGTTACACAACAATTTAACTTAACAATTATTACTGCTAATATACACTAAGACATATCAGGATTATAGAAATTTTACATAATTTTGTAACATACTAAAAATATTTATATGAACATAACTCAAAGAAAGTTAAATACCATTTTATATTTGACAATGCTTCATGCATAATTTTAATGTATCAAATAAGCTGAATATGTCTTTTCTGGAAATTGGAAAACCTAATATCGAAAGGGATTAATCAGGTCAAAAAAACGTAATTTAGAATTTGATTTTGAAAAGTTTGGCAAATATCAATTGTTTAAAACATTTGATATTATAAAATAAAATCCCAGACCACTATAAGTCGTTTATTTAGCCAAAATGATCATGCAAAGATTTCAAAAAGGCAAAAACCTTTACTTACTGATAGAGGGGAGACTCAGCTTTCCAAGCAACAAGATACAATTAAGATAGCACAAGCCTATGTGAATCTGTCCTGTTTCATTCCATTTTTGTTTAGTTCATTTAAAAGGCAAAATAACTTTTATTGTCTCTCAATTTTTTTTTTTTTTTTTTTTTTTTGAGACAGAGTCTCGCTCTGTCACCCAGGCTGGAGTGCAGTGGCGCGATCTCGGCTCAACTGCGAGCTCCGCCTCCCGGGTTCACGCCATTCTCCTGCCTCAGCCTCCCTAGAAGCTGGGACTACAGGCGCCTGCCACCAAGCCCGGCTAATTTTTTTGTATTTTTAGTAGAGATGGGGTTTCACTGTGTTAGCCAGGATGGTCTCAATCTCCTGACCTCGTGATCTGCCCGCCTCGGCCTCCCAAAGTGCTGGGATTACAGGCGTGAGCCACCTCGCCCGGCCTTTTTTTTTTTTTTTGAGATGGAGTCTCACTCTGTTGCCCAGGCTGGAGTACAGTGGCACGATCTTGGCTTACTGCAACTTCCACCACCCAGGTTCAAGCGATTCTCCTGCCTCAGCCTCCTGAGTAGCTGAGATTACAGGTGCCCACCACCATGCCCAGCTAATTCTTTTGTATTTTTACTAGAGACGGAGTCTCACCATGTTGGCCAGGCTGGTCTTGACCTCCTGACCTCAGGTGATCCCCCTGCCTCGGCCTCCCAAAGTGCTGGGATTACAGGCATGAGCCACCACACCCAGCTGTCTCTCAATATTATACAGTAATCTTGTTCAAAAGAGAAAACAAATTCCACATTTGCGTTAGTGCCTCATTAATGCTAAAACTAATTTTAAATAAAATCTTATAAACAAACCTATTTGATTTTAATTGGTTTGATGATATGCTAAGATTTCCATAAACCTTTTATAACCCTTTATAATTTTATGTTAAAAAGCAGATTAATATGCAAAAAAAACACTGTTATTCTGACATATGGGCTCAGATTCTGGCCCTGAATCAGTGTGCTTTTATTTTAATATCCAATTTATGAAAAAACTATATAATACCCTTTTATTTTTAGTCAACTTGCTGACACACAGAATTCTTTACAAGGTTAATTTTTCACAAACCTTCTACAACTTGCTTAAACCTTCAGTTTTTCCTATTTGTTTAACTTAAAACAATTATTAAACCATCTAAATTAAACAAAATTACTTTATTTTATTTTATTTTTTTGAGATGGAGTATCGCTGTGTTACCAGGCTAGAGTGCAGTGGCCGATCTTGGATCACTGCAATCTGCGCCTCCTAGGTTCAAGTGATTCTCCTGCCTCAGCCTCCCAAGTAGCTGGGATTATAGGCTCATGCCACCACACCCAGCTAATTTTTGTATTTTTAATAGAGATGGGGTTTCACCATGTTGGCCAGGATGGTCTCTATCTCCTGACCTCATGATCCACCTGCCTTGGTCTCCCACAGTGCTGGGATTACAGGCATGAGCCACCATGCCAGGCCTACTTTATTTTTTAAAACCACGTTCTCATGCCTTTTTACCAAGAACATATAATTTTTATTTTTTTAGTGTGAGCAATTGTAATTATACACCAAGTGAAAAGCCTAGGATACAGCACAGAACTGCAGATAGCCTGATGCTTTCCAGCATAGCCATGGGGCATGGCTAATTCCACACATCCCTAGGCCTTGTCTAGAATCTAATGGCTCTAAAGCAGGCCAGTGGAACAATTATCAAAGGTCACAGAAGGCTGGGTGTGGTAGCTCACGCCTGTAATCTCAGCGCTTTTGGAGGCCGAAGCAGGCAGACAACCTGAGGTCAGGAGTTCAAGAGCAGCCTGGCCAACATGATGAAACCCTGCCTCTACTAACAATACAAAAATTAGCCGGGCATGGTGGCGGGTACCTGTAGTACCAGCTACTTGGGAGGCTGAGGCAGGAGAATCACTTGAACCCGGCAGGCAGAGGTTGCAGTGAGCAGAGATCATGCCATTGCACTTCAGCCTGAGTGACAAGAGCAAAACTTTGTCTCAAAAAAAAAACAAGTCATAAAAGCAGTTTCTGATCTTAAAGCATTTAGCAAACCTAATACGTGATCTGCCTAATTTTGACCAAATATCTAAATTTTGAAGAATGTTTTACCAGCAATTTTAAAATGTCTTTTCTTAAAAAAAAAAAAAAAAAGCTTATGAGTCATGTGAACTAAAAGGCATTTTTAAAATTTTTCTGGCAAAATATTTAAGTGCTTTTATAAAAGCCAATTAATTATAGCTCTTTTATATATTTTGGTAGTGAAACATTACACACACAACACATATAGACAGACAGATGTAGATCCGGTAGGGTGATAAGGCTATTTGCCCGTTTTTAAGTTTTCCTTTTTAATTTTAAACCAACAGTCTCTTGATTATCTGTTCCCTTGCCCTAAACAACTGTTAGCCAGGCAGTTCCAAATACACATTTTTAAAGGAATAATTTTTGGTGAAAAAATGGTATCAGTGAAAGTTTAGTCAAGGTGGGCAGGAAAAGCAGACATACTGACACGTGGAGATTTTCTTAAAGATGTAAATTTCTTAATTATTGGCTTTAGGGTGAAGCGTTTTCAGGAACAAAGCTAAGAAAACGTGCAGTTTTTAGGGCCTAATAGGTGGGCACAGCTGGAAGTCAAAACAGATCTCCACAGGTAAAAAAAATCTCATTTTTATACCTTATCCTGGGTCGTCCCAAAAAAGGAAACACCATGGATGAGACAGTGCGATGCTTTTACTGTGCATTTTTTTGCAAGGGCTTTTCCCCAAGGCTGGTGGGCAACTCAAAACCAATTAGTCCAGTCAATAATTAGCCCACCTCCCATGGGAGTCTCACCTCTCAGTGGGATTGGGAATGCTTCCATATCTTCCAAGTGGCCAAAAGCATGCTTTTCTTATACAAACATGCAAAGAGCAGAGAATTTCACCCTCATAACTGCTACTAGCCATCCCCAAAGGTATATTTTCTAGCTTTCGATTATATGCTAAGGCTAAAAGTTTTTTCATAAGGCAATTTGTGATGCCCCCAAAAGTCAAAAGGTCACGTAACACAATGCAAAATAGATCAGACTTAGATTTTGAGAAGGATCTACCTGCTTACAATTTCTGGGTTTCCATGAGGAAAACAGAGGTTTTTCTCCAAATAGGGTCTGTGGTGCCTCCTCTGTTTTTCTCAGAGTCCCAGACTCTCAGAAATTTTTTTTTTTTGAGACAGAGTCTCGCTCTGTTGCCCAGGCTGGAGTGCAGTGGTGCCATCTCCATTCACTGCAAGCTCCGCCTCCCAGGTTCAGGCCATTCTCCCTCTTCAGCCTCCCGAGTAGCTGGGACTACAGGCATCTGCCACCACACCCAGATAATTTTTTGTGTTTTCAGTAGAGACAGGGTTTTACCGTGTTAGCCAGGATGGTCTCGATCTCCTGACCTCGTGATCCGCCTGCTTTGGCCTCCCAAAGTGCTAGGATTACAGGCGTGAGCCACCGTGCCCAGCCCAACTCTTAGAAATTACATAAGATCCTTTCATACAGACATTAGGGTGGCAAGAAGACAGACTGGAGAAAAAATATAGTCAACTTAGAAGAAAAACCAAAAGAAACCCACTTGTTTTCCAAAAAACCCAAAATCCAAAAATAGAAAAAGCATATAGCCTCTTAAATAGCTTGGATCTTCATTTTTAATTAAGCTGACTTTTAACCATAGAGCTCTTTTTTAAAAACATTATTTTAAATATCTTAATACCAGACTATCCAGGACATAGAGCTGAAAACTCTGGCTTTTAAACATTTTTCTTCCCTCACAGGTATTTCCCCAGGTGAAACCAATAAGCCTTAGCCAAGGTTACAACTTAACCATGGACACATGAGTTGCCTCCAAAGAGCTGGTGAGTGATTTTTACTGTATCTAGAATCACCCCTAAGGTAGCTCAAAGAAAACTGAAGTCAGGAAATCAGACTTGGTTAATTAGGCTAATTGGCTTTGGGTTGCCCACCATCCTTGGGGGAATGCCCTTGCAGTAAGTTGGCCATGGGAGGAAAAAGAATAAATAAATGGCA
This sequence comes from Symphalangus syndactylus, assembly GCF_028878055.3. Classification (NCBI taxonomy): domain Eukaryota; kingdom Metazoa; phylum Chordata; class Mammalia; order Primates; family Hylobatidae; genus Symphalangus; species Symphalangus syndactylus. Next base: position 70,472,743 of record NC_072429.2, on the reverse strand, counting down.
AAAGTCCCACAAGTATCAAACCAGAAATAACTCATTCCCTAAGCCAGGAATTGAACCCCAGCCACCACCATGGAAGACCAAAGCCTTAGATACTCAGTTACAGCATGAGGTGAGTGCCATATTTGTTTTCCCAGGAGGAATCTAGAGTAGTCATTTTTGAGCTTGCAAAAGATGTAAACTTTCAAGGGAAAAGGAACAGATATAAATATGAGAAGCCTTAAAAGGAAACAGATTTTATAATTGTCAATATTTCTTGCAATTTTATTAAAAGCAAACCAATACTTACAAGAAACAACTCTTTAAATATAGGGAACCAAAATTTAGATAGACTATTATAAATAAATTTTCTTTCAGTTATGGCTAATTTAATTATAAAATTGTTAATAAATTCCCTTTTATGAAACTTATCACAACTTAGACCATCTATGACAGGTTTGGACTTTCTGATTTGTCCTATATTTCCCTCTTTCCTAAATAATCAATCATTCTACTTTGGGACAAGAACATGCTATGTAAGATTCTTTCTCATATAAAATTTCTTTTCTTTATTACTTTCCTTACCAAAAATACATCTTCATATTCATAACTCTCTTCACATCTCTCTCCCCTACTTACTGTTTTTTTCTTTTTTCTACTTTCTTTCTTTCTTTTTTTTTTTTTTGAGACAGAGTCTGGCTCTGTCCCCCAGGCTGGAGTGCAGTGGCACCATCTCGGCTCACTGCAAGCTCCACCTCCCAGGTTCACACCATTCTCTTGCCTCAGCCTCCCGAGTAGCTGGGACTACATGGCGCCCACCACCATGCCGTGCTAATTTTTTTGTATTTTTAGTAGAGACAGGGTTTCACTATGTTGGCCAGGATGGTCTCGAACTCCTGACCTTGTGATCTGCCCACCTCGGCCTCCCAAAGTGCTGGATTACAGGCTTGAGCCACCGCGCCTGGCCTTCTACTTTCTTTCTATCATCTTCCTAAATCCACATTTAAAACCCCCACTTTAAATAACGTTTGAATTGGTCTAATTTTTTTTCAATAAGAGGATATCTTCTTTGGCACATTTTATATACAGAATTACATATGAATTTTCAGTAACCCTCAATTTTAGTGAACTTAAGTCACATTAACTTGAAAAATTCTTATTTATTGAACTTATGAGTGCTCTTTTATTTATAAGCCAATTTGGTACTCCATACACACAATATATAACATAATAAATGTACATATACATAAACACATCTAGGCATGTATACACACACATAAAGATGTGCCATTGTCTAACAAGGATCTCTACTAAACACAAAAGTTTTTCTCAGTGTAGCAAAAGCCCAGTTATTTTCCCCTGCAAATTCTCATCTCCTGTACCAAAGTGTTAACGTGACATTAAGCAAAGAAAACACTTTACAGAAAATGATAACTTTAGGGTAGAATACAAAAGCAAGACCAAGATTCCCCTAGGAAAGGACTCTAATCCACAATCCTAGAAGGAATGCCAATGCCTAACATCCCAGAGCATCCAGGCGGTGGCCAACAGTACCAAATGCTAAAAAAACCTGGGTACCCAGGTATCAGCCAATAAGAGTCCCCACCCAAAATGTTGACAAACCCCAGAGCATCCAGAGGGTGGTTATCAGTGAACCTCAGCACCTTTGCCTTCTCCTTTTCAGAACCTGAGACAGCCTAAATGACCAGCAGCAAGGCAGTTTAATGATATTTAAGTCCATTTCCAGACAGGCTGCAAAACTTAACACATCTCTAAAAAACTAAGTGGGAAAATAATTGTTTTTATAGTCTCATTAGTTTTCCTCTATCATAAAAAAACTCACTTCACACAGAAGGATTTTTCTTGAATGATGAATAGTTCAAATACATCCCTCTATGGAGAAAACAACTTTAATGGTTACAGTCTATCGAGATCATTAATAATCAGTATTGTTGATTAACGAACCGAGGGTACAGAGGAAAGACAAATGGAATGAGATGTGGTTAGGTTAAGCAGTCAAACTACACAAATGTTTAGGGCCAGAGTCAAAAAAAAAAAAGCAGAGGGGTGCAGAAAGGCTGGGATGTGGGGAGCACAGGAGAACAAACACATTTGGGACCACAGAATAAAGTGACCTTGGCATCCCAGGGTCAGCACAATGGGGGATCTATCAAAATAACAAAAGAAAAAAATTCAAACAATCAAGGAAAGTGCCCTGCCTCACATAGAGTAGAGACAACTGCCCAAACCAGAGACTACAAATGTGACAATGGAATCAACGTACACATGCATTTCAGCACTAAAAGCAGAAAAGTAAAACAACCGATCTTTACAAACTACAGAGGGAGGGTACAAGAGAAGGGGCAACCAGGTGGGTTACAAAAGATGTGGCCAGCCAGGCGGGCTCCTGTCCAGGGCACCAGACAATGGGACACTGCAGTCAGGCTGCCACAGCAGAGGTCTCATGGTTACTTCTCCAACTTTAAATAAACAGCATATGAAAGAACAGAGCAGCCAAAATTGAAGGGGAAAGAAAGGTAGGGAGTTGCATCTGGACAGAAGAGACAGACCCACCTGTCAGGTCCAAATGGTACTGATCAGTCTTAATTTGTGGTCCAGAGAGAGGTCTCCATCATCCCTTAATGATCACCAGAAAAGATATCACAGGGTGAATCCCAAATTTGAGGTGCAGCCTCGGAGGTCACGTGGGTTCCTGGCTTCACACAGGAAGGAATTCAAAAGTGAGCTGACAGAGTAAAATGAAAGCAGGTTTATTAAGAAAGTAAAGGAATAACAGGGTGGCTACTCCATAGGCCGAGTAGCCTCAAGGGCTGATAGTTGGCTATTTTTATGGTTATTTCTTGATCATATGGTAAATAAGGGGTGGATTATTCATGAATTGTCCTGGAATTCCCAGGAAATTCCAAGGGTGGGGAATTCCCAAAACTGAGGGTTCCTCCCACTTCCAGACCATATGGGGTAGCTTCTGGGCATTGCCACGGCATTTGTAAACTGTCACGGTGCTAGTGGGAGTGTCTCTTAGCATGCTAATGTATATAATGAGCAGTGAGGACAGCCAGAGGTCACTTCCATTGCCATCTTGGTTTTGGCGGATTTTGGCCAGCTTCTTTACCTGTTTTATCAGCGAGGTCTTTGTGACCTGTATCTGGTGAAACCAGTCCTGCTGAACTCCTGTTTTACTGTGAGTTCAAGATGTCAGGGTGTCGGCCGGGCGCGGTGGCTCACGCTTGTAATCCCAGCACTTTGGGAGGCCGAGGCGGGCAGATCACGAGGTCAGGAGATCGAGACCACAGTGAAACCCCGTCTCTACTAAAAATACAAAAAGAAATTAGCCGGGCGTGGTGGCGGGCGCCTGTAGTCCCAGCTACTCGGAGAGGCTGAGGCAGGAGAATGGCATGAACCCGGGAGGCGGAGCTTGCAATGAGCCGAGATTGCGCCACTGCACTCCAGCCTGGGTGACAGAGAGACTCCGTCTCAAAAAAAAAAAAAAAAAAAAAAGATGTCAGGGTGTCAGTTCAAAGCCCCAGGCCAGGGTTTTCGTGAGGCTAGGGGTGGATGACCCTAAGTAGGTCTGAGCTGAGACCTGCTCCACCTCCTACCTTTCCAAAATTTGCAAGCCATGCAATAATGCCTAGTATCCTAGTCTATTCGGAAAATAAATAAATAAATGGAAGTAAAAACAAAAAGCAAAAGCTGCAAATGAAAGTCAGAACCCCAAGCTGAGCCATTTCCTGATTCTCCCAATAGAGGGGCTCTCATTATGTCTCTCCCTGCTTTGATTGTTCAAACTGACATATTGACGCCCGCTTGAGAAGATTAAAAGAGGACAGAATTTGGGAGCCCCTGGGGGAGGTATCCAGGCACCTACTTCTGCAGGGGCCTCTGTGGACTCTTTGCACTCGGATGCCTGGAGCTGCGGGGCTTTCTGTCTCCAGGACCTGGATGCAGCAAGAGCTGCCAACACCTTCCAGCTGCCTCAGGACTGGGGCTGACTTTTCTTGCCATGCAACTTTCTGAAGCCCTTTTCTCACCTGTCAGAAGGGACACAGCATCCTCCTTGGCATTGCCTTTGTACCACTCGACCTGTCCAAGACTGTGTGGCCCGGAAAGCCTGGCCCCAGCAGCCTGAGCAGAGGGGTGCTCAGGGTGGGTCAGCAGATGGTGGCCCTGGGTGTTGGTGATTATGATGATGTTGGGATGCTGATGGTGCTGGTGATGGTGCTGCACAGAAACCACTCTCTTGGTTTGCTGGGGACAGGGCAAGTCGGGGAGGAAGATATAGAACAGAGGTCAAGGTCCTTCCTCACTCTCTGAGGCCCTCCTGCACCCCCACATCTTTCATATTTTGCTCTTAGACTTGGAACTCAGCCAACAGATAGACACAGAAGAATGGGGCTTTCATGCCACTCTCATGAGGATCATTTAGCCTGTGGGGGCCCTGAAAGCTTTAATGTGTTTATTTACTTTGCATTGGATTTTCCCCCCAAGCATTTCATTTTGTAGTTACTACAAGAAACATACATCTTCATTTTTTGTTTGTTTGTTTTGTTTTTTTGAGACGGAGTCTGGCTCTGTCGCCAGGCTGGAGTGCAGTGGTGCAATCTCGATTCACTGCAACCTCCACCTCCTGGGTTCATGCCATTCTCCTGCCTCAGCCTCCCAAGTAGCTGGGACTACAGGCACATGCCACCACGCCCAGCTAATTTTTGTATTTTTAGTAGAGACGGGGTTTCACCATGTTGGCCAGGATGGTCTTGATCTCTTGACCTCGTGATCCACCCGCCTCAGCCTCCCAAAGTGCTGATTCACTTTTAAAATATAAGAAAATTTAGATAATCAAATGAAATAACACTTTTCCAATAAGCCCACTTCTCTCACCACTTTTATCATGTTGATATGTAGCTTTATAGAACATTTATTTCATATAAATTACCACCTTTTAAAGTATACACTAAATTACAGATACCGTGATGTAGGATTTTTTCTTTGCTTTTTAGTGGATAGAATAAAGAAAAGAAAGCTTGAAATGATCAGATGGAGATGGGATCTTCATCCCTGTTAATGGAAAAAACAAACTCTGTGACATACTTTGAAGGGGTTTATCTTGAGCCAATGTGAGTGACCATGGCCCAGGGTATAGTCTCAACAGATCCTGAGAAAATGTGCCCAAGGCAGTTGGGTTATAGTTTGGGTTTATACATTTTAGGGTGACAGGAATTGTAGGTAACATCATAAATCAAAATATGGAAAGTGACCATTGGTTCAATCTGAAAAGGTGAGATATCTTGAAGTGGGTGGCTTACAGGGTATAGGTGGATTTAAAGATTTTTCTAATTGGCAGTTGGTTGAAAGGCTTAAGCTTTGTCTAAAGACTTGAAGTCAGTAGGAAGGAATGCTTGAGTTAAAGTGAGGGGGTTGTGGGGCCAAGGTTCTTGTTATATACATGAAGTCTCATAGGTAGCCTACAGCCACCAGAGAGGATAGATGGTGAGTCTCTTCTCAGATCTTAGAGGTGTCAGGCTCTCAGTTAATCTCTCCTAGATTTGGAAAAGGCCTAGAGAGGGAGGCCTGGCTGCATGAATGGAGATTCTCTACAGATGCAAATTTCTCCCACAAAAGACAGCTTTGCTGGGCCATTTCAAAATATATTAAAGTATTTTTTAGGGTAAAATATTTTTATTTCCTTCAGGGTCTGCCATCTGCCATGTGATGCTATACAAGAACCAGGTTGGAGTTTGGTATCTCATTGCCAAAAAACCTCTGTTCTGTCAGTCTCATGATCTTTATTTTAATGTTAATGCTGGCCAGTTGTGCCTAAACTCCAAAAGAGAGGGGGTATAATGAGGTGTGTCCAACCCCTCTTCCCATAATGGCCAGGAATTGAGTTTTTCAAGTTCCCCTTGGCCCAGAGGGAATAAGTTCAGTCAACTGGGGGGCTTAGGATTTTATTTTGGGTTGACACTCTATATAAGGGACTCCCCCAGTTTGCACAATGAGACCAAGGTGGGTTGTACCTTGATGGGGAGGTGTGGTGGGCTTGGGTTACAGGGTGACCACTGACCTCAGCCCCTGTCCATGCAGCCTCAGTGCTGCAGGAAGAAGGTCCTTCAGTGAACAAGGTTGGAAAACATGATCATGGCCCAAGCAGGAATTTTCTAGTAGTTGACCTGGGTTCAAGTCCCAGTTCTGCAATCTGTGACTGTGAGCCCTGGGACAAGTCACAGACATTCTCTTAGTTTCTGCAATTGAGAAACAGAAAATAGAATTATAAAACTCTCAGCATAGTTGTGAAAAATAAATGGAATATTGTTGGAGAAACTTGTTTGTGACCACCAAACCCTTGATGTTCTGTTCATCTTAACAGCAAAGCCATGGTTATAGACATTTCTCATATGATACCCACAAAGAGCATATTCTAGACAAAACTACCTCCCCCTTCCTTTTACAGTAAAACCAGGAGTAAGTGTGGAACTCCTTTTGGGATCAAGACAGCATTACTAGGCCACATCTTTCAGGTTTGGTCACTTAACAAAGCACAAGTGGCAACCCCTGGTGCCTTGCAGGAAGCAGGGCTTCTGGAGCCTGAACATGGCTGACCACCAGACCCTGAGCTACCCACCGAGCCTGCCCTGTAGTCCAGGGCAGCACAGAAGGAGCTGGGATCCAGCCACAGTTTGTGCTTTCCTCTCACAGGAAGAAGCGGAGAGCTGCGGAGAGCAAGGTCTGTGGACCCAAGGACTAAGGGGGCCCCAGCATGTCCATCAGCAGGGTCACAATTGAGAAATTGGACCTTGTTGTCTGATGAGTCAGCCTCCAGGCTATTTATTCACCAAAATAACCTGCCCTGTCTCCCCTGCCGTGTCCAGGCCATTCCTGAGTTCCATCTACAGGCCATAACTAGAACTATCTGAGCAGCCACCAGGCCATTTTGTTTTCTGGCCCCATCCATGTGGCCTCCTGGGGCTGTGGAGTGGAGCCAGGCTGAGGGTGTCACTGCAAGAGCCAGGGGAGGACTGAAGCAGCTATGCAGGGGCTTCACAGACACCACTGCACACAGCACTGGAGCAGATTTGGAAGGGATAGAGGAGAGGCAGTGAGTGAGGGGCTGAAGCAACTGAAAAATTGGACCCCCTGAGTCTCACCCCTTACCCTCCATCAGACCACCTAGCACCCTGTTTCCATGAGGCAAAGGAGGGGATCATGCCCATGTTACCAGTGGAGACACAGAGGAGGCACGAGACTCTGGCACAGCTTCTTGAAGTGTCAAGGGGAAGACCAGCCAGGCAGCTGAATTTCCAGGTAGCACCTTCTCTGGGAGAGTGCAAGGCCTGGGATCCTGTGGCCCCTCTTGCTAGGTGGACAAAGTTCCTCCTGCTTTTCACAGGAGCCTCTTCAAAACCATCATACCCACCACACAAAAAAGGTGAGGGCAGCTAGGCTCCTGTGGGAATACAACTCCACCTCTCTCTTCTGAGTGCTACCCTGAGCCTGCACTGAGCTGCTAGGCACTGAGGGCTCCAACAATAAACAAACCACTGCCAACTTTGCAGAGCTTTCCGTCTGGTGACAGAGACAACACGTTGACCAAGAGCAATAATATTGTGGGGCCAGAACTTATGTGGGGCTCATGAACTCTGCCTGGGCTTCTGCTGGGCTCCACCATACTCTACACTGTCTGCACGGTCAGAAGCCAAGGCATTCAGACCACAAGTGGGAAATCCAGGAGGGAAGCCACAGCTGTCCAGGGCCTGGGATTCTTTCTTTCTGTGCCCAGAAGAATCACTGCTTCTGGAGACATTCAGAGCAGGGTGAGGTCTCAACAGGTGGATCAGCAGGCAGTCAGAGCTTCCTATGTGGTTTCTGTGGCCTACCTGGAGGACAATGTCACATTGGCTAGAACTTTCCCATGTCGATTGCTCTCACACACCTTACTTGCCTTGCACTTGTTGTCATCCCAGCTGCAAGGTGACTCTGGACACACTGCTCAGATCCTCCGGGCCTACTGTCTTCATCTGAAATAGTGAGACATTAATACCTGCTTCTTAGTACTGCTGTGAGGAAGAAATGAGACAATGCCTGACGAGAGCTCACTGCAGGCTCTATCACAGCATATCCACCCCATAAATAGTGTTTTCACTATTGCACTGTTGCTGTGAGTATTATTCTCACCAACATCTTCACTATCAGCAACACCATCACCATCAGCAACACCATCATTATCAACAACATCATAATGATCACCAGCATTATCACCATCACCAACACCATCATCATCACCATCCCCAGCATCAGCACCATCACCATCACCAACATCATCACCATCATGAGCATCATCACCATCGTCATCACCATCACCATCCCCAGCATCATCACAATCCCTGGCATCATCACCATCCCTGGCATCATCACAATCCCTGCCATCATCACAATCCCTGCCATCATCACCATCACTGGCATCATCACCATCCCTGGCATTATCACCATCACCAGCATCCTCACCATCACCGGCATCATCACTATCACCAGCGTCATCACTATTATCATCCACAGCATCATCACCATCCCCAGCATGATCACCATCACCAGCATCATCACCATCCCCAGCATCCTCACCATCCCCAGCATCATCACCATTCCCAGCATCATCACCATCACCAGCATCATCACCATCACCAACACCATCGCCATCCCTAGCATTATCACCACCCTCAGCATCTTCACCATTACCAGCATCATCACCATCACCAACATCATCATCATCACTAGCATCATCATTATTATTATCATAATAATATTACTGAGTCTAACAATTGTCCTATAAGGCAGAGAAGGCATTATCATCCCCATTTTTAAGGTAAAAATTGAACCTCATCAAGTCTATTAGGAAATACTTGATTATTCCAATGTAACTTATTATGCAGAGTTGCCTTTTCTGACAAATGAATGCTGCTTCCATAAGCAGAATTGTTAACAGAAGGGTTTTCAGCAGGCAAACAATCTCAGCTTGGAACCTGCCTATGGCTCTTGTTTCTCAGCATAATATACCATTAGGGACAGACTCCAGAAAAATGCCCAAGAAGAAGTCCAAATCCTGTGTCCTGTGTCCATCAGGCCAGACTGTATAATCCTGAGCATTCAGCCAGCATTGTTTACACTCTATAATCATTTAGATCTACTCTCCTATTGGATCCTCAACATCTCTGTTCAGGACAGCCACCTAGTGTTCAGAGCCCTGTCAGTATAAACAATTTCATTAAATGACACATTGCACAATTTTTGCACTCATGTGATTTAGAGGGAATAATCAAGAAGAATTTAGAATAAGGTAGAGAAAAGATACTTGCATATTTGCTTAATGTCTTATGCACATGAAGATTCTAGTAGAACATGGCACAATCTTTTCCTTTCAGTTATCTTCTTTCTTGTCAGATGCGTCATTCCTGGATAATTTCATATCTCCCAGTGGCAGAAAAGGCAGCAACACAGTTACTACTCACAGTGCCATGGCTCTTCAGAACCTATTTGCATGGAAATGACACCAGTCACCTTGCCTCTGCAGTCTCCTAATGCAATTTATCTGACGCTGGGTCTATCTCACTCATGATGCTGTGTCACCTGCCATGCTGCAGTGAACACTGGCTGCCAGTGACTCTCCCAAAAGTTATTGTTGTGCTTCATTCACAGTGACCATAGATTCAAGTGTATCCAGAGTGTGCAGAATGTGAATGATAATTTAATTTCTGCCCCATTAACTTAACTCTCAGAATTTTACAACACACGTGGAAAACAACACATTTTTCTCTTGACTTCCTCAGGTCATAACCACAGTGCTGCTAGACGTGATCTCTTCCAATGTTGGTTTTGCTCCTGCCTGCCACCCAGTACCAGCAGGAAGGAGAGGCAGGAGCTTGTGGAGGAGTGAGAGCTGTGGACCCACTCACACATGGGATGACTGTTTCTTGCCCAGGCAGGGTTTGGGAGCAACCTGGGAGAGAATAAGTTCACCATAGCAATGAGAAACAAGAGAGAATGTTGATCAGAAGATCGGAAAGACCAATAAGTATTATGTGACCACAACCTGCAAAGTCCTCTGAGGGGGTACCCTAGAGGACTGCCTGGCATTTGAGTTGGGGTCTCTGTGTAGAGGTTGATGTCCCTGGATACTAGAGGCAGAGGCTACATAGGGTAAAGAATGCCTGCCACTGGCCCTGCCACCCTCACAGCTATAGTCCAGAGGTGGTGCTGTAGTCAGAATATGGACAGGCCAGAGCACACTCATGTGCCCCCGCTTGGCTCAAGCCCAAGTACTAGACGTGGGGCCTCCACAGCTGGAGCCCTGAACTAACTCATCCTGTGCCCAATGTGAGAGTCACCCAAAATTAGCATGTTACCATTCTAGTATCCCAGTCTTGTGTGATTCTTTGAGAGAAATTCTAATCCACCCAATGAGAGAAGTCTACCTCCTGGATCTGGGGACCTGGGATGACCCCACTGAACAAGTCCTAGAGTTGCTCCTTGAGGCATCTGATCAACCCCATGTGTGGGCTACAGGGTCGGAGCATGCCCTGACACAGGGGACGTGGGTTCTGGTATGAGTTCAGGGCATCCTGTTCAGATGGCACAGTCAGCCCTGGCTGGGCCTAACTACAGGAAGAAGATTTAGAAAATTTTGCTTAAGGCAGTTCCAGGCCAGGACCCCTGAGGCATGGAGTTCTGGGCCAGGACCCCACTTGCTTAGGTCTAAGGAGGTGCCCTCCCTGTGAAGCTATCAGGGCACACCTGATTCTGTTTGACAAATGAGAACAGGAGGTGCAGAAGGGTTATGATCCTTGCCCAAGTTGCCCAGCAGACCCACCCCATTGTGGAGCTGAAAGTGGAACCTGGGTCTTCAGCCTCCTTCCTGTTCAGCGTCCCCCTCTGCTGTGCTGAAGCTCTGAGCCACTGCCCTTTAACATGCATGGACTCCTGCCCAGTTTCACTGTGTAGCAGTGGGTGTGTGTGCAGGTGGGAGTGATTTCTTTCCAGAAGTAGCTTGCTATATAGTAAATAGACCAGGGCTGATAATCAAAGAAGTGGGTTCTAACCTTATCCCTGATATTCATGTTCACAGCTTTTGAATATCTACCTTGAGTCAGGTGCTATGTTTATATGCTTCCTATTGATTCTTCACAGCAACACAATGAATTAGATACTATTATGACTGCCTTACAGGTGAGGAAAGTTAGCTTCAGAGAGAAGGGATTTGTTCAAAGTCATAGATTGGCAAGTGGTGGAGTTAGGAAAAGTCACTCTGTCTCATGGGCCTCTGCAGCCTCACCTGAGTGGTGAGTGGGGGCCTTGGGTGCCCACTTGGGCACCCAAGCATGCAACTTCCTATATTTCTGGATGCACAGCAGAGTGGGGCACTGTGCAGGAGGCTGAAGACCGCGGCTGCAGTCTCAACTCCTGTTCTGCCTTTCATTCCCTGGAGGAAGTAACAGAAGTGACCATAAAGTCTGGCAAATGTCGGCTGGATGCGATGGATCACGCCTGTAATCCCAGCACTTTGGGAGGTCGAGATGGGCGGATCACGAGGTCAGGAGATCCAGACCATCCTGGCTAACACGGTGAAACCCCGTCTCTACTAAAAATACAAAAAAATTAGCTGGGCGTAGTGGCAGGTACCTGTAGTCCCAGCTACTCGGGAGGCTGAGGCAAGAGAATGGTGTGAACCTGGGAGGCGGAGCTTGCAGTGAGCCGAGATCGCGCCACTGCACTCCAGCCTGGGTGACTACTGAGCAAGACTCTGTCTCAAAAAAAAGGCTGGCAAATGTCTGCTTCAGGTACAGGTACACCAGTGGGGAAAGCAGGAGTGAAGTCTGGGCTGTGGGGGAAACGAGTGATGTCTGGACTTGGGCATGGCTTGTTACATCCTCTGAACTTTTTTCACCCTATGAAACGCAGAAACCAAATAATGATGTTGCAGTTCTTGTTACCCCAACTTTCACTCTCTGAAGCCAAAGCCAAATTGATCCAGATAGTGCGGGATACATCTATAAAAGTGTTCGGAGACTCAAAAAGTACTAAATACTATTATTTAAGCAGTCAATCAAAATATATTTACTGAGCTTCTATTGTTTGCCAAATGCTGCCCTAGGAGCTGGGGATGCAACTGCTTTGAACGACATTTCTCTCTCTCTCTCTCTCTCTCTCTCTCTCTCTCTCTCTGTCTCTCCCCCCTCCCTATCTGTCTCTTGCTTTCACTCTACGGACCTCATGTAAGTGGAATCATACAGTCTTTTTGTATCTTTCTTATTTCACTTAGCATAATGTCCTCAAAATTCATCCATGTAATAGCATATGTCCGAATTTTTTTCCTTTTTAAGGTTGAATAATATTCCTTTGTATGTATATACAACATTTTGATTATCCACTCATCTGTTGATGGACACTTGAGTGGCTTCTATCTTTTGGCTATTGGGAGTAACACTACAATGAACATGGGTGTATTAATATCTCTTCAAGATTCTACTTTTTAGCTGGGCATGGTGGCTCACGCCTGTAATCTCAGCACTTTGGGAGGCTGAGGTGGGAGGATCACTTGAGGTCAAGAGTTCAAGACCAGCCTGGCCAACATGGTGAAACCCCATCTCTACTAAAAATACAAAAAAAAATTAGCTGGGTGTGGTGGCACACGCCTGTAGTCACAGCTACTTGAGAGGCTGAAGCAGGAGAATTGCCTGAACCCAGGAGGCTGAGATTGCACCACTGCACTCTACCCTGGGTAATAGAGTAAGACTCTGTTTCAAAAAAACAGATTCTACTTTGAATTCCTTTGGATATATACCCAGAAGTAGAATTGCTGGCTTATGGCAATTCTATGTTTAATTTTTTGAGGAATGGTCATACTGTTTTTCACAGTGGCTATACCATTTTACATTTTCACTAAGTGTATAAGGGTTTCAAAATCTTCTTATCTTCACCAATACTTATTTTCTGGGTTTGTTTGTTTTTTTCCACAGTAGCCCAGGGGTGTCCAATATTTTGGCTTCCCTGGGCCACATTGGAAGGATTGTCTTGGGCCACATATAAAATAAATTAACACCAACAATAGCTGATGAGCTTTAAAAAAATCACAGGAAAAAAACTCATAATGTTCGGTTTTTTTTTTTTTGAGACAGAGTCTTGCTCTGTCGCCCAGGTTGGAGTGCAGTGGCGCAATCTCGGCTCACTGTAAGCTCCGCCTCCCGGGTTCATGCTATTCTCCTGCCTCAGCCTCTCCCAGTAGCTGGGACTACAGGCGCCCGCCACCACGCCCGGCTAATTTTTTTGTATTTTTAGTAGAGACGGGGTTTCACCGTGGTCTCGATCTCCTGACCTCGTGATCCGCCCGCCTCGGCCTCCCAAAGTGCTGGGATTACAAGCGTGAGCCACTGCGCAAAAACTCATAATGTTTTAAGAAAGTTTATGGGCCGGGCGTGGTGGCTCACGCCTGTAATCCCAGCACTTTCGGACGCCGAAGTGGGCAGATCACGAGGTCAGGAGATCGAGACCATGGTGAAACCCCGTCTCTACTAAAAACACAAAAGATTAGCTGGGCACGGTGGCGGGCACCTGTAGTCCCAGCTACTCGGGAGGCTAAGGCAGGAGAATGGCGTGAACCCAGAAGGCGGAGCTTGCAGTGAGCTGACATCGCGCCACTGCACTCCAGCCCGGGTGACAGAGTGAGACTCCATCTCAAAAAAAAAAAAAGTTTATGGATTTGTGTTGAGCTGCATTCAAAGCCGTCCTGGGCTGCATGTGGCCTATGGACCGCGGGTTGGAGAAACACTTTGGGAAGCTGGGGCAAGAGGATTGTTTGAGCCCAGGAGTTTGAGAACAGCCTGGGCAACATAGGGACCCTCTCTTCATCTCTACAAAACAATTTTAAAATTAGCTGGGTGTGGTGGCTCGTGGCTGTAGTCCCAGCTACCTGGGAGGCTGAGGCAGAAGGATTGTAGTCCCAGCTACCTGGGAGGCTGAGGCAGAAGGATTGCTTGAGTTCAGGTGGTTAAGGCTGCAGTAAGCCATGTTCATGCCACTGTACTCTAGCCTGTGTGACAGAGTGAAATCTTGTCTCAAAAAACAAAAACAAACAAAAAAACAAAACACAAGAGCTGTAGAACAATTGCAAAAGGTGTAACTACATGTAATAAAAATATCAGAAGGAGAAGAGAAAAAGGAACAAAAGAAACATTTGAAGCAATAATGACTGAGAACTTCCCTCAAATTAATCTCAGACAGTAAATCAAAGATCCAAGAAGTTCAAACTGGATAAATGGCCAAAAAACCCTACACCTAGGCATATCATTTTCAAACTACAGAAAATCCAGATAAAGTCCTGAAAGAAGCCAGAGGGAAAAAGCATCTTACCAATGCAAGGGCAAAAATAAGAATTACATCTAACCAACTTCTCAGAAACCATGCAAGCAAGAAGAAAGTAGAGTGAAGTATTTTAAATACTGAGAGAAAAAAAAACCCACACCTAGAATTCTATACTCCATAATAGTATCCTTTGAAAGTGAAGAAGAAATGCTTTCTCAAATTTGAGGAAATTTATTGCCAGTAGATCTGCCTTGTAGGAAATGTTAAAAGAAATTCTTCAGAAAAAAGAAAATGATATAGGTCAGAATTTTAGACTACAAAAAGAAGGGAGGAGCATCAGAGAAGAAATAAATTATGGAAAAATAAAAACTTTTTTTTTTTTGAGACAGAGTCTCACACTGTCGACAGGCTGGAGTACAGTGGCATGATCTCAGCTCACTGCAACCTCCGCCTCCCGGGTTCAAGTGATTCTCCTGCCTCAGCCTCCTGAGTAGCTGGGACTACAGGCACGTGCCACTACGCCCAGCTAATTTTTGTATTTTTAGTAGAGACGAGGTTTCACCATGAGGCCAGGATGGTCTGTATCTCCTGACCTCATGATCTGCCTGCCTCGGCCTCCCAAAGTGCTGGGATTACAGGGGTGAGCCACCGCTCCCGACACTATTTTTCTTATTCTTAATTGATACAGTTTGTTAAAAGTAATAAAAGCAATAATGCTATTCAATTACTTATGCTTATGAATATATACTATATATGTTTAAATGATATGAATGACAGTAATGATATAAGGATTGGGAGGGAGAAATTAGGATTATTTTGTTATTAGAAGGTACATAAACTACCTGTGAAGTAGTATAGTGTTATTTGAAAGTGAGATTTGATTAGTTGTAAATGTATATTGCAAACTCTAGGGCAACCCGTGAAAAAAGAAGTATAATGAATATGCTAAGAAAAGGAAAAAAAGAATCATATACAATGCTCAATTAAAACCAAAGAAGGCAGAAAAACAGTGGAAGACAAAAATAAGAACAAAGACAATAAATACAAAAATAGTAACAAATATGGTAGATACTAGTCTAACTATATCAATAATCATGTTGAATGTCAGTGGTCTTAAATGCACCAATTAAAAGATTCTCAGAGTGATTTTAAAAACCTGTTTTAAATGTAAAGACACATGTAGATTAAAAGTAAATGGATATCGGCCAGGCGCTGTGGCTCACGCCTGTAATCCCAGCACTTTGGGAAGCCAAGGCGGGTGGATCACGAGGTCAGGAGATGGAGACCATCCTGGCTAACATGGTGAAACCCCGTTTCTACTAAAAATACAAAAAAATTAGCCAGTGGTGGTGGGAGGCGCCTGTAGTCCCAGCTACTCACGAGGCTGAGGCAGGAGAATGGCGTAAATCCAGGAGGCGGAGCGTGCAGTGAGCTGACATTGAGCCACTGCACTCCAGCCTGGGAGACTTCGTCTAAAAAAAAAAAAAAAAGTAAATGGCTATCATGCTAACACCAATCAAATGAAAGCAAGAGTAGCTATACTAATTGCAGGCAGAATAGACTTCAGAGCTAGAAGAGTTATAAAGGATAAAGAGGGGTATTACATCCAGCACTTTGGGAGGCTGAGGTGGGAGGATCACCTGAGGTCAGGAGGTCAAGACCAGCCTGGCCAACACGGTGAAACCTCGTCTCTACTAAAAATACAAAAATTAGCCAGGAATGGTGGTGGGCACCTGTAATCCCAGCTACTCAGGAGGCTAAGACAGGAGAGTCACTTGAACCTGGGAGGCAGAGGTTGCAGTGAACCGAGATTGTGCCACTGCACTCCAGCCTGGGCAACAAAGAGTGAAACTCCGTCTCAAAACAAAAAAAAAAAAAAAAAAAAAAAAGAGGGGTATTACATAATGATGAATAGATCAGTTCTCCAAAATGACATAACACTTCTTAACATGTATGTACCTGACAACAAAGTGTGGAAATACCTAAGGCAAAAACTGATAGAACTGCAAGGCTGAGGCAGGCTGATCACCTGAGGTCAGGAGTTCGAGACCAGCCTGGCCAACATGGCAAATCTCCATCTCTAGTAAAAATACAAAAATTAGCCAGGTGTGGTGGTGTGTGCCTGTAATCCCAGCTACTCGAGAGGCTGAGACACAAGAATCGCTTGAACCTGGGAGGCAGAGGTTGCAGTGAGCCGAGATCACGCCACTGCACCCCAGTTTGGGTGGCAGAGCAAGACTCAAAAAAAAAAAAAAAAAGAAAGAGAGAAAGGAAGGAAGGAAGGAAGAAAGAAAGGAAGGAAAGAGGACATTACATAGATCCCATGCACATCAAAAGGATAATAGGCCAGGCATGGTGGCTCATGCCTGTAATCCCAGCACTTTGGGAGGCCGAGGTAAGCAGATCACAAGGTCAAGAGTGCAAGACCAGCCTGACCAATATGGTGAAACCCTGTCTCTACTAAAAATACAAAAATTAGCTGGGTGTGGTGACACACGCCTGTAATCCCAGCTACTTGGGAGGCTGAGGCAGGAGAATTGCTTGAACCCAGGAGGCGGAGGTTGCAGTGAGTTAAGATTGCATCACTGTACTCCAGCCTGGGTGACAGAGCAAGACTGTCTCAAAAAAAAAAAAAAAAAGAAAGGATAATAAAGGAATACTACCTACCAATATCTCTATGCCCACTAATTTGATAACCTAGTGAAAATGGACCAATTCCTTGAAAGACACAATATGCCACAAGTCACCCAAGAAGAAATACACAATTTGAATAGGCCTATATCTATTAAGAAAATCAGATCAATATTTAAACTTTCCAACACAGAAAGAACCAATCCCAGATATGTTCACAGATGATATCTATCAAACATTTAAAGAAGAAATTATAAAAATTCTCTACAACCTCTTTCAGAAGATAGAAGCAGAGGGAATACTTCCTAACTCATTCTATGAGGCTATTATCTTAATGCCAAGACAAGAAAAGGACCTTACAAGGAAAAAGAACTAAAGACTAATATCTGTCATGAACATTGATATAAAACCTCGACAAAACTTAGCAAATCAAATCCAACTGTGTAGAAAAAGAATTATATACCACAACCAAGTGGGATTTATCCCAGATTTGCAAGGCTGGCTCAACATTTGAAAATCAATTAACATAACCTATCACATCAACAAGTTAAAGAAGAAAAATAATATCATATCAATAGATGCAGAAATAGCATTTGACAAAATTCAGTACTCGCTCATGATCAAAACTCCCAGTAAACTAGGAATGGGGAGGAACTTTCTCAACCTGATAAAGAATAACAACCAAAAATATCCCTACAGCTAACATTATACTTAATGATGACTAAGCAGAAACATTCCCACTAAGATCAGGAACATGGCAAGGATGTCCTCTCTCACCATTCCTTTTCAACCACATACTGGCAGTCCTAGCTAATGCAATAAGATAAGAAAAGGAAATAAAAGGTACACTGATTAGGAAGAAAAAAATAACACTGTCTTTGTTCACAGATAACATGGTCATCTAGGTAGAACATCCAAAAAATGACAAAAACACTCCTGGAATAATAAGCACTTATAACATGGCTGCAGGATACGAGGTTAATATACAAAATTCAATTACTTTCATATATGCCAGCAATGAACAAGTCGAATTTGAAATTAAAAACACAATACTGGCCAGGCATGGTGGTTCACACCTGCAATCTCAGCACTTTGGGAAGCTGAGGTGGGGGAATCGCTTGAACCCAGGAGTTCAAGACCAGTAGGAGCAACATGACAAAACCCCATCTCTTCAAAAATATACAAAAATTAAATAGATCTGGTGGCATGCACTTGCAGCCCCAGCTACTCGGAGGCTGAGGTAAGAGGATCACTTGAGCCTGGGAGGGTGAGGCTGCAGAGCCATGATTGCACCACTTAGATTCAATAAAATCCCGATGAAAATCTTAACAAGTTACTTTGTCAATATTGACAAACTGATTCTATAGTTTATACTGAAAGTCAAAAGACCCAGAATAGCCAATACAATTTTGATGAGAAAAATGTTGGGGGACTGACATTACCAGACTCTGAGTCTTACTATAATCCTTCAATAATCAAGACAGTGTGGCAGTGGCAAAACAATAAACAAATAGATTAATGGAACAGAAAGCAAGCTCAGAAATAGATCCACCTATATATAGTCAACTGATCTTTCACAAAGAAGCAAAGGCAATACAGTGTAGCAAAGTTGGTCTTTTCAACAAATGGTGCTGAGACAACTGGACATCCACTGGCAAAAGAAAAATGAATGTAGACACAGACCTTATTCATTTTATAAGAATTAACTCAAAATGGGTGATGGATCTAAATCTAAAACTCAGAAATATAAGACTCCTAGAATATAACATAGGGGAAAACTTAGATGACTTTGGGTTTGGTGATGATCTTTTAGATAGAACACTGAAGCCATGATCCATAAAAGAAAAATTGATAACTGGGTCATATTAAAATTAGGAACATCTGCTTTGTGAAAGACAAGAGAATTAAAAAGGATTAAAAAGAATTTAATTCAAGAGAATTAAAAAGCCACAGACTAGGAGAAAATATTTGCAGAAGACATATCTGTTAAAGAACTGTTATTGAAAATATACAGGCCGGGCGTGGTGGCTCACGCCTGTAATCCCAGCACTTTGGGAGGTCGAGGCGGGCAGATCACGAGGTCAGGAGATAGAGACCATCCTGGCTAACACAGTGAAACCCCATCTCTACTAAAAATACAAAAAATTAGCCAGGTGTGGTGGCGGGCGTCTGTAGTCCCAGCTACTCGGGAGGCTGAGGCAGGAGAATGGCGTGAACCTGGGAGGCGGAGCTTGCAGTGAGCCAAGATTGCGCCACTGCACTCCAGCCTGGGCGACAGAGCAAGACTCCGTCTCAAAAAAAAAAAAAAAAGAAAGAAAATATACAAAGAAGTCTTAAAATTCAACAATAGGAAAATTGGCCCATTTAAAATTAGTCAGAAAACCTTAACAGACACCTCATCAAAGAAGATATGAAGAAGACAGGTATATGAAAGATGCTCCACATCATATGTCATCAAGAAAATGCAAATTTAAACAAAAATAAGATATCACTACATGTGAATTAGAATGACCCAGATCAGAACACTGACAGCACCAAATGCTGGTGAGGATGTGGAGCAACAGGAACTCTCATTCATTGCTGGTGGGGATGCAAAATGTTGCAGCCACTTTGGAAGATAGTTTGGTAGTTTCTTACAAAATTAAATATACTTGTACCATGTGATCCAGCAACTGTGCTCCTTGGCATTTACCTAGAAGAATTGAAAACTACGTTCACACAAAATTTGCATACAGATGTTTATAGCAGCTTTTGCCAAAACCTGAAAGCAACCAACATATCCTTCAGTAGGAGAATGGATAAATAAACTGTGGTTCATCCAGACAATGGAGTATTTTCAGCACTGAAATGAAGTGGGTATCAAGTCATGAAAAAACATGGAGAAAAAAATGCATATTACAAAGTGAAAGAATGCAGTCTGAAAAGGTCTGTATACTGTATGACTCCAACTATATGAAATTCTGGAAAAGGCAAAACCAAAGAAACAGTAAAAAGATCAGTGGTTGCCAGCAGTTAAGGAAGAGGGAGGGATGAGTAGGTACAGCACAGAGGATCTGGGGGCACTGAAACTACTCCGTGATGCTATAATGGTGGATAAATGTCATTATACATTTGTTAAAACCAATAGAATACATAACACTAAGAGCGAACCCTAATGTAAACTATGGACTCTGGGTGATAAGGGTAGGTTAATGTAAGTGCATCAATTGTAACAATCAAAGGTGTTATTCTGGTGGGGATGTTGATAATGGGGAGGCTATGCATGTGTGGGCAGAAGGTACGTGGGAAATCTCTGTACCCTCACTCAACTTTGCTGTGAACCTAAAACTGTTCTAAAAACTGAGGTCTATTAGAAAAGAAAAGAAGCAGAAATGAAATCACTAAACAAAGTAATACATGCACTACACATTGTTAATAGTGTTGACTTGGTAATGCATACACATAGCTGTGTTTTAAAATATTTTCCCAGTCAAAATAGTAAAAGCACATAAACTCACAGGGTGAGCATGCAAACACTGCTAAGCACACTTTTTTTTTGTTGTTTTTGTTTTTTTTTGAGACGGAGTCTTGCTCTGTCGCCCAGGCTGGAGTGCAGTGGCGTGATCTCGGCTCACTGCAACCTCCGCCTCACAGGTTCAAGCAATTCTCCTGTCTCCACCTCCCGAGTAGCCGGAATTACAGGCATGCACCACCATGCCCGGCTAATTTTTGTATTTTTAGTAGAGATAGAGTTTCCTGATGTTGGTCAGGCTGGTCTCGAACTCCTGACCTCAGGTGATCCGCCCACCTCAGCCTCCCAAAGTGCTAGGATTACAGGCATGAGCCACTGCACCCGTCCCACATTTTTTATCCCATAAACACACACATGCACACACACACACAACCTCCCTAGCTTAGCAGTGGTTCGTATATATCACTAAACACAGAAGTTCAGTATATATCACTAAAGTGTGAAGGATGTGCATCCATATGGTTAACATATTCTTTCACAAATATTATTTTCTGTATCACATGAACCACCTGTATTAAACAAGTTCCAACGTATATTATTAAACCAAGTAGAACATGCACCCCACATGTTAAACCCAATGTCCCACTCATATATCACAATGTTGGTTACACACACTAAACTCGTTAACACACATACAGAACTCTGTTAAACAGTTTCAACTTATGTCACTAAACCACATATATATGCATAACACACTTCTACACACATTTCACACATATCACTCTACTCAATTAAACATGCACTTAGCTAAGACAAATACAGTTTTTCAGCATAAATCTCTAAGTAAAGTAGTATATGCACTCCACACTGCTAAACGCAGTGTTTCCTGTGTATATTCCAATCCTCAAGATGGTATGCGCCTAGTCTTGTAAGCACAGTGTTCTAACATATCCCAAAACAAAGCAGTACCTGCACCACACACATCTCTCTTTTAAAAACTAGCACATTTAGTAGGTGCTACTAACTTATCCCATATTTCATATATCCCTTATATCACTATATGCAGGCAACACATGCACCTCTCCTAAATGCAGTTTCAAAATGTCACTAAACAAAATAGTGCATGCACCTCACACTGCTAGTACAATGTTTCACACATATATCACTACATACAGGAACACACAACACTATCTTTGTGGGTTTTTTGTTTGTTTTTTGTTGGTTTTTTGTTTTTGTTTTTGTTTTTTTTTGAGACGGAGTCTCGCTCTGTTGCCAGGCTGGAGTGCAATGGTGTGATCTCGGCTCCCTGCAAACCCCGACTCCCTGGTTCAAGCAATTCTCCTGCCTCAGCCTCCCGAGTAACTGGGATTACAGGTACATGCCACCACATCTGGCTAATTTTTGTATTTTTAGTAGAGACGGGGTTTCACTATGTTGGCCAGACTGGTCTCGAACTCCTGACCTCGTGATCCACCTGCCTCGGCCTCCCAAAGTGCTGGGATTACAGGCGTGAGCCACTGCGCCCAGCCAACACTATCTTTGTTAAACACTAAGTCCTACATGCCTCACACAGTGTAAACTCAACTGTTTTTCATATGTATCATTATACTCAGTAACATGGGCTCTGTAAACAGTGTTTCAATATATGTCACAGATAACAGCACATGTAGTGCACACTGCTAAACAGGATGTTTCAAACATACATAATAATACTCTTACCCACCACTCTTAAATATATTATGGCATATCACTTAGCAAAGTAACATACACACATATTAACCCCATGTTTTTGTTTGTTTGTTTTGTATGTATTCATGGGGTACAAATGCAATTTTGCTACATTGCTACATTGCATTGTGGTGAAGTCGGCCTATCCATCACTGGAGTAATACACATTGCACCCAGCAAGCAACTTCCCATCATCCACCCCTCTCTCACTCCCACTTCAAGTCTCCTGTCCATCATTCCACACTTGGCTTAAATGCAGTGTTTCTAACACATATCTCAATACAGGGTAGCATGCTCACCTAACACTATTAAACACGCTGTTTCACATATATCATTAAAAAGGTAAGGGTCAGACTGAGGCACAAGGTACAGGTCAGGGCCAGGACAGGTTCAGGATCATGGTGAGGTTGGCTCAGGGTAAGGGTCAGGGTTAGGACAATGTTCAGCATGATTCAGGGTCATGGGATCTTCATGATGAAAATAAATGAAAGAATTCATGACAGGGTTCATATCAGGATGAGGGTCAAGGTCAGAGTCAGGGTCAAAGTTATGAAGAAGGTTATATTCAATATTAGGGTGATTACAGGACAGGGGGTGGTCAAGGTCTAGCTCTAAGTGAATGTGAGGGCACAGGGTAGAAGAAGCTCAGGGTGAGGGACATAGAACGTTCAGGATAATGGTGAGAGTCAAACTCAGGGTCATGGTGAGGGCCAGGATAAAGTCTAGCTCTGGGTGAGTGGCCGTGTCAGGGCTGGGGCCAGGAGGAGGGTCAGTGTCAGGCTAAGGCCAAGGGAAATGTCAGACGCCCTGTCATAGTGAAGGTCAGGGTGTCTATTCATTTCCTAGGGTTGAGTAACAAATTGACACAAACAGAATGACTTAAGACAATGGAAATTATTATCTCGTGGTTGTGCCGATCAGTCTAAAATCCAGGTGTGGGCAGGACCACACCCTCTGAAAGCTCCAGGGAAGGATCCTTCCTTACCTCTGAGGCTTCTGCAGGCTCCTAGAGTGCCTTTTCTTGTGAGCATCACTCCAATGTCTGCCTCTGTCTCCACATGGCCATCTTCCTGTGCATCTCCTCGAAGTCAGTCTCCTCCTTCTCTGTGTTTCAACATATGTTCCTAAACAAATGTACACATTCAATCCACTATGAAGCAGTGTTCCACACTCCCATCTCCAGGTTCTTAATTACTTCTGCAAAGACTCAATTACCAAATCACGTTCGTAGACATCAAGAGTTAAGACATGGACGTACCTTTTTGAGGTCACTATTCAACCCAGTGCAGAGTCAAGGTCAGATACAGTCGAGTCAGAGTCAAGTCCAGGTTTCATAGTCAGCTTAAGGGTAGTGTCAAAGTAAAGATGAGGGGTTAGGTCAAGGTCAAGGGCAGGGTGAACTGCAGGTTCAGATTAACAGATGAAGGGGAAAGTGATGGTCATGACCAATGTCATGATGAGGGTCACAGAGAAGTCCAGGTCAGCATACGGGTGGGTGCCAAGTTTAGAGTTAAGGTCTGAGTGAGGGTAGTATTAGAGTCAGGGTCATTATCAGGGTTAGGTGCTAGCTCACAGTGTGGTTAAGGTCAGAGCAATGCCACGGTAAGGGGAAGTGTGAGGTGGGGCATCTGAGGATCTGTGTCATGATCAGACTCAGTGTAGGCATATTCAGGTCACAGCCAGCATCAGGGTGAAAGGGCCTTTCACGGATCAGCATCCAAATCAATGTCAGGTTCAGACTCATGATGAGGGTCAGAGTCAGGGTCATGTGAAAGGCAGATGGAAGGTAAATAAGGTTTATTGCCATGGTCAGCAGTAGAGTGAGGTTCAGGGTTAGGATCTGTGGCGGTCAGGAGTACAATGAGGCTAGGGGTTATGGTCAGGGCCAAGATCATAGTGAAGATCAGGGTCAGAATGAGGATACAGGTCAGGCTTGGGTGAGGGTAAGTTAAGATATTATTATGGGGATATTATCTTGGATTATCCAGGTGGGCCGAGTCCAATCACATGAGTCCTTAAAGGCAGAGGACCTCTCCCGGCTACAGTTATAAAGCGAGATGTGACTAGAAAAGGAAGGCCACAGAAATGCAGCACCACTGGCTTTGATGATGGAGGGAAAGACCATAAGCCAAGGAATGCGGATGCCTCCAGAAAGTTAAAAGGTGAAGAAACAGATTCTCCTTTAGAGCCTCCAGCAAGGAATCAGGCCAGTGAGGTCTGTACCAGACTTACAAAAGCTACAGAACTATAATGTAACATTAAAAATTTGCATCCACTTAAGCCACTAGGTTAAGGTGACTTGTTATGTTCTACATAACAAATTATGTTATGTAGAAAACTAATAGTTAGGATCATGTTGTCTGTTAAGTTTAGGGTCCATGTAAGTGTCGGCAGGGGGTCAGGGTCATACCAAAGGTCAAGGGCAGGTTTGGGATCAGAATGAGGGTCTGGATGAGGGTCAGAGACAATGTGATGGTCCCGGTAAGCGTGAGTTTGATGGTCAAGGTCAGATTCAGTGTCAGGGTTCAAGCAGAAATGAGGTTCAAGGTCAGAGCAAAGGCAAGAATCAGAAATAGTGTTAGGTGAACATCAGAGTCAAAGTGTGAGGGCCAGGGTCATGTCAAGGGTTAGAATCTACTTGAGAGTCACAAACAGTGTCAGGGACAAAGTAAGTGTCAGAGACCAGGTCAGGGGAGAACCAGATATGGGTCAAGGTGATGATGAGGCTAGGAGCCAGTGTCAAGTTCGAGGTGAGTGTCATGGTCAGGGGTAGGGTGAGAGTCACCATCAGGGTGAGATTCAGGTTCAGAATAATGGTTAGAGTTAATGATCAAGGTCAGAGTGAGCAAAATGTTGGGAGTCAGAGTCAGGGTGAGGGTCAGGGTCAGAGTGGGGGTGGTCTGTTATGGGGTCGGGGTCAAAGTCAAGATCAGGATCAGCATTAGGGTCTGGCTGGGTCATGGTGGTCATCACAAGCAGTGTCAGAGTGAATGTCAGTACCAGACTGTGGGTGAGTGTGAGATCCATAGATAGGACCATAGTCAGTGTGATGTCAGGGTCAAAGTGAAGGTCACCTTAAAATAAGGATGTCAAAGTGAAGGTCACCTTAAAATAAGGATATCAGAGGGAAGGTCAGCATCAGAGTCAGTTCCAGGGTCAAAGCTAGTTCAAAGTAAGAAAGAAAAGATAGTCAAGCTCTAGGTTGAGTGTGAGAGTCGAGGTCATGGTCAGGTTTAGGCTCACAGCAGGGGTGAGGTTTAGGATCAGGGACAGAGTCAGGATCAGGCTGAAGGTGAGGGTCAGATAATTTTCAGGATGGGTGTCAGGATCAAAAATAGAGTGAGAGTCAGGTGAGGGCCAGTGGATGGTCAGGGTCAAGATCAGGTTCTCAGTAAGGGTAAATTAAGGACGTGGGTTAAGGCTGGAGCAAAGCCCAGGTCTATGCAGCATAAGGGTTACAGTCTTTCAGTGTCAACTTCATGGTCAGGCTGGGTGTCAGGGTCAGGCGACTGTCAGGGTCTTGGTGGCTCCATATCAGTCATGGTGAAGGGTCAGTTAAGTTCAAGGTCAGGTACAAGCTACTGTGGAAAACTGAGAATGTTCAAAGCTGTGACTTTCACTAACATTTGTTAACTACATTTTTTCCCCTAGAGAGTGCAAATTGACCTATTTATTCCAGGCAGAGAAAAAAAAGGCAGAAAAGCCCAGGTGCTATGAGAAAGCAATTAAGAAGGGCATAGACACCCACTAGGTCAGCGTTAAATCACAGCCCACCTGAGCCTAAGCCCCCCAAAGAGAAAGGTGTCTAAACCACAAATGCAGACAAGTTCCCTGCCTACTGATGATTAATAACTTGAGGACAGCCTCAAGAAACTAAAAAAGCATTGGATGTTGGAGCCAGACTTGGTCAAAGCAGGGGCTGCACCAGAAGCTGTGGAGTCTGCTTGGCTGTGTTTGAACAGGGCTGTGCCACTTACCGGCCCTAGGCCCTCTGCTAACTATACTACTACCGTCCTTGGGCCTCAGTTTCCCCATATGTAAACAGGAACATCCTATCTCCCAGGGAGCTGTTGTGAGAATAAATGAGATGAGGCCAAATAAACAAATAAACTGCAGCTGTTGCTATTCTTATTTCTTACTGTGGTAGATTATTTTAACAGAGGCTCAGGAGTTAGGTACGACAAATGAACACTTCCCCAGGGGACAAGGTAGATGCAGGCCCCTGAGAGCCTGGGTCAGAAGGCCAGAAGGCCAGCCTCCTCTTGGTCCACACTCTGATCGCCAGCCACCGCCCCGCCTCCCACCCACACTGCGGTTCACCAGTGCACTAGGCAGAGGCTGCCATGCAAGTCCCAGCCTTCTCTCAATGCCATGCAGGTGCACTCTCCTTGGTCCATGGTACTTCCAGCCCCTGCCACATGCCAGCCTGCACAAACCAAACTTTCTTTTTTTCTGTTTGTTTTTGAGACAGGGTCTCTTTCTGTCACCCAGGCCGGAGTGCAGTGGCGTGATCTCGGCCTATAGCAAGCTCCACCTCCCAGGTTCAAGCGAGTCTCCCACCTCAGCCTCCTGAGTAGCTGGGACTACAGTCATGCGCAACCACGCCCAGCTAATTTTTGTATTTTTTGGTAGAGACAGGGTTTCACCATGTTGGCCAGGCTGGTCTTGAACTCCTGACCTCAAGTGATCTGCCCACCTGGCCCTCCCAGAGTGCTGGGATTACAGGTGTGCACCCTGTAGCCAGGCCTCAAGTTTCTTTAGAAAGGACAGGTGGTCACCTTACTTCCAGGTCCTTCTCTCCCCTGGGGGAGAAAGGGGATTGTAATATCCCTCAGCCCATCTCTATGTGTAACCAGGCAGCTTAACTTCAAAATGCATTTTAAAACTTCTTTCCCTTTCTCTTGGGTTTCAAGATATAACCTTGAAGAAACTGTAGAAGCCTTTTCCTTAGCCTTAAAATAGCTTCCACATCCCTCCCTTTCTCACCATAAACTCCTTTCACATTTCTCTAACTGTATGCTAATATCTAATTATGTGTCTTTTTAAAAGTTCCAGGGGCTAATCTTGAGACGGACAGACAGACCTAGCCTGGAGACCCAGCTGCAAAATTCCAGAAATTACTTCAAGTCAGCTAGTCAACCACCTGGGCCAGTGTTGAGATGATCCTGGCCCATGCTCCAGGTGGACTGCGACCCAACATAGCCACAGAAACAAGACACACAGACCTTGTACTCAGTACAACTCCTGCATGCCTCCCATATCATGTTCCCCTTTTTTAAACCATTGCCTTCTCCCCAGAAATTCAAACTGGTTGCTTTAGATGGGAATATGGCCACTTCCCCATTATGTTTTGGTTAATAAAATCTCTTTCTACCAGACCTCTTTCTTGTTAATTGGACTCTGCAAGTGGCAAGCAACTGAATCTGTCTCTGGTTACATATATCCTCTCCTTCTCCAGTGAACCAGGTCAGATCACAAGTTTTGACGCTCTCAATTTTTCTTCTTAAATTGAGGTGAAATAAACATACAATAAAATTAAGAGTTTTAGAGTCTGAATGCAGTGGCTAATGCCTATAATCCCAGCACTCTGGGAGGCCAAGGCAGGTGGATCCCTTGAGGTCAGGAGTTTGAGACCAGCCTCACCAATATGGTGAAACCCCATCTCTAATACAAATACAAAAAGAAAAAAAAATTACCTGAGCGTGCTGTAATCCCAGCTACTCGGAAGGCTGAGGCAGGAGAATCTCTTGAACTCAGGAGGCAAAGTTTGCAGTGAGCTGAGAGCGCGCCACGGCACTCCAGCCTGGGTGACAGCGAGACTCCATCTAAAAAAAAAAAAGTTTTAGAGCATACCATTCAATGGTATTTTGGACATTCACTAGGTGGTGCATGCACCACCTACCTCTAGTGTTAAAACATAGTCAGAAAACAATGTACCCATTAGCAATCTCCCCTCCCCACAGCAATGGCAACCACCAACTTGTTTTCTGTTTCTATGGGTTTGTTCTAGATTTTTCATATGAACCTTATGTCTGGCTTCTTTGTTTTGTTTTGTTTTTGGAGACAGAGTCTTGCTTTGTTGCCCAGGCTGGAGTGCAGTGGTGTAATCTCAGCTCACTACAAACTCCACCTCCCAGGTTCAAGCAATTCTCCTGCCTCAGCCTCCCAAGTAGCTGGGATTACAGGTGCGTGCCACCACACCCAGCTAATTTTTGTATTTTTGGTAGAGACGGGGTTTTACCATGTTAGCCAGGCTGGACTCAAACTCCTGACCTCAGGTGATCCGCCCACCTCGGCCTCCCAAAGTGCTGGGATTACAGACGTGAGCCGCTGCACCCAGCCTTGGCTTCTTTGTTTTCAAGGTTCATCCACGTTGTAACGTATGTGAGTACTTAATTTCATTTGGTGGTGAATTCCATCATATGTATAGACCATATTTTGTTCATCCATTCATGCACTGATAGACATTTGCGTTATTTCTGCCTTTTGGCTATTGTCAATATTATGAATATTTGTGTCCAAATATTTGTTTGAGTACCTGTTTTCAATTGTTTTGACTATATACCTGGAAATGAAATTACTGAGTCGTTTTTTTTTTAAATAGACGTTGAGTGGTTGTAAAATGGTATCTCCTTGTGGTTTTGGTTCACATTATCCTCATGATGAATAATATTAAGCATCTTTTCACATGCCTATATCTTGGCTATATCTTCTTCAGAGAAATGTCTATTCATGTCCTTTGTCGTTTAAAAATTAGGTCATTTGGGTTTTAAAAGTTAGGTTGTTATGTGTTCTTTTTATATTCTGGCTATGAGACCTTTATCAGATATATGATTTAAAAACATTTTCTCTCATTCTGTACGTTGTCTTTTCACTTTCTTGATAATGTTCTTGGTTACACAAAAGTGTTTCATTGCCATTAAATCCATTTGACCTATCATTTCTTTTGTTCCTCCTGCTTTGGTGGCATAGCTAAGAATCCATTACCAAATCCAAAGTCAGAAAGACATAACTGTATGTTTTCTTCTAAGGGTTTTATAGTTTTAGATTTTTTATTTAGGTTGTTGATCCATTTTGAGTTTTTTTTTGGTAAATGGTGGGAAGTAGGGATCCAACTCCATTCCTTTTCATGTAGATATCTGGTTGTCCAGTATCATTTGTTGAAGAGACTATGTTTTCTATATTGAACAATCTTGGTTCCCTTGTTGAAAATCAATTACTCATAAATATATGGGTTTATTTCTGGATTCTCAATCCTGTTCTATTGGTCTATATGTCTATCTTCATGTGAGTACCACACTGTTTTGATTAGTATAGCTTTGTAATACATTTTTTCTGTTATTATTTTAATTGACAAAAATTGCAAATAATACATTGCAAGAATAAATATATGCAAATATAATAAATATGTACATGTTGTTTTGAAATATGTATACATTGTAGAATGGCTTAATTAACCTGAAATAAGTTTTAAAATCAGGAAGTTTGAGTCTACCAAGTTTGTGCTTCTTTTTAGATTGTGTAGGCTTTTTGGGATCCCTGCAGCTCCTTCTGAATTGCAGAACTGACTTTTCCACTTCTGGAAAACCGGCCATTGGAATTTTAACAGGGATTACATAGAATATATAGATCATTTCATATATTAATATCCCAACAACATTCAGTTCTCCAAAATATGAACATAAGATGTTTTTCCATTTATTTGGTTGCAGTTTATTTATTTCAGCAATATTTTGGTGTTTTCATTGTGCAAACTTTCCAGTTCCTTTTTTTGTTTTTTATCTTTTTCCTTTCTTGAGAAAGAGTCTCACTCTGTTGCCCAGGCTGGAGTGCAGTGGTGCCATCTTGGCTCACTGCAACCTTGGCCTCCCAGGTTCAAGTGATTCTCCTGCCTCAGTCTCCCGAGTAGCTGGGATTACAGATATGCACCACCATGCCCGGCTAATTTTTTGTATTTTTAGTAGAGATGGGGTTTTATCATGTTGGCCAGACTGGTCTCAAACTCCCAACCACAGGTGATCTGCCCACCTCAGCCTCCCAAAGTGCTGGAATTACACATGTAAGCCACCACACCCAGCCTCCAATTTTATTATTTTAGGTGCTATTACAAATAAATTATTCTCTTAATCTTCTTTCTGGGTTGTATAGAAGTATAAATGACATTTGTATGTTGATCTTATATCTTACAACTTTCTGAATTTGTTTATTAGTGCTAACAGGTTTCTTTGTGGATTTTTAGGATTTTCTATTTATAAAATAATGTCAATGGTGAATGGAGATAGTTTTACTCTATTTATTTGTTATTTATTTCTTTTTCTTCTCTAACTGCCCTGACTAGAACTTCCAGTATTACATCTAATAGAAGTGGAAAAAGCGGCATCCTTGTCTTGTTCCCAGTTTCTGAGGGAAAGCTCTTAGTATTTCAACACTAAGTATGCTATTAGCTTTGGGTTTTTCGTAACTCCTATATCCAGCTGGGGAAGTTTCCTACCAGTTTGTTGCATGTTTTGTTTTGTTTCTCCATAAAAGGGTGCTAGATTTTGTTAAATCCTTTCTCTGCATCAATCGAAATGATCATGTGGTTTTTCTCCTTCATTCCACTAATATGATGTATTACACTGATTGATTTTCATATTTGAACCATCCTTGCATTTCTGTGATAAATCCCATTTGGTCGGGCATGTAGTCCTCTTAATATGCTGCTACACTCAGATTGTTAGGATTTTGTTGAGGACCTTTGCATCTATATTTACAAGGGATATTAATCTGTAGGTTTTCTTTTTTTTGGCAGTTGGGGGAATGGAGTTTTGCTCTTGTTGCCCAGGCTGGAGTGTAATGGCATGATCTCGGCTCACTGCAACCTCCACCTCCTGGGTTTAAGCGATTCTCCTGCTTCAGCCTCCTGAGTAGCTGGGATTACAGGAGCCCACCACCATGCCCGGCTAATTTTTTTGTATTTTTAGTAGAGATGGGGTTTTGTCATGATGGCCAGGCTTGTCCTGAACTCTTGACCTCAGCTGATCCACTCACCTCGACCTCCCAAAGTGTTGGGATTACAGGCGTGAGCCACCACGCATGGCCAATTTTTCTTTTCTAAAGGAATTTTGTTATGTTTATTTAAGGTATACAACATGATGTTATGGGACACATATAGATAATAAAAAGGTTACTGTAATGAAGCAAATTAACACATCCATCATATCACAGCTACCCATTTGTGTGTGTGTTTTTAACAAGAGCAGCTAAAATCTCACTTAGCATGAATACCAAATACAATACAACTTTATTACCTGTAGTCTTCATGTTGTACATTAGATTTTTAGACTTGTTCATCCTACATATCTGCTACTTTGTGTCTTCTCACATCTCCCCATTTCCTCCCTGCCTCCTCCTGGTTTTTGTTTTGTTTTGTTCTCTAGCTCTGTATATTTGTTTTTTTTTTTTTTTTTTTTTAAAAAAGATTTTACATAGCATCATGCAATATTTTTTTTCCTGTGTCTGGCTTATTTCACTTAGCATAATGTCCTCCAGGCTCATGCATGTTGTGGCATATGGCAAGGTCTCATTCTTTTTTAAAGCTGAATAATATTTTAGCTTTAAACATACTGCAGTTTCTTTATCCATTCATCCACTGACAGACACTTAAGTTGTTTCCATATCTTGGCTATTGTGAATAATGGTGCAATGAACATGAGAGTGAAGATGTTTTTACAAGGGTATATTTCCCTTGGGTAGATGTCCAGGAGAGGGATTGCTGAGTCATATTGTAGTTCTATTTTTAATTTACTTAGAAACCTCCATACTGTTTCCATAATGGCAGTATCAATCTACATGCCTACAACAGTGTACAAGAGTTCCCTTTTCTCCACACCCTCACCAACACTTGTTATCTTTTGATTTTCTTATAATAGCCATCCTAATGGGTATGAGGTGGTATCTCACAGTGGTTTTTATTCGCATTTCTCTGACTAGTAATGATGTTGAACACCTGTTTATATACTTGTTGGCCACTTTTATGTCTTCTTCAGAGAAATGTCTATTCAGGTCTTTTGTCCATTTTTAATTGGGTTATTTGCTTTTCTACTATTGAGTTCTATGAGTTGCCTGAATATTAACCCCTCATTAAATGCATGGTTTGCAAATACTTTTTCCCAATCCACTGCCACTTTGTTGATTGTGTTCTTTGCTGTGCAGAAGCTTTTCTTTTTTGTTTGTTTGTTTGTTTTTATTTTTTTTTGTTTTTTTATTAATTTTTTTTGCACACAAAACAATAAACATTTTCTAAAAATACATACAAACAAAAAGATGCGTATCAAACATATTAGGAAGGTTGCACATGGGAAGACAGGGAATAGAAATGGGGAGTGGGAATTAAAGAAAATGAATGAGAGAGGGACTTTGTATGAATCAATGATAATAACTCAATCCTTTATTTGACAAAGAAGAAGGAGAAGGAAGAGGAAGAAAAAGAAAGTGGGATAAAGGATCAGAAAGGGAGGAAAATAGAAAAAATTAGAGTATGACTCCAGGGTAGACCTGTTTTGTTGTCACTGGGTTGGTTGGTTGGTCTGTTGTATTTTTCATATGTTTCGCCATGTTGGCCAGGCTGGTCTCGAACTCCTAGCCTGAAGTGATCAACCCGCCTCGGCCTCCCAGAGCGCCGGGACTACAGGCATGAGCCACCACGTCCAGCCCTCACATTGCTTCTGGCCTCCGTGGTAGACCTCCCAGAGGGGGCGGTTGGGCAGAGGCGCTCCCCACATCCCAGACGGGGCAGCCGAGCAGAGGTGCTCCTCACTTCCCAGACGATGGGTGGCCGGGCAGAGGCACTCCTCAATTCCCAGACAATGGGTGGCCGGGCAGAGGCGCTCCTCACTTCCCAGACGATGGGTGGCCGGGCAGAGGCGCTCCTCACTTCCCAGACGATGGGTGGCTGGGCAGAGGCGCTCCTCACTTCCCAGACGGGGCGGCCGGGCAGAGGGGCTCCTCACTTCCCAGACGATGGGTGGCCGGGCAGAGGCGCTCCTCACTTCCCAGATGGGGCGGCCGGGCAGAGGTGCTCCTCACTTCCCAGACGATGGGTGGCCGGGCAGAGGCGCTCCTCACTTCCCAGATGGGGCGGCCGGGCAGAGGTGCTCCTCACTTCCCAGACGATGGGTGGCCGGGCAGAGGCGCTCCTCACTTCTTCCCAGACGGGGCGGTCAGGCAGAGGCGCTCCTCACTTCTTCTCAGATGGGGCGGCCGGGCAGAGGCGCTCCTCACTTCCCAGACGGGGCGACCAGGCAGAGGCACTCCTCACTTCCCAGACGATGGGTGGCCGGGCAGAGGCTCTCCTCACTTCCCAGACGATGGGTGGCCGGGCAGAGGCGCTCCTCACTTCCCAGACAGGGTGGCCGGGCAGAGGCGCTCCTCACTTCCGACGATGGGTGGCCGGGCAGAGGCGCTCCTCACTTCCCAGACAGGGTGGCCGGGCAGAGGCGCTCCTCACTTCCCAGACAGGGTGGCCGGGCAGAGGCGCTCCTCACTTCCCAGACAGGGCGGCCGGGCAGAGGCGCTCCTCACTTCCCAGATGATGGGTGGTCGGGCAGAGGGGCTACTCACTTCCCAGACGATGGGTGGCCGGGCAGAGGCGCTCCTCACTTCCCAGACGGGGCGGCCGGGCACAGGCGCTCCTCACTTCCCAGATGGGGCGGCCGGGCAGAGGTGCTCCTCACTTCCCAGACGATGGGTGGCCGGGCAGAGGCGCTCCTCACTTCTTCCCAGATGGGGCGGTCGGGCAGAGGCGCTCCTCACTTCTCAGATGGGGCGGCCGGGCAGAGGCGCTCTGTGCAGAAGCTTTTCATTTGATGTAGTCCCATTTATTTATTTTAGCTTTTGTGGGCTGAGCTTTTGTGTGATATCCAAAAAAATCATTGTCAAGGCCAATCTCCAGGAGCTTTCAGCATGTAATCTTTTAGGGGTTTTATAGCTTCTGATCTTACATTTAGGTCTTTATCCATTTGAGTTTAATTTTGTGTATGATGTAAGACATATGTGCAATTTCATTCTTTCAGATGTGGAAATCCATTTTTCCATGAGCCATTTATTGAAGAGACTATCCTTTCTCCATTGTGTCCTCTTGGTGCTCATCAAAAATTAGTTGAACACATAATTGAATTTATTTCTGGGCTCTCAATTCTGTTCCACTGATCTATATGTCTGTTTTAATGCCAGTAACATGCAGTTTTCGTTTTTTTTGTTTGTTTGTTTTGTTTTTGTTTTTGTTTTGGGATGGAGTCTTGCTCTGTCGCCCAGGCTGGAGTGCGGGGGTGCAATCTCGGCTCACCGCAATCTCTGCCTCCCAGGTTCACCCAATTCTCCTGCCTCAGCCTCCTGAGTAGCTGGGACTACAGACGCATGCCACCATGCCAGGCTAATTTTTTGTATTTTAGTAGAGACAGGGTTTCACCCTGTTGCCCAAGCTGGCCTTGAACTCCTGAGCACAGGCAATCTGCCCTCCTTGGCCTTCCAAAGTGCTAGGATTACAGGCATGAGCCGCTGTGCCTGGCCTGCAGTTTTTATTACTATAGCTTTGTAATATAATTCTAAATCAGGAAATATGATGCCTCCAATTTTGTTTTCCTTTCTCAGAATTGTTTTGGCTATTTGAGATCTTTCATGTTTACATATGAATTCAAAGTTCTTTTTCTGTAAAGAATGCCATTGGGATTTTTTTTATTATTATACTTTAAGTTTTATGGTACATGTGCACAACATAAAGGTTAGCTACATATGTATACATGTGCCATGTTGGTGTGCTGCACCCATTAACTCCTCATTTAACATTAGGTATATCTCCTAATGCTATCCCTCCCCCTGGGATTTTGATAGGCATCGCATTGAATGTGTATATTGCTTTTGGTAGAATGGTAGTAATATCGTTAAAATTAACCATATTAATCCTTCTTTGTGTTGTATCTGTGTTGGGGATCCTTTAAGCTTCATGGATGTTGATGCTCCTATCTCTCCCAAGGCTTGAGAAGTTTTCGGGAATTATTTCATTAAATAACCTTTCTGTTCCTTTCTCAGTCTTGTCTCTTTCTTTAAAATCCACAATGCTTTCTTTAAAATCCTAACGGTGTCCCACAAGCCCCATAGGCTGTCTACACTTTTTTTCATTTTTGCCCTTTTTCTGAGTCATTTCAAAAAACCTGTCCTCAAGTTCAGAGATTCCTTCTTCTGCTTGATCTAGTCTGCTACTGAAGTTCTGTAATAAATTTTTTAGCTTCTTCGGCTCTAGGATTTCTGATTCTTTTTAATGCTACCTATCTCTTTGCTGAATTTATCATTTAAATCATAAGTTGTTTTTCTAATTTCATTGACTTATCTATTTGTATTCCCTTGCATCGCTGTTTCTTTTCTTTTCTTTTTTTTTTTAGAGACAGAATCTCACTATGTTGCTCAGGCATGTCTCGAACTCCTGGCCTCAAGTGATCCTCCTACCTCAGCCTTCCAAAGTGCTGGGATTACAGGTCTAAGTCTCCACACCCAGCCTAAAGTTTCCTTAAGATAATTAATTTGAATTCCTTTTCAGGTAATTTGTAAATTTCTATTATTTGGGGTCAGTTACTAAAGAACTATTGTGTTCTTTTAGTGGTGTCCTGTTTATTTGCTTTTTCATGTTCTTGTGTCACTGTGTTAATGTGTGTGCATCTGGTGGTGCAGTTACCTCTTCTAAACCTTTCAGATTGGCTTTTGTAGGGGAAGACTTTCTCCTATATATGGGTCTGAGGGTGTTGGTTAAGCAGGGTGCAGTGGCTCTGTTTCTGTGTCAGTGCATTGGTGTAGTCTGCATGCAGTTTCTTCAGTTGTGACGAATGTCAGCAATGACTGCAGTGCCTGGGTGGTCTAGGTTGCAGAAGTTTGTGGAAGTGACAATGGCTGTGTAGGTTATTAGGGCAAGGGCCTTAGGGATCCATCTATTCCTGTCTTACCCACAGTGGAGAGTCTTCACTAAAGGGATCTCTCTTGGTGTAGAGCCTGACACAACCCACTGGCAGCCACAATGGCACTGGGATTCAGGGCATGGGTACATAGGTGTTCAGAGCAGCTGCGAAGCTGGGTTCCTGGGCTCAGGACTTGAGGTACTGGTTCCATTTCCAAGGCACAAGTAGGTGCAGTGCTCTTGCTAAGATAGGGTCTTTTGCTGAGGCACACTCCAGCAGTTTGGGCCGAGGGGGCTGGGATGTAGCTATAGTTCTGACCCTGAGGGCAGGGTGGAAGCCCTGACACAGCTATGGACTAAAGAGGTGCTCTGGAGGCTCAGGTCCTGGGGAGCAGGACACAGCTGCAATTTGGAACACAGAACCAAGAGGGTACAAAAACAGCTTAGGCTCTGGGAGATGAGGTACCAAAGTGGTCACTCTGGACCCTGGGATGGTGGGACATGGCAGTAGCCAAGTCTCTGCGAGTCTAGGGGCAGCAACAGCAAGGACTTGGACATGGCAAGATGCCCCTGTGCTTGGGACCTGGGGGGAATAGAGCAGCACAGCAATGACTCCACTCTCCACAGAGGTAGAGCATCTCAGCAGCTCAGACTTTGAGGGACTAGTCTAGTGCCAGGTAGGTGGGGCACTATGGATGTTTAGCCTGGAGGTTGACATGACCCAGGTCAGGCAAAACCCTGATTCCCTGGGGTGTAAGGTGCAGCTAAGACCCAGAAAGCATGGCTACATGGCTCAGTGGAGGCTCAGTTCCCTAGGGCATGGTTCTATATCAGCTGTGGCACTGGTGGGTGCAACTGCTCCAATGTACCAGAGGCTCAGAGCCCCAGAGCAAAGTGCTGCCTCACCTGTGGTGGCTCTGGAGTGCCAAAGACATAAGGTCCCTGGGGAGCAGGGCATGCCTCAGCCATGGCACCAGGATTGTGTCTGCTATGGTTTGTAGGATGCTTGAGGTCCCTGGGAGGTGGGGAGTCACTTCAGCTCAACCATAAGGGGAGGGTGCACCAGTGTCTCGCATGGGGGTGATGGAGCTTGGCCCTAGGGGATAGAGCTTGGAACAGCCTGTGTTGGAGATGACGTGCTACTGGGTAAGACGGTTTTAGTGTTGGCAAAGCCACAGGGATGAAGGGGTACATAGCTGCACGCTCCCAGAGCACAAACACTCTAGCAGTGGCTCTGGTTCCAAGATGGTGCAGTGCAGCAGCAGCACAGACCATGGGGGAGGGCACAGTATCAGCTCTTTCTCTTGGATAGCTCAGCATGTGAACTCTGGGGAGCTCCCTCAGTTGGGCTCAGAGCTTGTGAGGACTGTGGGAGCCTCTGGTAATGAAGACTGCATGTGTCCACGGTGGTGATGGGGGTTGCCAGTGTTCTCCTGCTCACCTTTTCCCTGCAGGAAGAAGGCTCTCCTGGTTCCAAGCTGATCCTGAGTGGATAGGGAGGCAGAGATGAGGTGTATCCTTTCCTTCCCTGTGCATCCATCCTGGGTTTCCATACTCTACAGAATTTCTGCTATTTCTTTTATTGTTTTCCAGAGCTCTCCTTTAGTTATTTTGATTGAAATACAGTTGTTTCTTCACTATATTTTGATTTTTTGTTGGAGTTGGGGATGAACCTAGGAGCTTTCAGTCAGTCAGCCATCTTGTGACATCCAAGAATTACTTTCTATTTTTCTTTTCGTATGGTATTTTTGCCTGGCATTGGTATCCGGGTAATACAGGCCTGATAGAATGAATTGGGAAGTGTTCCTTCATATTTTATTTTTTAAAAGAAATTGAGAATAACTGGTGTTAATTCTTCCTTTTTACTTTCTTCCTTTTTTTTTTTCAGACAGGGTCTCACTCTGTCACTCTGTTACCCAGGCTGGAGTGCAGTGCTGCAATCATGGCTCACCGCAACCTCAAACTCCTCACCTCAAGCAATCCTCCCACCTTAGCCCTCCCAAGTAGCTGGGACTACAGGCATGTGCCACTATGTCTGGCTAATTTTTTTTTCAATTTTTTTTGGGCCGGGTGCAGTGGCTCACGCCTGTAATCCCAGCACTTTGGGAGGACAAGGTGGGCAGATAACGAGGTCAAGAGATCGAGACCATCCTGGCCAACATGGTGAAACCCTGTCTCTACTAAAAATACAAAAAAATTAGCTGGGCGTGGTGGCACGTGCCTGTAGTCCCAGCTACTCGGGAGGCTGAGGCAGGAAAACTGCTTGGACCCAGGCGGTGGACGTTGCAGTGAGCCAAGGTCACGCCACTGCACTCCAGACTGGGGACAGAGTGAGACTCCGTCTCAAAAAAAAAAAAAAAAATTGTGGACATAGAGTCTCACTATGTTGCCCAGGCTGGTCTCAAACTCCTGGGCTCAAGCAATCCTCCTGCTGCAGTTTCTCAAAGTCCTGGGATTACAGGGTGTTACTTCTTCTTAAATGTTTGGTAGACTTTACCAGTGAAGCCACCTGGTCCTGAATTTTTCTTTGTTGAGACTTCTTGTTAATAGGGTCTCTTAAGTGCATTTGTAAATTCCCAGTAATTTAAGCCTAATTTTGTGTCACTAAAGCAAATGATAATGTGTTGTAAAGTTGTGGTGAGTGATTTTCATTTAAAAGATCATTTTAGAAATTAAAAAAATGTTTTATTGTACAACTTTGCCTCAATAAAGCAAGTTTGGTACACCCCAGATATGTGTTAGCCAGTAAGAACTCCAGGCAGGCCGGGCGCGGTGGCTCACGCTTGTAATCCCAGCACTTTGGGAGGCTGAGGTGGGCGGATCACGAGGTCAGGAGATTGAGACCACGGTGAAACCACGTCTCTACTAAAAATACAAAAAGATTAGCCGGGCGTGGTGGTGGGCGCCTGTAGTCCTAGCTACTCGGAGAGGCTGAGGCAGGAGAATGGCGTGAACCCAGGAGGTGGAGCTTGCAGTGAGCCGAGATCGCGCCACTGCACTCCAGTCTGGGCGACAGAGCGAGACTCCATCTCAAAAAAAAAAAAAAAAAAAAAAAAGAACTCCAGGCAAAACAATAAATACTCTTAAACTCTCAACCAAAACAAAGGCAACCCATTTTAAAAATAGGCAACTGATTTGAATAGATATTTCTCCAAAGAAGATAGAGAAATGGCCAAAAAGCATGAAAAGATGCTCAATATCATTAATTATTATGGAAATACAAGTCAAAGTCAGTAAGATACCATTCCATAGCCACTAGCATGGTTAAAATATTTTTAAAGGGGAAAATTATAAGTATTGGCAAGGATGCCCTCTAACATGGCTGTAGGGAATATAAAATGGTGCAGCTTCTGCGGAAAAGAGTTTTGTGGTTCTTCAGAAAGTTAAACATAAAATTGTAAATATAATCTAGTCATTCCCCTCCTGCGTGTATACACCCAAGTGAAAACAGGTGTTCAAACAAAACTTGTCCACAAATGTTCAGAGCAGCATTATTCATAATAGGCAAAATGTGGAAACAACACAAAGGTCCATCAACTGATTGATGGATAAACAAAATAGTAATCCACCCAATGGAATATTATGCAGCCATTAAAAAGGAATGTAAATTAATATAGCCATTAAGGAAAAACAGTATGGACATTGCTAAGAAAACTGAAAAATGAAACTACTATGTGATCCTGCAATCTCACTGCTGAGTATATACCCAAAGGAACTGAAATCCGTGTGACAAAGAGATATCTGCACTGCCATGTTCATTGCAGCATTACTCATAATAGCCAAGATATGGAATCACCCTGTGTCCATCAACACGTGAATGGATAAGGAAAATGTGGTATATATACACAATGGAATACTATTCAGTTTAAGAAAAAAAAGAAAATCCTGTCATTTGCCACATGTATGAAGCCGGTGGACATTATGTTAAGTGAAATAAGCCAGACACAGAAACACAGATACTGCTGATTTCATATGTGGAATCTAAAAATGTCAAACTCATAGAAGCAGAGAGTAGAATGATGGTTATCAGGGG
Organism: Symphalangus syndactylus; assembly: GCF_028878055.3. Taxonomy (NCBI): domain Eukaryota; kingdom Metazoa; phylum Chordata; class Mammalia; order Primates; family Hylobatidae; genus Symphalangus; species Symphalangus syndactylus. The sequence continues at coordinate 70,432,636 of NC_072429.2, read as the reverse complement.
CTGGGATGAGCGGTGGGTAGGACAGGCCAAATTTCAGTTAGATGGAGAAATAAGTTCAAGAGATCTATCTATTGTACAAGATGGTGACTATAGTTAATAACAATGTATTGGGTGGGCACACTGACTCATGCCTGTAATTCCAACACTTTAGGAGGCTGAGGCAGCAGGATTGCTTGAAGCCAGGAGTTTGAGACCAGCCTGGGCAACATGGTGAAACCCTGTCTCTACAAAATTAAAAAAAAAAAAAAAATAGTCAAGTGTGTTGGCATGCGCTTGTGGTTCCAGCTACCTGGAAGACTAAGGCAGAGGATCTCTTGAGCCCAGGAGGCTGAGGATGCAGTGAGCCGTGACTGCGTCATTGCACTCCAGCCTGGGCTGGAGACCCTGTCTCAAACAAACAAACAAAATGTATCGTATACTTGGAAATTGCTAAGAGTAGATTTTAAGTGTTTTCAACCACAAAAAAGTTAAGTATGTGAGGTAATGCATGTTTTAATTGGCTTAATTTAGCCATTCCACAATGTATACATATTTCAAAACATGTTGTACACCATAAATATATACAATTTTTGTCAATTAAAAGATAAGTTTAAAAAAAGAAAGTGGGACTTTTCGCAGTGAATAGGTAATGAGGGTAAATCCCTCATGAATAGGGTGAATGCCTTTAAAGAGACCCCAAAGGGATAACTAGCCCCTTCCGCCACGTGAGTGAGAATACACTAGAAGTGCCATGAGGAATGGGCCCTTACCAGACACTGTATCTGCCAGTGCCTTGATCTTGGACTTCTTAGCCCCCAGAACTTTGAGAAATAAATTTCTATTCTTTTTTTTTCTTTTTTTGAGACGGAGTCTCGCACTGTCACCCGGGCTGATGTGCAGTTGTGCAATCTCAGCTCACTGTAACCTCCGCCTCCTGGGTTCAAGTGATTCTCTTGCCTCAGCCTGCCAAGTAACTAGGATTACAGGGGCCCCGCCACCACGCCTGGCTAATTTTTTTGTATTTTTAGTAGAGACAGGGTTTCACTATGTTGGCCAGGCTGGTCTTGAACTCCTGACCTCGTGATCCGCCCACCTTGGCCTCCCAAAGTGCTGGGATTACAGGTGTGAGCCACTGTGCTTGGCCTAAATTTCTATTCTTTTTAAGCTATGCAGTTATGGGTTGTTAGTTGATGGGTTGTTATAGTAACCCAAATGGACTAAGAAAACCAACTAAGGCCTAAGGCCTAACATAGGCCTGGCACATAGTAAACTTCAATATTTGTTTGTTGAATGAATGAATGAATGCACATTCCTTGAATAATCTGCATTTGACTCTATTTTCCACTCCTACTTTTTATATATATAAAAACCATTTGTATACCTTTGAGAGCCTAGATCCATGGTTCTCAAAATGCGATCAGGAAAAAGAGATAAAGTGAGATTCACCAAAGTTGAAAACCTCTGTGCTTTGGGCTTTACCACTTATTGGATTTGTGGCTTTCTGCAAGTTATATAACATGTCTGTGGTGCAATTATCTCATATGTAATCATAATTGCACTTCACACAACTGTCATAGAGATTTTGTGAGATAAATGACAATAATAATTGCTAACACTTCCTGGGCACTTACTATGTATCTGCTGTGTTCTAACCCATCAGGTGAGGCACTATTTTCGTTTCATATAAAGAGATTAACATTGCCTGCACATATAAATGTCATATTATTATTATTAACATTATTGTAGTCAATGATTAAAGAAAAGGCTGATGAGGCCTTTTCTTCCCACCCTGAGTACATGGATCTCCTAGTCGGATGTTTTGTGGGCGACCACTGTGCAACAGCCTGTTACTCCGTGCAATTGCATCCAGTCCAGTGCTTCTCACAGGTGAGCATGCATCAGAGTCAGTTGAAGGGCTTGTCAAAACAGATTGCCAGGTCTTGTCCACCAGGTTTCTGATTCAATTGGTCTAGTATGGAGTCCAAGAATTTGCATTTCTGACAATTTCTCAGATGCTGCTGATGCTGCCAGCCCCTCACCAAACATTTTTAAAATAATTATTTTATTGAAATATAATTCAAATACCATAAAATTACCCTTTAAAGTGCACCATTCAGTGATTTGTTACAATATTCACAGCTGTACAACCATCATCATTCTAGAACAAAGTACACATTTTTCTTAATTTTTCAATCTGTTTTAAAAATAGGTATACAAAACAACATGAAAAAGTAGAGATGGAGAAGTTTTCCTCCCCTCATCCCAATCACTTGGTTCCTCCCCTCCACTAGGTAACCCCTTTTATTTCCTATACATCTATTTCGATGTAGCATTTCTTCATGCAGATATAAGCAATATATGGTCTTTTCCTGTTTTCTTGTACTAGAGAGGCAGCACACTATGAATCATATTCTGTCAATTGTTTTTTTTCATTTAGTAAAGCTGGAGATCATTATGAAGGTATTACCGTGGCAGATTTAACAGTCTCCTTACTCTCCAAGTAAACAAATATTCAATTTTTTCTAGTCTTTTGCTATTGCAAACTATGCCGCAAAAAATACCCTTACATACATATCATTTCACATGTGTTATCATTTCATATGTGTCTCCTCTAAAATTCAGGTGTTGCCAAATAGGCCATGAAGGCTCCTCCATCACTAATGGGATTAAGGCCCTTATAAGAGGCTTCATGCAGTGCAGCATTTGGCTAGCTTGCTTTCTTGCCCTTCTGCCTTCTGCCATGTGCAGATGCAGCAAGAAAGCCCACACCAGACACCAAATGCCAGCTTCTTGATCTCAGATTTCTCAGAGTGAGAAAGTATCTGTTCTTTGTAAACTACCCAGTCTCAGATATTCTGTTATAGCAGCACAAAACAGAATAAGACAATATATGTGCAGGTGTATGTGTAGGATTAATTCCCAGAAGTAGGACTGCTAGCTTAAAGAGTAAATACACTTACAATTTTGAAGCATATTTCCACAGTCCCATTGATAGGAGTTGCATAATTTTGTACTTTTGTTAGCAATACATGAGAGGGTCCTTACCCCAATATGTGTTGTCCAGGACTTGGATTTTAGCCAATATGGTAGGTGTGCAGTTTAAATTTGCATTTCTCATGTCATGAGTGAGACAGTACATTTTTCATATGTATAAAAGCCATTTGTGTTCCTTTCTCAGTGAACTGCCCTTGTCCTTTGCCCATTTTCTACTGGGTTTCCGCCAAGGAATACTCTTGCTTACTCCTCCAAGAGTAATTTATACTTTAGGGTGTTGTTTCTATATAACATCAATATGAACTATTCTTCAATTTTGCCATTTGTCTTTGCTTACTGTGTTTTTTTGCCATGCATAAATAGAGTTTTTATGTAGTTGAATCGATCAATCTTTCCTATTATGACTAGGGCATTTTGAGTCATAGTTGGAAAGACTTTCTCCCCTTTCCCCCACTCTAAGATTATAAAGGAATCTGGTCATGTTTTATTCTAATACCTTGACATTTTTTCACATTTAAATCTTGGATTCTTTTGTAGCCTAGAGCACTGTCATCTACCAGACTAAAAAAGAATATGGATGAGTAGATTCTGAACATTTTCTCCCCATATTAGATCTTTCTTTAAATACAATCTTGCCCCATATATAAGACAGATGGAAGGAGAGCTGCCCTGAAGGTGCAGCAGAGACCCGCTTGTGAGTCGCACCCTCCCCAGACTCCATGGATCTCCATGGAATCCTTAGGATGGCTGTAAGCAGAGTGAAGACCACAGATATCTGCAGAACAGCAACTAGGCCAAATAGTTTGATGAGAAAAAAGTTAAAAGAAGGACTTTCTGGTTTGTCTTGATGTTTGCCATTGAGTGTTTGTTGAGGAGGAAATGAGACAACACTGGAGAGGACTTAAGAGTCCCTTTCTGCAGGGGCTCATCTTTCTTATCAACAGTTCCCTTTTGCTGAGTTCATATGTTCTAGTGAAAAATTCCTCATGATTCTACTATGATCTGATTGGTGTAGTGGAGAATGCATGGTCCTTGGTATCACATATGAGTTCTAATCTTGAACACTTACTAGCTGTGCAGCCTCTGGCAAGTCATTTCTGTTTTACAATTAGTAGTTCATCCATAGTAAATAACTGAGTACTTTGTATATGGAAGACACTGTGCTAACTGATAGAGATACAAAAACGGAGACGATAGAAATGGTATTACCTTACAGCATGGAGGTGGAACCACATGGTAAACAAATAACTATCGTAATTATTTAGATTCTAATTGTCATAACATCTTCAACAGAGCATGGGGTCCTGTGGACATGAAGAGCAGGGAGGTTCAGGCTTACTAGTTAGGGAAGCTGGCCACCAGATTCAGGTTTGACAGGTGCATAGGAAATGACATGGCAGAGGGAGGCCGGAGCCTTTTAGGCAAAAGGAAGAGCAAATGCTTATTAGACCCCAAGGCTGCAGGAGCTAGACACGTTTGACCACCGAAAGGAAGGCCAATGTAGACAGTATCAACCTCACTGTGGTCTGTGTTGAGAATGGATTGTATGTGTGTGCTGTGTGAGGGGCAAGAGTGGATTAGGGGACACGGGTTAAGAGCTATTAGCAGTCTGGGCAAAAGACACTAGTGGCCTGGGAAACAGTGGTGGCAGTGGAGAGTGGAGAGACTGGTAAGACACACAAACGTGTTCACAAAAATTCCTAGGTTTCTGTGTGAGCTCTGGCCAGGTAGATGTCCATGCCACTACTGAGATGGTGAATTCCGAACAAGAGGAAGTTTGGAGAAAAACCCCAACATTTCGGCAGGACAGCACCTCCTGGTGGAGATGACAAGCGGGAGCCTCACCACAGGCCTGGTTGTGGGAGTGAAATGGGGGACTCCCGGCACGGTCGGGTGCACTTACTGTGCTAAGACAGCAAGGCCCCGCGGAGGCGGCAATGGCAGACCTGGTTTCTTGGCGGAGTCCCAGTGGGAGGCCCGGTGTCCAAAATCCTCAACTAGATTGGGCATGCCGTTTATCTTGTTCCAACTGTTGACAGTAATGGCACTAGCAATAATGTCCTTCTCAGGCAAAGATGGTTTTTCTTCCGTGTTTTCAGCCACTGCAGAGTGGACATCTACTATGAACCAAGTATCTGCGGCTTTAGGTACCAGATTCAAACACGGGATGGTGGCAGAACACGGACTAGGACGGAGAGAAAACCTGAAGATGGATCAACCAGAAAGCAATGCATTCTCACAGAGGCACAAAAAAATGCCTCTGAAGCAGAAGATTCACTTCCACTTCTGCGTCCTTTTGAGACAACTTTCTGAGCATCCTTTCCTCCTCCCCAGGCCAACGCTTTACACCTTGTTAAACTACCCGATAGCTTTCTTCATGGGAGGCGCCTTCTTCACAGTCCTCGGACCCAGTCAGACTCGTGGCCTTCCCTGGCTTCTGCTGGGCCGGCTATGGTCGACGCCGCACGGTCTCAGGCCTTCTCCCGCGGGAGCGGCGGCCCCAGCGGAGCCCCTGTGCGCCCCGGCGAACGAGGTAGGAATGCAGTCTCCCGCCTCTTCAGACTGGCACCCCGTAGCCTTTCCTCAGGCTCCACGAGTTCTCCCGGTGATGTGATGACAGACATGCCGTCTGGGCTCTGGACACTTAGACTTTACTCCTTCGCCCCCGGCCCCCAAACATGGGGAAACCACACCCTCTCTGCTCCAGTCACCAGCAGCCACTCCCATTCCTTCAGTATCTATTATTGCATGTGTAGCCTATTGCATGTGTAGTCTACTTCTGGTTTTGATTTTTATTTAAGGTCAGTTGTTGGCTGACAACACAGACGACAGTAACTTAGTTCGAAAGACAACACTTGGAGGCGGCCCCCGCTCCAGGCACCAGCCCAGCAGCTCCCCCGAACTCCCCAGGAGCTCGCGGGCGAGCAACGCCACAGCCCAGAGCGCTCGCCGCAGACCACCCCAGCCCCGGGGGAGGAAGCTCTACCCTCCGCGGCGCACTCCTTCCGGCTTCCGGGCCCAACTAGGCCATCCGGCAGGCCCCGGAGCGCGGGGGCCCGGAGAAGCCCTGCCCCCCGCCGAAGCCCCGCCCTGCGCCCGAGCGCCCGCCAATGGCAGGGCGCGGTGCGGCGCGCCGAGGTGGGACGGCGGCGCGCTGAGGAGGCGGTGCGCTGAGGCGGCGGTGCGCTGAGGCGGTGCGCTCAGGCGGCGCTCCGGAGATGCCTGGAGGCAGCCGCTCTCGAGGCTCCAAGGTAGGCTCTGGGGCGGGAGTGGGCGCTGCGGCGTTTCCCGCGTTGCGGGGAAGCGGCGGGCCGGCGCGGGGCCGGCCCTGGGCTGTGGGGTGAGAGAGGGTGGGCTCTGGGGGTGGAGGGCTAGGTGGGGGCGGGTCCCGTCTGCGCGCGCGGAGCAAGCCCGCGCAGCGGGGTGCCGCCCCCAGGTCCGGCTCCGGTCCAGGCGTGCGGGCCGGGCCCTCAACGGCGGTACGGAAGGCGAGGGGTGGGGCCGCCGAGGGATGCAGCGGGCGGGAGCATATGTCCGCCTCGGGGGTACTTGGCGGTACTTTTGTCTCTTTTTGATTCTGGTGTAATGTACTAAATAGCAGGGACTCCTGGCTTGGCTTTGCCCGTCTCCGCGGATAATTCACTGTCAACTCTGTCTCTCTTCCTGCTGCACTCGGAGGGGACTGTGCGGCTGACTGCCCAGTCCGTGGGCACCGCGCTGCCTCGGGTTCCAGAACGGGAGCGGGTGCCTAGGAATCGTTGCTTGAATGGTGTTTAATTGCACCTGTATCCGCGAGTGCATCCTTTTTTGTTCTGCTAATTGTGCTTGTCCTGGCATGTGTCCTTTATCGTTTTAAAGTTCCTTCTAACTTGCTTTCAAATACGTTTGTCTCATAGTAAAACAGTTTTTAAAAAGCAAACACAGGACCTCCTTTCTTGACTCTTCCCTTTACTTGAAAACTTCCTGGAAAAAGTAGCCCACATATACTGGTTCAACTTCTTTACCACTACCATGCTTTCTCGCTTCTCAAATACCATTGATTATCAGCCCAGACTATCAATTTTGTGACTGGCTTTAGGGAATAAAGAAATTCATTTCAGGCACCTCTGTTGATTATAAGATACAGTCTGATTTCTGAAGTATTAATGTGTGGAAAAAATCAAGGAAATATATAAATTTGCTAAATCCAGTGTAAGTTGTTTACTTGGTCATTGGAGCATTTGACACATTCACCACCTGGTTTTATTTCTTTTGGGACATCCCTGATTGTCTTCCTGTCTTGCAACAGCTCATTTTCTTCTCTTTACTGTGTTCGTGCCATGTTCTAATTTTTGACCTTTTGCTTTTTCTCATTTTCCTCATTTGCTTTGGACAATGTCATACATTGAAGTTAACTGTATAGATGACTTTCAGATCTATATTAGATCTTTCCCTAGAGCTCAAACTTGGTGCATCACATAATCATCATCTCACCCTTAGTCCTCCAGGCCCTAACAGTTTCTCTTGACAGAAATCTTAGTATTTTTGAATTGACGTTCACTTCTGGTCTCTTCATTTTGTCATTTTTCAAGACTTTTTTTTTTATTCAATTTTTTTTAGTAGTCATACAGTTGTCTATTGTGTAATACGTTGCTGAAAACTGAAGTAGTTCATAACAAATGTTTATTATAGAGTTTCTGAGAGTCAGGAATCTGAGAACGGCTCAACTAAGTGGTTGTAGTTCAGGCTCTCCCATAAGGCTGCAGTCAAATAAAGGGTCGTTGGAGCTGAAGAATTCAGTTCCAAGCTCACTCACATGGTTGTTTCTTGACAGCTGCATAGGGCAGCTCACAACAGGGTCCTGGCTTTCCCAAGAGCAAGAGAGAGAGCAACAAGATATCGGTCCCTGTGTCTTTTATAGCCTAAACTCAGAAGTGACATCGCATCTCCTGTGTATTCATTACATGGACCAACCCGGTACAATGTATGAGGAGACTATAGAGGATCCCCAGGAGGTGGGGATCACAGGGCCCACGTTGGAGGCTGGCTTCCACAGTATTTCCCAGGAATTTATTTTTTGTTTCTGTCTCCCTCGGTCAGTCTCAAAGTACTTAATGGTTGGAGTGTTGATGTGTAGTTCCGGCTAGCATGCTCCCATTCCATCTTCAGAGGTGACTTTCCCTTAGGCACTACTTTGATGATATTGTTAGTCCTCTACCTAAATCTCATTTTACTTCTTACTGGCTACATCATAATTTATTTCAGACTTACCCTGTGTTTAGTGCTTTATATGTATTAACTAATTTAATTATTTTAACAGTCCTGTGAGGTAGATACCATTAGTCTCATTTTATGGATGAGGAAACTGAGGCTCAGCAGAGAGGCTAAGTAATTTGCCTAAGGTCACACAGCAGTTAAGGGAAGAAGCTGGGATTTATATCCAGGTAGTCTGCCCCAGACCTTGCTTTTGTTCAGGCTCTCAGCCTGTTATTCACAGCCTTCATAGTATCTGTGTCTTATTCCTTAACTTTACAGCTTTGTTCATTATTTATCTTATAGGTAAACTAGACTACCGCTGTCACTGTACTTTCTTGCCCCTTGGTGGTAATTGCATATGTTCTTGGTTTGGAATAATGCCAGTTCTCCCATTTCTGCTGATTGAAACCTTTTTTTTTTATTTATTTTTTTTTGAGACGCAGTCTCGCTCTGTCGCCCAGGCTGGAGTGCAGTGGTGCGATCTCGGTACAGGCGCCCACCACCACACCCGGCTAATTTTTTTTAATTTTTATTAAAGACAGGGTTTCACCGTGTTAGCCAGTATGGTCTCGATCTCCTGACGTCGTGATCTGCCCGCCTCGGCCTCCCAAAGTGCTGGGATTACAGGCGTGAGCCACCGTGCCCGGCCATGAAATCTTAATCATCCATTGAGGCCTACTCCAAATCCCACCTTCTCCCAAATTATCCCAGCTATAAATGAACTTTATTCTGTATGTTCTTGGTTTGGAATAATGCCAGTTCTCCCATTTCTGCTGATTGGAATCTTAGTCATCCATTGAGGCCCACCCCAAATTTCACCTCCCAAATTATCCCAGCTGTAAATGAACTTTCTTCTGTAGTCTGTGGAATTTTATGTAAATAACTCTTACTATTCCATGTCTTACATTAGATTTATTTGTGTCTATACCTTTATTCCCTTATAGTCTAGACATTTAAGATTAGGGACTATTTCTTCAGCCCATATTCCCCAGAGTACCTGTCATATCCCTTGTATGTACTAGATATCTGATGAATTAATGAAAGGGCAACTAGTTTAGATTTGCAAGTATTCCAGGTGTGAAGAAACAGGAGGAAATACCCTAGTCCAAAGACTTGGATATCAGCCTCAGCAATACAGCTGAATGATTTTGCAATTTTGGACAAGCCACACAGATATATCAGGACTCTTAAGATGAAAGGTGATGTGGTTATGGACTAAAGTAGTGGAATTAGGAATAGAATAGAAAGGACTGAGTTGATAGACTACAAATGGAAGGTGAGATTTAGGCAACTGCATTTGAAAGAGGAAGAGGAGGAAACCCGTGGTGATTCAGAAAGTTGAACCTGTGAGAAGTGGGAAAGTTGTTTGCCTCTTAACTGATGTTAGGATATATAGATATGTATCCTATGTATCACATATATAGATACGTGGTATTTAAGACCCAGGGAGATTAGGGCAGTCAGTTGCTCAAAGGCTGGGGTATCTTAGTTCTTTCCTCACTCCCCTCTCCTCCATGGGTTTCTCCTGCCCTCACTATCCCTTAACATGCTGTGATTCTTCCCTTTATGCCTTGTGTTCTCCCTTTCCTTATGAAGTAGCCAAGGACGACCACATATACTCCTGTTCTTGGGCGGCAGCTTGCCTTTTGAGATTTTCTTTTTTTTTTTTTTTTGAGATGGAGTCTTGCTCAGCCACCCAGGCTGGAGTGCAGTGGCCTGATCTCGGCTCACTGCAACCACTGTCTCCTGGGTTCAAGCTCTCTGAATAGGGCAATATACCTAACATTGAGCTGTTGTTTCTTTATAAAATGGGGTTAATACCTGTATTGCTGGGTTGATGTGAGGATTAAATGATGAGAATGCATGCGATGATATACTGAGCATGTAAGCACTCACTAAATGTTGGTGATAATGAAAGCAATTAATAATGAAACACCATGATAATTAAAGAAATCATATGAGGACAAAGATATTGTACATCCTCTACTGCTTTGTCTCTGGATTTCCCTGAAATTGCTGTCTTTCAGCTTGTTGAACAAGAAATAGGAAAAAGGCTCATTTTCAAGTTTCTCAATGATGGCAGGAAATTCTCATCGTTATCTTGGTAGGAGTACCTCATGGTTCCAGTTTAAGGCCTTGATAGTCTCATTGAATGATTTACTGGTGGCTCTACATCTCAGAATTAGACTACTTGGTATTGACATCTCAGTTGTCTTTTTTTTTTTTTTTTTTTTTGAGACAGTCTTACTCTGTCGCCCAGGCTGGGGTGCAGGGGCGCTATCAAGGCTCACTGCAGTCTTGAGCTCCTGGGCTCAAGCGATCCTCCCATTTCGGCCTCCCAAGTAGCTGGGACCACAGGCCATGCCACTGCGCCTGGCTAATATTTAAATTTGTTTTGTAGAGATAGAGTCTTGCTGTGTCGCCGAGGCTGGTTTTGAATTCCTGGCCTCAAACCATTCTTTCTCCTTGGCCTCCCAAAGTGCTGGGGTTACAGCGTGAACCACTGTGCCTGGCCTAGAGGTTGTCTTATTCCTCAAACCAAAGGGAAAGAGAGGAAAGAGAGCTTTTATTGAAAACTTTCTATACGTCAAGCACTTTGCATAGAGTACCTCACTTAAGGGAAAACGTGTTTTCTTTTTAGTCAAAATAATACATGTTCACAGATAAGGTAAAATAGTACAAAAAAGTTTATTGTAAAACCCAGCAGTCCCTTGCACATCTCGTTCTATTTATTTTTATTGAGATAATTGTAAATTCACAGACACTTGTAATATAGAGAATAATTGTTTTATAAACTAATTCTGGAGGTTGGGCCTTGCTACATCAAAGTGTTGACAGATTTCATGTCTGGTGAGGGCCTGCTTTCTGGTTCATAGACAGCCATATTCTTACCATGTCTTTATATGGTGGAAGAGGTAAAGGAGCTCTCCAAGGTCTCTTATAAGGGCATCAATCCCATAACTTCTAATCATCTGCCAAAGGTCCCACCTCCTAATACCATCAGGTGATCCGCCCGCCTCGGCCTCCCAAAGTGCTGGGATTACAGGTGTGAGCCACCATGCCCAGTCTGAGGTTTTTTTTTTTTTTTAATACAACATAAAACTCTCATGATTTATCCAAGTTGTTGTGCATATCAGTAGTTTCTTTGTCTTTTTTTTTTTTTTTGAGCTGGAGTCTCGCTGTCTTGCCCAGGCTGGAGTGCAATAGCGTGATCTCGGCTCACTGCAACTTCCCGCCTCCCCAGTTCAAACAATTCTGCCCCAGCCTCCCGAGTAGCTGGTACTACAGGCACCTGCTGCCATGCCCGGCTAATCTTTTGTATTTTAGTAGAGATAGGGTTTCACTGTGTTGCCCAGGCTGGTCTTGAACTCCTGAGCTCAGGCAATGCAATCCACCCGCCTCGGCCTCCCAAAGTGCTAGGATTACAGGCATGAGCCACCGTGCCCGGCCAGTAGTTTCTTTGTTTTAATTGCTGAGTAGTGTTCCATATAATGGATATACCAGAGTTTGGATTAACATTTATTATTGAAGGACCTCTAGGCTGTTTTCAGGTTTTGGTTATTACAAATAAAACTGCTATAAACATTTGTGTACAAGTTTTTGTGTGAACATCATTTCTCTGAGATAAATGCCTAAATATGTAATTGCCAGAACCTATGGTAATTTGATGTTTAACTCTATAAGAAACTGACAAACTTTTCCAAAGTGGTTTTATCTGTATAATTTTACAGTCCCATTGGCAATGTTGTTATTCAGTTTTATAGATAACAAAATCTATCCTTTTAAAGTGGAAAATCCAGTGGTTTCTAGTATATTCACAGAGTTGTACAAATGTTCCTAATTGTAGAATATTTTCATGACCCCAAAAAGAAACCAAGAAACCCCATAGCTATTACTAGTCACTCCCCATTCTCTCTTCCCTCATCCATTGGCAACCACTAAGCTACCTTCGGTGTGTATGGATTTGCCTATTCAAGACATTTCATATAAAGTGTGGTCATTTTGTGACTGGCTTCTTTCATTAAACATAATGTTTTCCAGGTTTATACATGTTGTTGCATGTATCAGTACTTCATTCCTATTTATTTTGAATAAATTTTTCATTGCATGGGCATACTGCATTTAAAAAATCCATTTATTAGTTGATAGACATTTGGATTATTTCCACCTTTGGGCTGTTAAGAATAATGTTGCTTTGAACTTTTTTTTTTTAATTGAGATGAGGTCTCATTATATTGCCCAGGCTGGTCTCAAACTCCTGGCTGGGCTCAAGAGATCCTCCCATCTCAGCTTTCCAAGATATTGGGATTACAGCCGTGAGCCACCGCGCCTGGCCTGCATTGAACATTTGTATATGCATTTTTATGTAGACCTAAGTTTTTCTTTCTCTTGCAGTGGAATTTTTGGGTCACCTAATAACTGTATGTTTACATTTTGGATAACTGTTAAAATTTTCCAAAGTGGTTGCACCTTTTGCAGTCTCACCAGCAAGGAATGAACATTCTAATTTTGCCACATTCTTGCTAACACTTGCCATTGCCTGTCTTTTACTTTTAGTCATCCTAATGATTATGAAGTGTTACCTCACTGTGATTTGGTTTGCAGTTCTCTAATGAGATTGAGCATCTTTTCATGTACATATTATTGGGCATTTCGGTATCTTCTTGAAGAAGTGTTTATTCAGCTTATTTGGCTGCGTTTTCATTGGGTTATTTGCTGTTTTATTGTGGAATCATGAGTTCTTTAAAATTCTGTATACTGTTCCCCTATAAGATGTATGATTTGCAGATATTTTCTCCCATTCTTTGGGTTTTCTTTTCATTTTCTTACTGAAGTACAAATGTTTTCAGTAATTTTGATGAGGTCTAATTTGTTTTTTCTTTTGTTGCTTGTGCTTTTTGGTGTCATGTCTAATAAATCATTGCCTAAACCAAGGTCATAAAGATTTATTCCTATGTTTTCTTCCAAGAGTTACAGTTTTAGCTCTTACATTTAGGTCTGTGATTCATTCGGAGTTAATTTTTCTACACACTGTGAGGTAGGGGTACGACTTCATTCTTTTCGATGTGGATACCCAGTTGTCTCAACACTATTTGTTGAAAAAATTGTTCTTTCTCCTTGAATTGTCTTGGCACTTTTTTGTTTTAATTGAAAATCAGTTGACCATAAAAGTAAAGGTTTGTTTCTGGCCTGTGAATTCTATTCCACTGATCTCCATGTCTGCCTTTATTCTAGTACCATACTGTTTTAATTACTGTAACTTGGCAGTGTTGAAATTAGAATTGTGAGTTTCTGACTTGTTTTCTGTTTTGAGATTTTTTTTTTAACTGTTTTGGGTTTGTTGCATTTCCATATGAATGATAGCAGCTTGTCAATTTCTGTAGAAAGCCATCTGGGATTTTGACTGTGTTGAATATATAGACAAATCGGAGAGTATTATCATCGTAACAATATTATTTCCCGTGAGCATGGGTTGTCTTTTCGTTTATTTAGATCTTCTTTAATTTCTATCTGTGTTTTACAGTTTTCAGTGGAAAAAGTCCTGCACTGCTTTGGTTAAATTTATTCGTAAGAGTTTTATTCTTTTTGATACTATTTTGAATGCAGTTCTACTGGCACATGCTACTGCACCTGGCTAATATTTTTTGTTAATTTTTTGGTAGAGATGGAGTCTCACTGTGTTGCCCAGGCTAGTCTCAAATTCCAGGGCTCAAGGGATGCTCCTGTTTTGGTCTCCCAAAGCTCTGGGATTATAGGCATGAGCCAACTGCACCCAGCTCAATTGATTTTTTTAAATATTGAGATTGTATCCTGCAACTTTGCTGAACTCATTTATTGGTTCTAATAATTGTTTGGGTTTTCTCAAGTGTGGATTCCTTAGGATTTCCTATGTACAAGGTCATGCAGCTAGGCATGGTGGCTCACACCAGTAATCCCAGCACTTTGGGAGGCTGAGGCGGGTGGATCACTTGAGCCTAGGAGTTCAAGACCAGCCTGGGCAACATGGTGAAACTGAGTCTCTACAAAAAACACAAAAATTAGCAGGATGTGGTGGCTCATACCTGTGGTCCCAGCTACTTGGGAGGCTGAGGCAAGAGGATTGCTTGAGCCGAGGAGGTAGAAGCTTCAGTGAGCCATGATTGTGCTACTGCACTCCATCCAGCCTGGGCAACAGAGTGAGACCCTCTCTTTTTTTTTTTTTTTTTTAGGAGATAGAAGCTTCAGTGATTGTGCTACTGCATTCCAGCCTGGGCAACAGAGTGAGACCATCTTTTTTTTACCCCCCCAAGACAGAATCTTGCTCTGTCACCCAGGCTGGAGTGCAGTGGCACCATCTCAGCTCACTGCATCCTCCGCCTCAGCCTCCTGAGTAGTTGGGATTAGAGGCGTGTGCCACCATGCCTGGCTAATTTTTGTATTTTTAGTAGGGACAGGCTTTCACCATGTTGGCCGGGCTGGTATCGAACTCCTGACCTCATGATCCACCCACCTTGGCCTCCCAAAGTTCTGGGGTTACAGGCATGAGCCACCGCACCTGGCCAACCATGTCTCTTGAAAAAAAAAAAAAAGAAAGAAAGAAAGAAAACAAAATACCATGCTGTCTGTCAGTAGAAATAATTTTACTACTTCCAATTTAGACATCTTTTATTTCTTCTCCTTGCCATGGCTAGAACCTCCAGTCAAATACTGAATGTAAGTGGGAACAGTTGACATCCTTTCTTGTTCCTTCTTTTAGGGATAAAGCATCCAGTATTTCACTATTCTGTATGATGTTAGCTGTGGGTTCTTTGTATATACATTTTTATCAGGTTGAGGAAATAACCTTCTATTGCTAGTTTGTTGAGTTTTTACTGTGGAATAGTTGTTGGCCTTTGTCCGTTGCTTTTCCTACATCTAATTGAGACAATACTGTGGTTTTTATCCTTTATTTTGTTAATACATGACATTGATTGAATTTTCAATATTACATCAACTTTGTATTCCTGGGAAAAATCTCTATTGGTTATGATGTATAACTCTGTATATGTTGCTGGATTCAGTTTGCTAGTATTTTGTTGAGGATTTTTGTATCTATATTCATAAACAGTTTTATTCTGTGCTTCCTTGTTATGTTTTGGTTTTATCAGGGTAATACTGGTTTCATGGTGTGAATTAGGAAGTATTCCCTCTTCTGTATTTTGGAAGAGTTTGTGAAGGATGGATACTGTTTCTTAAAATGTTTGGTATAAATCACCAATGTACTCTGAGCCTCAGGTTTTCTTTGTAGGAAGTTTTAAAGTTATGACTCAATCTCTATTTGTTATAGCTCTCTGATCAGTTTTTTATTTCTGAGTCGGTTTTGCTAGTTTGTCTTTCTTGGAATTTGTTCATTTTATTTTAGTTATTTAATTTGTTGGTATGTAGTTCACGTTATTTCCTTATAATGTTCTCTGTAATCTTTTGGGTTTCTGCAAAATTGGTAGTGCTTCCTTACTTTCTTCTATTCCAGAGTTTTGTAGTTTAAATCTTCTCTTCCCCACCCCCAAACCTCCTTGGTCAGCCTAGCTTGTCAATTTTGTTGATCTTTTCGAGGAACTAACTTTTTATATTCTTTGTTGTTTTTCTATTCTCTATGTCATTTATTTCTGCCAGATGGAAGTTTTATTGACTAAAGATTTTTCTTCTTTTTAAATGTACTCATTTACAGCTACAGATTTCTCAGTAAGTACTGCTTTAGCTGCATCTATAGGTTTTAGTGTATATTGTTTTCATTCCTTTTAAAATTATCTTCTAATTTTCTCATGATTTCTTTTTTTGATCTATTGGCTGTTTAGGAGTGCGTTTAATTTTTGCATACTTGTGAATTTTCATTTTATTTTTATTGTACGGTTTAAATTTCATTCTATTATTGTCTAAGAACAGTATTACTATGATTTCACTCCTTTTAAATTTATCGAAGCTTGAGTTATGGCCTAACGTGGTCTGCCGGAGAATGTTTCATGTTTACATTAGGATAATGTGTATTCTGCTGATCCTCGGGGTAGAGGGGTGTCTTCATGCAGCTGTTACGCTTATTGAGGATCCTTTGTATATGATGAGTTTTGTATATGATGTATATTTTCTTTTGCTACTTTCATAGTTTTTTCTCTTTTTCACCAGTTGACATGGTATGTTTAGGGTGGATCTCTTTAGATTTTATGCTATTTGGAGTTTTTAAGCTTCTTGGTTGTATAACATTTCATCAAATTGAGGAAGCATTTTGGGCTTTGTTTCTTCAAATATTCTTTCTACCTCTGTCTCTCCTTCCTTCTGTGACTCTTACTATGCATATATTTGTGTGTCTGATGGTGTCCCACAGGTCTATGAGGCTCTGTTCATTTTTCTTTACACTCTTTTTTTCCTGTTTCTCAGCTTGGATAATCTCATTTGTCTGATTTAAAGTTTGTGAATTCCTTCTTTTGCCAGGCCAAATCTGCTGTTGAGCTCCTCTGGTGAATTCTTCATTTCAGTTACTATAGTTTTCAACTCCTGAATTTCTGTTTGGTTCTGTCTTTTTATAATTTCTGTGTCTTTATTGATATTCTCTATTTGGTGAGGCATTTTTATAATTTTCTTCACTTTTTGGATATAGTTTCCTTTATTCCTTTGAATATGTTTATAGTAAGTGATTTAAAGTCATTGTCTAGTGAGTCCAACTTCTGGTTCCTCTCAGGGACATTTTCTCTTGACTACATTTTTTCCTTATCATGCTTTCCTGTTTCTTCATGTGTGTTATAATTATTATTATTATTATTTTTTGAGACAGAGTCTCGCCACGATGCCCAGGCTGGAGTGCAATGACATGATCTCAGCTCACTGCAACCTCCGCCTCCCGGGTTCAAGCGATTCTCTTGCCTCAGCCTCCTGCCTCAGCCTCCTGAGTAGCTGGGATTACAGGCATGTACTACCATGCTGGGCTAATTTTTGTATTTTTTTTTTTTCGAGACAGAGTCTCGCTCTGTTGCTCAGGCTGGAGTGCAATGGCACAATCTCGGTTCACTGCAACTCCTGCCTCCTGGGTTCAAGCGATTCTCAGCCTCTTGAGTAGCTGGGATTACAGGTGCGCACCACCACACCCGGCTAGTTTTTGTATTTTTAGTAGAGATGAGCTTTCACCATGTTGGCCAGGCTGGTCTTGAACTCCTGGCCTCGGGTGATACACCTGCCTTGGCCTCCCAAAGTGCTGGGATTATAGGCATGAGCCACATCGCCTGGCCTGTAATTTTTGCTTGAAAACTGGGCGTTTTAAATAGTATGATTTAAATTAATTCATATTAATTTCTGGATATTAAATTCTCCCATCCCCTCCCCAGGGCTTCTGTTTGTTGTTGGTGCTATAATTTTGTTTAATGATTTTCCTGGATGAATTTTGTAAAGTTTGTATTGCCTGTTGTGTGTAGCTAATGGAGACGTTATGTGGTTAGTTTAGTTGTCGGTGGACTATTGGATAGAGATTACCTTAAATGCTTTGAGACAGTAAGTCTGTCATCTTTTATGGAGGGCCTCTGTTAAGATGTATGCTTTGGCAGTTTGTAATGCCAGTTTAACCTTCATTTCCTCCTTGTGCAGAGCCTCGAGATGATCCAGAGTTCAGAGGTTAGGGCCCTTTCATTTTTTCCTGGGCATGTGCATAGTGATGCAGGGTTTTTTGCTCCTTAGTTCAGCTAAAATCCGGGTTCTTGTCTCATGATCAGGAAAAATTAGGCACACGGACACACTGAAAGGTGAGGAGAGCAGTATTTATGAAAAGAAAGCTGTCAGTGGAAGAAAGGGGGTCCTGCCAACAGGCTCCCACCTCACAGATTGAATACCAGGCCACCCCACGTGAGCTGAAGAGGCCAGCCTCCTCCCTGCCCCCACCCATTGCCCTAAGGCGTGAATTCCTGTTGGCTCCACCCCCATTCTCCCAGTTCACAGGCCGGGCTTTAGTCTGAGCCACTCCACGTTGATTTATTTCCCTTACTGTGCCTGTGTTAAGGGATGGAATTTTTCACCATGGGCATGTTTAGGCAAGCCCCCGTGCACAATGACATGGGTGGCATTTGGCTTACTCCTGTGTCTGTCATAATTAACATTGTTATGTTTTCCTAGCAAATTGATCCTCTTATCATTATGCATTTTCTCTCTTTGTAGTAATTACCTTTGCTCTGAAGTCTCCTTTATTAGATGTTAATACTCTTATTCCTGCTTTTTTGATCAATGTTTGCCTGGTATAATTTTTTCCATTCTTTTACATTCAGCCTCCCTATAATGTTGAATTTAAAGTTAGCTTCTTCCAAACAGCGTATGATTGGTTTATGATCTTGGCTCACTGCAACCTCTGCCTCCCAGGCTCAAACCATCCTCCCACTTCAGCCTCCCAAGTAGCTGGGACCACAGGTGTGCGCCACTATACCCAGATAATGTTTGTGTACTTTTGGTAGAGACGAGGTTTCACCGTGTTGCTGAGGCTGATCTCGAACTTGTGAGCTGAAGTGATTCGCCCACCTCAGCCTCCGAAAGTGCTGGGATTACAGGCATGAGCTACTGCGCCTGGCTTATTTAAGATAATTACTGATATTGTTAGTGCTCAAGTCTGCCATCTTATTTTTACCCCTTCTGAGCTCTTTCCTGTTTCTCTTTTTTTGCCTTCTTGGGGTTACTTAAACAAGTTTAGGGTTCCATCTTTTTTTTTTTTTTTTTTTGGACACAGAGTCTCGCACTGTCGCCCAGGCTGGAGTGCAGTGGCGCGACCTCGTCTCGATGCAAGCTCTGCCTCCTGGGTTCACGCCATTCTCCTGCCTCAGCCTCACAAGTAGCTGAGACTACAGGTGCCCACCACCACACCCGGCTAATTTTTTGTATTTTTAGTAGAGATGGGGTTTCACCGTGTTAGCCAGGATGGTCTCGATATCCTGACCTTGTGATCTGCCCGCCTCGGCCTCCCAAAGTGCTGGGATTACAGGTGTGAGCCACCGTGCCCGGCCCCCCCGTTTTTTTTTTTTTTGAGGTGCAGTCTCTCTCTCCCAGGCCGGAGTACAGTGGCACCATCTTAGCTCACTGCAACCTCTGCCTCCCGGGTTCAAGCAATTCTCCTGTCTCAGCCTCCCAAGTAGCTGGATTACAGGCGCCCGCCACCATGCCTGGCTAATTTTTGTATTTTTAGTAGAGATGGGGTTTCACCATGTGGGTCAGGCTGGTCTAAAACTCCTGAGCTCAAGTGATCCGCCCGCCTTGGCCTCCCAAAGTGCTGAGATTATAGGCGTGAGCCCCCATGCCTGTTTTAGTTTTCTTAATGGCTTCTTTAGGTATTATAATATACATATGTAACTTACCACAGTCTATATATGCAACACTTTACTACTTCAGATGAGTTGCAGAAACTTGACTTTTCACTTAGGTACCCATAAAAAGGAAAAACAAACTGTTTTCCCGTCTTCTCTCATACTTAACACAGTACACTTCTATGCCCAGATGTGTGGGGTGTTTTATCTTGACACCAAGCATCCAGCAGACACCAAGTGGGTATCCTATAATTTAATCCAATTTTGATGCTCTCTACCTGGAGATGGTGTGGGATCACACAGGTTGAGGGCTCAGTCCCACGAGACTGGCCCCACTTCAGAGGCCAATCGCAAGTAGTAGGTTGTCACTCATACTTCTTTTTTTTTTTTTTTTTTTTACTTTTTTTTTTTTTTAATTATACTTTAGGGTTTTAGGGTACATGTGCACAATGTGCAGGTTTGTTACATATGTATCCATGTGCCATGTTGATTTCCTGCACCCATTAACTCGTCATTTAGCATTAAGTGTATCTCCTAATGCTGTCCCTCCCCCCTCCCCCCACCCCACAACAGTCCCCGGAGTGTGATGTTCCCCTTCCTGTGTCCATGAGTTCTCATTGTTCAATTCCCACCTATGAGTGAGAACATGCGGTGTTTGGTTTTTTGTCCTTGCGATAGTTTACTGAGAATGATGGTTTCCAGTTTCATCCATGTCCCTACAAAGGACACGAACTCATCATTTTTTATGGCTGCATAGTATTCCATGGTGTATATGTGCCACATTTTCTTAATCCAGTCTATCGTTGTTGGACATTTGGGTTGGTTCCAACTCTTTGCTATTGTGAATAGTGTCGCAATAAACATACGTGTGCATGTGTCTTTATAGCAGCATAATTTATAGTCCTTTGGGTATATACCCAGTAATGGGATGGCTGGGTCAAATGGTATTTCTAGTTCGAGATCCCTGAGGAATCGCCACACTGACTTCCACAATGGTTGAACTAGTTTACAGTCCCACCAACAGTGTAAAAGTGTTCCTATTTCTCCACATCCTCTCCAGCACCTGTTGTTTCCTGATTTTTTAATGATGGCCATTCTAACGGGTGTGAGATGGTATCTCATTGTGGTTTTGATTTGCATTTCTCTGATGGCCAGTGATGATGAGCATTTCTTCATGTGTTTTTTGGCTGCATAAATGTCTTCTTTGGAGAAGTGTCTGTTCATGTCCTCTGCCCACTTTTTGATGGGGTTGTTTGTTTTTTTCTTGTAAATTTGTTTGAGTTCATTGTAGATTCTGGATATTAGCCCTTTGTCAGATGAGTAGGTTGCAAAAATTTTCTCCCATTGTGTAGGTTGCCTGTTCACTCAGATGATAGTTTCTTTTGCTGTGCAGAAGCTCGTTAGTTTAATGAGATCCCATTTGTCGATTTTGGCTTTTGTTGCCATTGCTCTTGGTGTTTTAGACATGAAGTCCTTGCCCACGCCTATGTCCTGAAGGGTATTGCCTAGGTTTTCTTGTAGGATTTTAATGGCTTTAGGTCTAACATATAAGTCTTTAATCCATCTTGAATTAATTTTTGTATAAGGTGTAAGGAAGGGATCCAGTTGCAGCTTTCTTTTTTTTTTTTTTTTTTGAGACGGAGTCTCGCTCTGTCGCCCAGGCTGGAGTGCAGTGGCGCAATCTCGGCTCACTGCAAGCTCCGCCTCCCGGGTTCACGCCATTCTCCTGCCTCAGGCTCTCCGAGTAGCTGGGACTACAGGCACCCGCCACCTCAGCCGGCTAGTTTTTTTGTATTTTTAGTAGAGACGGCGTTTCACCGTGGTCTCGATCTCCTGACCTTGTGATCCGCCTGCCTCGGCCTCCCAAAGTGCTGGGATTACAAGCGTGAGCCACCGCGCCCGGCCGCCAGTTGCAGCTTTCTACATATGGCTAGCCAGTTTTCCCAGCACCATTTATTAAATAGGGAATCCTTTCCCCATTTCTTGTTTTTGTCAGGTTTGTCAAAGATCAGATAGTTGTAGCTATGCGGCATCATTTCTGAGGGCTCTGTTCTGTTCCATTGATCTATGTCTCTGTTGTGGTACCAGTACCATGCTGTTTTGGTTACTGTAGCCTTGTAGTAGAGTTTAAAGTCAGATAGCGTGATGCCTCCAGCTTTGTTCTTTTGGCTTAGGATTGACTTGGCGATGCGGGCTCTTTTTTGGTTCCATATGAACTTTAAAGTAGTTTTTTCCAATTCTGTGAAGAAAGTCATTGGTAGCTTGATGGGGATGGCATTGAATCTATAAATTACCTTGGGCAGTATGGCCATTTTCACGATATTGATTCTTCCAACCCATGAGCATGGAATGTTCTTCCATTTGTTTGTATCCTCTTTTATTTCATTGAGCAGTGGTTTGTAGTTCTCCTTGAAGAGGTCTTTCACATCCCTTGTAAGTTGGATTCCTAGGTATTTTATTCTCTTTGAAGCAATTGTGAATGGGAGTTCACTCATGATTTGGCTCTCTGTTTGTCTGTTATTGGTGTACAAGAATGCTTGTGATTTTTGTACGTTAATTTTGTATCCTGAGACTTTGCTGAAGTTGCTAATCAGCTTAAGGAGATTTTGGGCTGAGACAATGGGGTTTTCTAGATATACAATCATGTCATCTGCAAACAGGGACAATTTGACTTCCTCTTTTCCTAATTGAATACCCTTTATTTCCTTCTCCTGCCTGATTGCTCTGGCCAGAACTTCCAGCACTATGTTGAATAGGAGCGGTGAGAGAGGGCATCCCTGTCTTGTGCCAGTTTTCAGAGGGAATGCTTCCAGTTTTTGCCCATTCAGTATGATATTGGCTGTGGGTTTGTCATAGATAGCTGTTATTATTTTGAGATATGTCCCATCAATACCTAATTTATTGAGAGTTTTTAGCATGAAGGGTTGTTGAATTTTGTCAAAGGCCTTTTCTGCATCTATTGAGATAATCATGTGGTTTTTGTCTTTGGTTCTGTTTATATGCTGGATTACATTTATTGATTTGCGTATGTTGAACCAGCCTTGCATCCCAGGGATGAAGCCCACTTGATCATGGTGGATAAGCTTTTTGATGTGCTGCTGGATTCGGTTTGCCAGTATTTTATTGAGGATTTTTGCATCAATGTTCATCAAGGATATTGGTCTGAAATTCTCTTTTTTGGTTATGTCTCTGCCAGGTTTTGGTATCAGGACGATGCTGGCTTCATAAAATGTGTTAGGGAGGATTCCCTCTTTTTCTATCGATTGTAATAGTTTCAGAAGGAATGGTACCAGTTCCTCCTTGTACCTCTGGTAGAATTCAGCTGTGAATCCATCAGGTCCTGGACTCTTTTTGGTTCGTAAGCTATTGATTATTGCCACAATTTCAGAACCTGTTATTGGTCTATTCAGAGATTCAACTTCTTCCTGGTTTAGTCTTGGGAGGGTGTATTTGTTGAGGAATTTATCCATTTCTTCTAGATTTTCTAGTTTATTTGCATAGAGGTGTTTGTAGTATTCTCTGATGTTAGATTGTATTTCTGTGGGATCGGTGGTGATATCCCCTTTTTCGTTTTTTATTGCATCTATTTGATTCTTCTCTGTTTTCTTCTTTATTAGTCTTGCTAGCGGTCCATCAATTTTGTTGATCTTTTCAAAAAACCAGCTCCTGGATTCATTAATTTTTTGAAGGGTTTTTTGTGTCTCTATTTCCTTCAGTTCTGCTCTGATTTTAGTTATTTCTAGCCTTCTGCTAGCTTTTGAGTGTGTTTGCTCTTGCTTTTCTAGTTCTTTTAATTGTGATGTTAGGGTGTCAATTTTGGATCTTTCCTGCTTTCTCTTGTGGGCATTTAGTGCTATAAATTTCCCTCTACACACTGCTTTGAACGTGTCCCAGAGATTCTGATATGTTGTGTCTTTGTTCTCGTTGGTTTCAAAGAACATCTTTATTTCTGCCTTCATTTCATTATGTACCCAATAGTCATTCAGGAGCAGGTTGTTCAGTTTCCATGTAGATGAGCGGTTTTGAGTGAGTTTCTTAATCCTGAGTTCTAGTTTGATTGCACTGTGGTCTGAGAGACAGTTTGTTATAATTTCTGTTCTTTTACATTTGCTGAGGAGAGCTTTACTTCCAACTATGTGGTCAATTTTGGAATAGGTGTGGTGTGGTGCTGAAAAAAATGTATATTCTGTTGACTTGGGGTGGAGAGTTCTGTAGATGTCTATTAGGTCCACTTTATGTAGAGCTGAGTTCAATTCCTGGATATCCTTGTTAACTTTCTGTCTCGTTGATCTGTCTAATGCTGACAGTGGGGTGTTAAAATCTCCCATTATTATTGTGTGGGAGCTTAAGTCCCTTTGTAGGTCACTGAGGACTTGCTTTATGAATCTGGGTGCTCCTGTGTTGGGTGCATATATATTTAGGATAGTTAGCTCTTCTTGTTGAATTGATCCCTTTACCATTATGTAATGGCCTTCTTTGTCTCTTTTGATCTTTGTTGGTTTAAAGTCTATTTTATCAGAGACTAGGATTGCAACCGCTGCCTTTTTTTGATTTCCAGTTGCTTGATAGATCTTCCTCCATCCCTTTATTTTGAGTCTATGTGTGTCTCTGCACGTGAGATGGGTTTCCTGAATACAGCACACTGATGGGTCCTGACTCCTTATCCAGTTTGCCAGTCTGTGTCTTTTGATTGGAGCATTTAGCCCATTTACATTTAACGTTAATATTGTTATGTGTGAATCTGATCCTGTCATTATGATGTTAGTTGGTTATTTTGCTCATTAGTTGCTATAGTTTCTTCCTAGCCTCGATGGTCTTTACAATTTGGCATGTTTTTGCAGGGGCTGGTACCGGTTGTTCCTTTCCATGTTTAGTGCTTCCTTCAGGAGCTCTTTTAGGGCAGGCCTGGTGGTGACAAAATCACTCAGCGTTTGCTTGTCTGTAAAGTATTTTATTTCTCCTTCACTTATGAAGCTTAGTTTGGCGGGATAGGAGATTCTGGGTTGAAAATTCTTTTCTTTAAGAATGTTGAATATCGGCCCCCACTCTCTTCTGGCTTGTAGAGTTTCTGCTGAGAGATCAGCTGTTAGTCTAATGGGCTTCCCTTTGTGGGTAACCCGACCTTTCTCTCTGTCTGCCCTTAACATTTTTTCCTTCATTTCAACTTTGGTGAATCTGACAATTATGTGTCTTGGAGTTGCCCTTCTCGAGGAGTATCTTTGTGGCGTTCTCTGTATTTCCTGAATCTGAATGCTGGCCTGCCTTGCTAGATTGGGGAAGTTCTCCTGGATAATATCTTGCAGAGTGTTTTCCAACTTGTTTCCATTCTCCCCATCATTTTCAGGTACACGAATCAGACGTAGGTTTGGTCTTTTCACATAGTCCCAAATTTCTTGGAGGCTTTGTTCATTTCTTTTTATTCTTTTTTCTCTAAACTTCCCTTCTCTCTTCATTTCATTTATTTCATCTTCCATCAGCGATACCCTTTCTTCCAGTTGATCGCATCTGCTACTGAGGCTTCTGCAATCTTCGCGTAGGTCTCGAAACTTGGCTTTCAGCTCCATCAGCTCCTTGAAGCCCTTCTCTCCATTGGTTATTCTAGTTATCCATTCTTCTAATTTTTTTTCAAAGTTTTTAACTTCTTTGCTATTGTTTTGAATTTCCTCTCGTAGCTCAGAGTAGTTTGATTGTCTGAAGCCTTCTTCTCTCAACTCGTCAAAGTCATCCTCCATCCAGCTTTGTTCCGTTGCTGGTGAGGAACTGCGTTCTTTTGGAGGACGAGAGGTGCTCTGTTTTTTAGAGTTTCCAGTTTTTGTGCTGTGTTTTTTCCCCATCTTTGTGGTTTTATCTACTTTTTGTCTTTGATGATGGTGATGTACAGATGGGTTTTTGGTGTGGATGTCCTTTCTGTTTGTTAGTTTTCCTTCTACCAGACAGGACCCTCAGCTGCAGGTCTGTTGGAGTTTACTAGAGGTCCACTCCAGACCCTGTTTGGCTGCGTGTCAGCAGCGGTGGCTGCAGAGCAGCGGATTTTCGTGAGACCACAAATTCAGCTATCTGATAGTTCCTCTGAAAGTTTTGTCTCAGAGGAGTACCTGGTTGAATGAGGTGTCAGTCTGTCCCTACTGGGGGGGTGCGTCCCAGTTAGGCTGCTCAGGGGTGAGGGACCCACTTTAGAAGGCAGTCTGTCCGTTCTCAGATCTCCAGCTGCATGCTGGGGGAACCACTACTCTCTTCAAAGCTGTCAGTCAGACAGGGACATTTAAGTCTGTGGAGGTTCTTGCTGAGTTTTTGTTTGTCTGTGCCCTGCCCCCAGAGGTGGAGCCTACAGAGGCAGGCAGGCCTCCTTGAGCTGTGGTGGGCTCCACCCAGTTGGAGCTTCCTGGCTGCTTTGTTTACCTAAGCAAGCCTGGGCAATGGCGGGCGCCCCTCCCCCAGCCTGGCTGCCGCCTTGCAGCTTGATCTCAGACTGCTGTGCTAGCAATCAGCGAGACTCCGTGGGCATAGGACCCTCCGAGTCAGGTGTGGGACACAATCTCCTAGTGTGCCGTTTTCCAGGCCCGTTGGAAAAGCGCAGTATTAGGATGGGACTGACCCGATATTCCAGGTGCCGTCTGTTTCCCCTTTCTTTGACTAGGAAAGGGAACTCCCTGACCCCTTGCGCTTCCCGAGTGAGGCAATGCCTCGCCCTGCTTCGGCTCGCGCACAGTGCGCTTCACCGACTGTCCTGCACCCACTGTTAGGCACTCCCTAGTGAGATGAAACCGGTGTCTCAAGCAGAATTGCAGAAATCACCCATCTTCTGTGTCGCTGTGGCTGGGAGCTGGAGACGGGAGCTGTTCCTATTCGGCCATCTTGGCTCCACCCCGTTGTCACTCATACTTCTAATCAATTGAATATAAATAGGGATTCCCAAACCTTCCTCCTTAGGTTCAATTAATTTGCTATGTTGGCTCACATAAGGAAGGGAAATACTTGCCTTTACTGATTTATTATAAAGGTATTCAATAGAAGCAGATGAACAACCAGATGAAGAGATGGATAGAGCAAGACATGGACGTTATAAAGGAATTCAATAGAAGCACATGAACAGCCAGATGAAGAGATGGATAGAGTAAGACATGAACAGGTTGAGGGCAGGTGGCGTGCTTGAAGCTTCCATGCCCTTTCTGGGCGAACCACCCTCCCAGTACCTCTGTATGTTTAGCAACTGAGAAGCTCATTGAATCTTGTTAAAGAGTTTGTTTTTTTTTAATTGTTCATTTGTTTTTTTTGAGATACAGTCTTGCTCTGTCACCCAGACTGGAGTGCAGTGGCTTGAACTTGACTTACCGCAGCTTCGACCTCCCAGGCTCAGGTTATCCTCCTACCTCAGCCTCTTGAGCAGCTGGGACCACAGGTTCATGCCACCACATCTGGCTGATTTTTGTATTTTTTTGTAGAAATGAGGTCTTGCTATGTTGCACAGGCTGGTCTCAAATTCAGGCTCAAGAGATCCTCCACCCTCGACCTCCCTAAGTGTTGGGATTAATGGAGTAATCCATGGTTCTGGCTGTTAAAAGTGTTTTTATAAAGCTTGATCTCCAGCTTCCCCCTTTCCCAGAGGTCACTGAGTGGTGCTGATAATACCAACCCACTAATCCTCTAATCACTTGGCCCTCTTGCTAAGTGACCCCATTCTGAAGTTATCTAGGGGCCCCACCCTAAGTAACCTCCGTAGGGTAAACTTAGGAGTTATCAAAGGGATTCTTTATAAAGAACAAAAGATATTCCTATAACTTAGGAAATTCCAAGAGTTGTAGGAGTTCTGTGACAGGAACCTGGGATAATGACCAGATATAGTTCATGTTATAGCACGGTATCTTTACCTTCCCTATTTAAAATACCATATTGAGTGTCAAATGATTTTACAATTTTTTCTTCAATCACTGATTATAATTTATTTATAAAGTTCATGAGGAACATTTTAGTTGCACAAGAGTAAATAATTGCTACATATTTTCCTTTGCATTGTTCTCCATCTCCCTGTACTTAAATTTTTAAATTCTATGCTCATTACTAGTCAGACAAGATGTCTTCTTTCCTTCTCGCTGAGATACATTCTCCAGTATCTTCCTAATAAAGGAATCACGAGAAGTAAAATTGTAAAGTTCTTGCATGTTTTAAAAATATCTTTATTTTTTCCCCTTGATTGATAGTTTGGCCGGGAATAGAAGTCTAGATTGGAATTCAGTTTTCCTCAGAATTTTTTTTTTTTTTTTTAGATGGAGTCTCGCTCTGTCACCCATGCTGGAGTCCAGTTGCGTGATTTTGGCTCACTGCAACCTCTGACTCCCAGGTTCAAGCAATTTTCTGCCTCAGCCTCCTGAGTAGCTGTGATTACAGGCGCCGCGACCACACCCGGCTAATTTTTGTATTTTTAGTAGAGACGGGTTTTCACCATCTTGGCCAGGCTGGCCTTGAACTCCTGACCCTGTGATCCACCCACCTCAGCCTCCCAAAGTGCTGGGATTACAGGCGTGAGCCACCGTGCCCAGCCTAGAACAGTTTTAAACAATTGTTCTCATTACTAATCATAAAAATAATACACAGCTATTGTGGAGCTGCTAGAAAATAAAGACTACAATAGAAAATATCCCCCATAGGCCCGGCGCGGTGGCTCACACCTGTAATCCCAGCACTTTGGGAGGCCGAGGCGGGTGGATCATGAGGTCAGGAGATAGAGACCATCCTGGCTAACATGGTGAAACCCCGTCTCTACTGAAAATACAAAAAATTAGCCGGTCGTGGTGTAGTCCCAGCTACTCGGGAGGCTGAGGCAGGAGAATGGTATCAACTTGGGAGGCAGAGCTTGTAGTGAGCCCAGATTGCACCACTGCACTACAGCCTGGGTGACAGAGTGAGACTCAGTCTCAAAAAAAAAAAAAAGAAGAAAGTAAATATCCCCCATAAACCTATAAAACCTATAATCAGCATAACATAAGCATTTTGATAATGTAAGCATTTGGATCTGTTTCCTGCCCGTTTTTATACAAATGCTTATATATATTTAAAAATTTGTGCATTATTATTTTAAAATTTAATGTCATTAGTTTTACATGGATGTGTTGTTTGAAAAATAGGTAAGAATAATATTTTCCATTCTGATAAAATCAAAAGCAGAGTATGCATTCTTCTGTGTAAATAAGATTTCCATTGGCTTTGCATATATTTTTGTTTTAGTTTCCATTCTTACAATGAGTGGAACCTCTGTATAAAGAAAATATTTTATTATTTTAAATAAACAAAAGGAGCAGAATACAACACTGTCTATTTTACAGTTATAACTGGAAGATAATGTCTAATGAGAAGACTCAAATAGGGTAGGAAAACATTAAAATAGTTATGTCACATTGGTAGCTGGGTGCCCCATACGTAATTTTGTAGTTAGTAAATATTTTTGGAATGTGGACGAATAGACCATGATGATTTTCTATTTATTTATTTTTTTAAATTTTCTGTGTGCGTGTTTTTTGTTTTTGTTGTTGTTTTTTGTTTGTTTGAGACTGGAACTTATTTCTGTTGCCCCGGCTGGAGTGCAGTGGTACGATCACAGCTCACTGCAGCCTGGGTCTCTTGTGCTCAAGCAATCCTCTTGCCTCAGCCCCCTGAGTAGCTGGGACTACAGGAACATGCCACCATGCCTGGCTAATTTTTGTATTTCTTTTTTGAACAGATGGAGTTTTGCCATGTTCCCCAGGCTGGTCTCAAACTCCGGGGCTCAAGTGATCTGCCTGCCTTGGCCTCCCAAAGTGCTGGAGTTACAGGCATGAGCCACCATGCCTTGCCTGTTATAATGTTAAGAGAATAAATAAAGAAGGTGTAATTTCTGGCTGGGCGCGGTGGCTCACGCTTGTAATCCCAGCACTTTGGGAGGCCGAGGCGGGCGGATCACGAGGTCAGGAGATCGAGACCACGGTGAAACCCTGTCTCTACTAAAAATACAAAAAATTAGCCGGGCGTGGTGGTGAGCGCCTGTAGTCCCAGCTACTCGGAGAGGCTGAGGCAGGAGAATGGCGTGAACCCGGGAGGCGGAGCTTGCAGTGAGCCAAGATCGTGCCACTGCCCTCCAGCCCGGGTGACAGAGCGAGACTCCATCTCAAAAAAAAAAAAAAAAAAGAAGGTGTATTTTCTGTTAATATTTATACACACATGAATAATTTATTTGAAAGTTACCTGTCCAGTTTGTATAGCTCTAGATTATATTCTGTACTTGTTAAATGCTCTGACCAAAGAAAAGCAGTATACAATATCGTCTGTCCAAGTGCTAGTTTATTTATAGAAAAAAGCGAAACCTACTTTGTGCCTGAGTTTTTATGTACTTTTACCAAGATCTTGAAAATATTTCTCTTTGTACATTACCCTGTAAGATCTTCCTTATTTCAAACCAGTGTATTGAATTTCATGTTCAGTTCTTTGTCATTTACACATTAATAAAATGTAGGTAACAAATATACTTGTACGTCTATAATGTGGACAAATACAGTAACCAAGGGGAAACAAAATAAAAAACTAAAGAAAAAACCAAAGGGAAAACAATTTTGATGGAAAGGCTAGTAAAGAATTTGCAATGGTTGGAAAAATAAATAAGATATTCAAGTGGATAACTATGTATAAGGCTGCTGGAGAAGGGAGTGAGCAAGCTAGATGGTGTCAAGGTGAGGGAGAGATTTTTATGGTGTTTAGTGTTAGAGACTTGAACATGACTGAATGGCGTACTTAGTGATGGAACTGGTTAAAGTGGAGGGGATTGGAATCCTGATTGCTATGTCTCATGGTCAGCACACTGTTCTTCTGTTCAGAATTTCCTTTTTACAGCTTCAAACCACTGGAATGTAAGGCATTATGAGTTTCTTCCTCAGCCTTTTTTTTTTTTTTTTTTTTTTTTTGAGACAGAGTTTCACTCTTGTTTCCCAGGCTGGAGTGCAATGGCATGATCTTGGCTCACTGCAGCCGCCGCCTCCCAGGTTCAAGCGATTCTCCTGCCTCAGCCTCCCGAGTAACTGGGATTACAGGCATGCGCCACCGTGCCTGGCTAATTTTGTATTTTTAGTAGAGACAGGGTTTCTCCATGTTGGTCAGGCTGGTCTCGAACTCCCGATCTCAGGTGATCTGCCCGACTCGGCCTCCCAGAGTGCTGGGATTACAGGTGTGAGCCATCGTGCCTGGCCAGCCTTTTTTTTTTTTTTTTTAAACTTACCAAAGTTTGTGATATTTTTACTGTTTTACCCAACATTATATACTCCAATAAAAAATTTCAAGCGTGCACAGAGAAGCTTGTGGTTTTGAATTAGATCCTGAGGATCTAAATTTTGTGTTTAATTTACCTGTTACAGATTGAATTCTTTATTTTTATTTTTTTATTTATTTTTTATTTATTTTTTTTTTTTTGAGAGGGAGTCTCGCTCTGTCACTCAGGCTGGAGTGCAGTGGCGTGATCTCCGCTCACTGCATGCTCCGCTTTCTGGGTTCCCGCCATTCTCCTGCTTTGGCCTCCCAGGTAGCTGGAACTACAGGCGCCCGCCACCAAGCCCAGCAAATTTTTTATTTATTTTTATTTTTTTTATTTTTAGTAGAGACGGGGTTTCACCGTGTTAGCCAGGATGGTCTCGATCTCCTGACCTTGTGATCTGCCCGCCTCAGCCTCCCAAAGTGCTGGGATTACAGGTGTGAGCCACTGCGCCCGGCCTACAGATTGAATTCTAATCCAACATGGTTAACAGTGGTCTCAAACATTTGTGGAATAAGAATCAGCAGAGATGGTTGTCAAAATGCAGATTCCTGAGCCTTGCCTCTCTCAAAATTCTAACTTGTGATTTGGGTACCAAGGTATCTGTAATAGCATCCCTGATTCTAATGTGCATGTTCCCTGGATTGCATTTTTTAAAAATTTTGAGATATGTAATATATATGCTGTGAAATTTACTGTTTTAACCATTTTTAGGTGTGTAGTCCTATGGTATTAAATACATTCATATTTGCTGTAGATTGAATGTTTCTCTCTCTCCAGTATTCAGATGTTGAAACCTCCTTCCCTATGTGGTGATATTTAGAGTTGGGGCCTTTGGGAAAAGATTAGGTCATGAGGGTACCCTTGTGAATGAGATTAGTGCCCTTAAAAAAAAAAAAAAAACTACCCAGAGATTCTCTTCTTCCTTCTGTCCCATGGGGATGTAGTGAGAAGATCCAGGAAACCATCAGTGAACCAGGAAGCAGACTCTCACTGGACACTGAATCTGATGCCTTAATCTTGAACTTCACAGCCTCTAGAACTATGAGAAATTTCCTTTGTTTCTGTGCCACTCTGTTTATGGTATTTTGTTACAGCTCCCAAAACAAAGATAGCATCGTTTTTCAACCATCACCACCATTCATCTTCAGAACCTTTTCATCATCAAAATGGAAATTCAGTACTCATTAAACTATGACTCCTCATTCTTCCCTCCCCATCCCCAGCAGCCATTCTACTTTCTGTCTTTGTGAATTTGTTTCATAATATGGGTCAATTCTGATTGACCTCATATAATGTTTGCCCATTTGTATCTGGTTTATTTTACTGAGCATAATGTTTTTGAGATTCAACCATGTTGTAACATGTATCAGAAATTCATTCCTTTTTAAGGCTGAATTAATATTATATGTTCCACATTTTGTTAAGTTATTCATTGATGGACATTTGTGTTCTTTCCACCTTTTGGCTATTGTGAATATTATTGCTATGAACATTGGTATACAAGTATCTGTTTGAGTGTTTTTGTTTTTTTGTTTTTTTGTTTTTTTTTTTTTTTTTTTTTGAGAAGGAGTCTTGCTCTGTCACCCAGGTTGGAGTGCAGTGGCGCGATCTTGGCTCACCGCAAGCTCCGCCTCCTGGGTTCAAGCAGTTCTCCTGCCTCAGCCTCCAGGCGCCCGCCACCATGCCCGGCTAATTTTTTGTATTTTTAGTAGAGACAGGTTTTCACCATGTTAGCCAGGATGGTCTCTATCTCCTGACCTCGTGATCTGCCCGCCTTGGCCTCCCAAAGTGCTGGGATTACAGGTGTGAGCCACCGCGCCTGGCCCTGTTTGAGTTTTGGGTATATACCGAGCAGTGGCATTGCTAGATCATGGTTGTTTTATTTTATTTTATTTTATTTTATTTTAATTTATTTTAATTTGTGTTATGTTACGTTACGTTACGTTATGTTTTATGTTACGTTAGACAGTCTTGCTGTGTTGCTCAGGCTTCAGAGCTGTGGCGTGATTATAGCTTACTGCAGCCTCAAACTCCTGTGCTCAAGCAGTTGTCTCGCTTCAGGCTCCTGAGTAGCTGGGACCACAGATGAAAATTCCCACCCCTGCTAATTTATTTTTTGTAGGGACTTGCTGTGTTTCCCAGGCTGGTCTTGAACTCCTGGGCTCAAGTAGTCCTCCTGCCTTGGTCTCCTAACGTGCTGGGATTACAGGTCTGACCCATTGTGCCCTACCCTGTGTTTAACTTTTTTTTTTTTTTTTTGAGACAGAGTCTTGCCTTGTCACCCAGGCTGGAGTGCAAGTGGCTCAAACTTGGCTCACTGCAACCTCCGCCTCCTGGGTTTAAGCAATTCTCCTGCCTCAGCCTCCCGAGTAGCTGGGACTACAGGCGCACACCACCATTCCCGGCTAATTTTTTGCATTTTTGGTAGAGATGGGTTTTCACCATGTTGGTCAGGCTGGTCTTAACTCCTGACCTCGTGATTTGCCCGCCTTGGCCTCCCAAAGTGCTGGGATTACAGGCATGAGCCACCATGCCCAGCTGTGTTTAACTTTTGAGGCTCTACCAAATAATTTTTAACAACTGCAACATTTTACTTTTCCACCAGCAATGCACAAAAGTTATAATTGCTACACATCCTTGGCAGTGCTTGTCATTTTTTTTTTTTTAATAATAGCCATTCTGATGGGTGTGAAGTGGCATATCATTGTAGTTTTTTGCTTTTTGTTTTTGGAGATAGGATCTCACTCTGCCACCGAGGCTGGAATGCAGTGGCACAATCAGTGATGCAGCCTTGACCTTCCAGGCTCAAGTGATCCTCCCACCCCAGCCTCTTAAGTAGCTGGGACTATAGGCACATGCCACCACACCCAGCTATTTTTTTTTTTTTTTCAAAGACAGGATCTTGCTCTGTCACCCAGGCTGGAATGCAGTGGTGCAATAATGGCTCACTGCAGCCTTGACCTCCTGGGCTCAAGCAATCCTCCTACCACAGCCTCCCAAGTAGCTGGAACTACTGGTGCGTGCCACCATGCCTGGCTAATTCTAAAAAAACAAACAAAAAAAATTTGTAGATATGGGGTCTCACGATGTTGCCTAGGCTGCTGACTAATTTTTCGTAAGGACAGTAATCACATTTGTGGGGGCTCTGGTTTCATGTTCTAGTCACCTCCAAAGGCCTCATCTCTCTCTGTTTTTTTTTTTTTTTTTTTTGAGATAGAGTCTTGCTCTGTCGCCAGGCTGGAGTGCAGTGGCAGGCTCTCGGCTCATTGCGTCCTCTGCCTCCCGGGTTCAGGCGATTGTCCTGCCTCCGCTTCCTGAGTAGCTAGGACTACAGGTGCATGCCACCACGCCCAGCTAATTTTTGTTTTTCCCTAATAATAATTTTACGAGATTTAGCTTTTATACCTTCCTGTTGCTTATTTTTATGTCTCTGTCTTCTGAAATGATGGAAGGTGGCAAGATTCAGGATAGCTTTTCTTTTCTTTTTCTTTTTTTAGGGACGTGGACTCTCACTGTGTTGCCCGGGTTGAAGTGCAGTGGTGCAATCATAGCTCACTGCAACCTCAAACTCCTGGGCTCAAGCGATCCTCCTGGTTCAGCCTCCTGAGTAGCTGGAACTACAGTCGTGTGCCACCATGCCCAGCTCACTAAAAAGTTTTTTTTTTTTTTAGAAATGGGGTCTTGCTGTGTTGCCCAGGCTGGTCTTGAACCCCTGGGCTCATGGAATCCTCCTGCCTTGGCCTCCCAAAGTGTTGGGAGCCATGGCACCCGGCCCAGCATAGCTTTTATACCTCGTGTTGTTTTCATATGGCTTGTAAAAATATGGCCACTTGTGTATTTGTCCTGTAGATTCTCCCTGACTCTGCTCATGTGGACCTTTTCTGTGTGTCTGCCACCCCTGTGCTGCTGAGTGGATTCCACTTCCAGCACTTTCTCAGTGACGGGTCCAGAAGGGAGTCCAGGGTGACCAGTTTCAGGTGGCCCAGGCTGCTGTCATCTCTTCACATCTTCTTATGGTAGAGCCCCTGCCCTCACCTAGTTTCAGGCGCTGTTCTCAGTTCTATCAGATACTGTTCTCAGATCTGTCGCCTGCTCTGCTTCCTAGTGAGCACTGATGTCTAGGTTCTCAGGGCCTCCTTGACTCTCTTACTTTCCTTGGCTTCTTTCCTCTCAGATACTGCTACCATGCTGGACTTCAGAGGGTTGGTGGTTTGTCTTTACCCACTTGTGTTTGGAGTTTGCTGATTAATTGTATTTCTATGTTTTTGGCTTTGCTGTCCAGTTGCTCTTTATGTGAAGATTTAGAGACATTCAAAAACTATGCCTTTACTGATGGCACTTCTATGTTTTCAGATTGTAAATTGTGAACTTAATGTCTATTTAATGAAGTTGATTTTGTTTTTTTGTTTCGTTTTTTCTTTTAATAATCATCTCCACAGAGAAAAAGGAGTTGGAATATAGAATGCCCATCCTTTCCAGGAGAAAGACCACTGCAGGTCAGAAGAGCAGGTCTCAGGACAGCAGGGGCAGCTGCCTCTCTCTCTGAAGCATGGCTCAGGTGTGGAGAAGGGTTTCAGGACACTTCTGGGACTCCGGTAAAGTATCTGTAGAATTGTTTTCCCTGAATGCCAAAGAGGAAATCCTGAGTGTTCAGAACATTGTAATTACATTCATTGTGATTCCCTTTCTTATTCTTTCAGGAGACTGTAACTGGTACACTCCTTTTCTTCCCTTTCATTCCTTGAATTCCTTTAATAATCGTGGCAAGTTATTAAGTAAGTATTCACCCTTTTTTTTGGAGACAGAGTCTCACTTTGTTGCCCAGGCTGGAGTACAGTAGTGCAGTCATAGCTCATGGCATCCTTGAACCCTTGAACTCCTGGCCTCAGGCTATCTTGCCTCAGCGTGTCAAATAGCTGGGACTACAGGTATGTGCCACCATGCCTGGGTAGTTTTGTTTTGTTTTTTTTGTTGGTTTTTTTTTTTGGAGACAGAGTCTCACTTTGTCACCCAGGCTGGAGTGCAGTGGGGCTATGTTGGCTCACCTCCCGGGTTCAAGCAATTCTCCTGCCTCAGCCTCTCGAATAGCTGGGATTACAGGTGCGTGCCACCACACTCGGCTGATTTTTGTATTTTTTGTAGAGACTGGGTGTCACCATGTTGGCCAGGCTGGTTTGGAACTCCTGACCTCAGGTAATCCACCCACCTTGGCCTCCAAAGTGCTGGGATTACATGCGTGAGCCACTGTGCCCAGCTGCCTGGCTAGTTTTTTAAAAACTTTCTGTAGAGACAGGGTCTTGCTATGTTGACTAGGCTGGTCTGTAACCCCTGGCTGCAAGTGATCCTCCCACCTCCGCCTCCCAGAGTGCTGGGATTACAGGTGTGAGCCCCTATGCCCAGCTCACACCTGTACCTCTTTAATCTATGCAGAACCTTTCTACTTTGTTTGTAAATGAAGGATATTTACCAAGAATGTTCTCAGAAGATGAAACCATTGAGCATACCACTCTTCACAAGAAATGTATGTTTACTCTGGAGGCATACTCTGGAGATATTGCAGGTTTGGTTCAGGACCAACACAATAAAGTGAATATTGCAATAAAGTGATCACATGAATTCTTTGATTTCCCAGTGCCTATAAAAGTTATGTTTATATTATAACGTAGTCTGTTAAGTGCAATAGTATTATGTCTAAAAAAGCAATGTATATACCCTAATTTAAAAATATTTTATTGCTTAAAAAAATGCTAACAATCATAGGAGCCTTCACCAAGGTGTAATCATTTCGCTGGGGGAGAGTCTTGCCTTGATGCTGATGGCTGCTGACTGATCAGGTGGTTGGTGGTTGAAGATTGGGGTGGCTGTGGCAGTTTCCTAAAATAAGGCAAAAGCGGAGTTTATCACATCTATTTACTATTCCTTTCATGAAAGATTACTGAGTAGCGTGTGATGCTGATAACATTTGACCTGTAATAGAACTTCTTTCAAAATTGGACTCAATCCTTCCAAAGCCTGACACTGCTTTATCAACTAAGTTTATAGGATATTCTAAATTCCTTGTTATCACTTCAACAATGTTCACAGCATTTTCACCAGCATTTATCTCCAGATACTACTTTATCTCCAGAAACTACTTTATTTGTTCATCCATAAGAAGTAACTCTTCATCCATTCAACTCTTAGGAGATTGCAGCAATTCAGT
This sequence comes from Symphalangus syndactylus, assembly GCF_028878055.3. Taxonomy (NCBI): domain Eukaryota; kingdom Metazoa; phylum Chordata; class Mammalia; order Primates; family Hylobatidae; genus Symphalangus; species Symphalangus syndactylus. Next base: position 70,395,672 of record NC_072429.2, on the reverse strand, counting down.
CTTCAGGTTCTACTTCTAATTCTAGTTCTCTTGCTGTTTCTGTCACATCAGTTTTTCTGCTGAAGTCTTGAACCCCTCAGTCATAAACAAGGGTTGGAATCAACTTCTTCCAAACTCCTGTTAATGCTGTATTTTGACCTTCTGTCATGAATCATGAATGTTCTTAATGGCACATAGAATGGTGAATATTTTTCTGAAAGTTTTCAATTTACTTTGCCCAGATCCATCAGAGGAGTCACTGTCTGTGGCAGCTACAGCCATATGACATGTATTTCTGAAATAATAAGATTTGAAAGTCAGAATCACCCCATGATCCATAGGCTGCAGAATGGAAGTGGTGTTAGCAGGCATGAAAACAACATTAATCTCCTTGTACTTCTCCATCATAGCTCTTGGGTGACCAGGGGCATTGTCAATCAGCAGTAATAGTTTGAAAGAAATCTTTTTCTTCTGAGCAGGTCTCAACAGTGGGCTTAAAGTATTACAGTAAAGAATGCTGTAAAGAGATGTGCTGTCATCCAGGCTTTGTTGTAACATTTATAGAGCACAGGCAGAGTAGATTTATCATAAGGGCGCTAGGATTTTCAGAATGATACATGAGCATTGGCTTCAACTTAATGTTACCAGCTGCATTAGCCCCTAATATGAGTATCAGTCTGTTCTTGGTGAAGCTTTGATGCCAAGCATTGACTTCTCTCTAGCTGCGAAAGTCTTAAATGGCATCATCTTCTAATATAAGGCTCTTTAATCTATATTGAAAATCTGTTGTTTAGCGTAGCTACCTTCATCAATGATCTTAACTAGATCTTCTGGATCACTTGCTGCATTACCTTGTACTTTTATGTTATGGAGATGATTTGTTTCTTCAACTTCATGAACCAACCTCTGCTAGCTTCAGACTTTTCTTCTCCAGCCTCTTCACCTCTCTCAGCCTTCACAGAATTGAAGAGAGTTAGGACCTTGCTCTCGATTCTGCTTTGGCTTAAGGGAATGTTATAGCTGATTCAATTTTCTATCCAGATTGCTAAAACTTTGTATTAGCAATAATGCTGTTTTACTTTCTTATCATTTGTGTATTCACTGGAGTAGCACTTTCAATTTCGTTCAAGAGCTTTCCTTTGTATTCACAACTGGCTTAACGGTTTGGTTCAAGAGGTCTAGCTTTTAGCCTATCTTAGTTTTTTTTTTTTTCTTCTCTCTTTTTTTTTATTATTATTATACTTTAGGTTTTAGGGTACATGTGCACAATGTGCAGGTTTGTTACATATGTATCCATGTGCCATGTTGTTTTGCTGCACCCATTAACTCGTCATTTAGCATTAGTTATCTTAGTTTTTGTCATGCCTTCCCTTCCTACCTAAGCTTAATCATTTCCAGCTTCTTTTTTCTTTTTCCTTTTTTCTTTTTTTTTTTTGAGATGGAGCCTCTCTCTGTCGCTTGGGGTGGAGTGCAATGGTGCGATCTTGGCTCACTGCAACCTTCACCTCCCAGGTTCAGGTGATTCTCCTGCCTCAGCCTCAGCCTCCTGAGTAGCCTGCCACCACGCCCAGCTAATTTTTGTATTTTTAGTAGAGACGGGGTTTCACCATGTTGGTCAGGCTGGTCTCGAACTCCTGACCTCAGGTGATTTACTCGCGTTGGCCTCCCAAAGTGCTGGGATTACAGGTGTGAGCCACTGTGCCCGGCCATTTCCAGCTTTTGATTTAAGGTGTGAGACATTCAGCTCTTCCTTTGCTTGAGCACTTTGAGGCCATTGTAAGGTTATTAAATTGATTTAATTTTAATATTGTTGTGTTGCAGAGAATAGGAGGCCTAAGGAGAAGGCAAGAGATGGAGGAACAGCTGGTTGGTGGAGCAGTCAGAACACACACAGCATTTATTAATTTTGCTCTCTTATATTGGTTTTGACTGCGGCACCCCAAATCAGTTACAGTAGTAATACCAGAGATCACTGATCACAGACCATCATAGCAGATTTAATAATAATGGTAAAGTTTGAAATCTTGGGATAATTACCAAAATATGACACAGAGACACAAGTTTATAGGTGAGCAGATGCTGTTGGAAAAATGGCGCACAGAATTGCTTGACACAGGATTGCCAGAAATTTTCAATTTGTAAAAAAATGCTTTATCTATGAAGCACAGTAAAACAAGGTATGCCTTTATATTCAGAATCTTTTGGCAATGAGATATTCTGGATAATTTTTGTGTTGGTGGTAACTTACAGAGTAATACTATTACAAACTCAAGATAATTTGGGTATGAGTAGTAATGAGTACCTCATAGGCAGTCGGAGTCATATGTATGAGCAGGTATTACATTGAATGTTAACGTGAAACATTTTGGTCAGTCAGATCTTTTTAGATTCTGGAAAAATAGAATGAATTTATAAATATACAAGGAGTACATGCTTTGGGAATACTGAAATTGGTGAATTGGTAAAGGAAATCAGAGAAGAATGTGTTAAGGAGAATGTACTTTAAGATTTTGAATATTTTATAAAAGTTTTTTTTTTAGCATTTGTCACATAAATTCCATGATTATTATTTTGCCTGCAGTCATTAACAGCTGAAGAGAAGACGATTACAGAAAAGCACCTTGAATTATCCCCTAGACCCAAGCAAGGTAACTATTTTGTTGATTTCTTGACAGAGAAGATATAAGACTAATAAATCCTTCTGTGATTATTTTAAAAATTTGCTTTTTTAAAAAAGTTACGTGGTTTGGGTAGACTATATTCATAGTTAAAAAACATCAAGATAAGGTAAAAAGATATTTTTGAGAACTTTGTCTGTCATCGCTGTCACCATCTACCCCGTTTCTCCTGCCTGCCTACAGTTAACTAACATTTTTTGTGCGTCCTTCCTGAGTTCATTTTTATCACAGAGCCCAGTAGGTTAGCTCATGCTCATAGCTCCAGGGTTTTGTTTGTTTGTTTTTAATCTGATTTGGGAAAGAAATGTGACCTATGCCATAAGGACTATACTGCTTCAGGCTCTGAAATTCTTTCTTGATGAATTAGGGAACTTTCAATAAGTAGTAGAAAACTCTGTTCAAACACTAGAGTATTTGGATAAATGAGGTTGAATTTGTCTCCTGCAGCAGGACATCCACAGGGCTAGATTGTTTCTGAATTCTGTAGCCTGAGTGTGGAATTGGTTCTCACGGTCAGGAGGTGTTGACTGAATTCCGCAGGCTGAATTCTTGGAAGAGTGTAGGTGCTGAGGATTTTCGCCAAGTCAGCTTTGCCTTTCCTTTGGGAAGGAATGCCCTTCCCAGTACCTCTACCTTCGACTAGAACCTGTTACAAACGGTCACCTCCGCTAAAGATACTTAAGTGAAATTAAGGATTTTTAGATAGGTATGTTGCTGCTAAAGAAAACTGGGGTTATTAGTAATGAAGAGGGGGTGGATATCAGGTAGGCCGCTGGTTGTGCCGCCGTAGGCAGTCAGCCCCGCTGTGGGTGTGTAGGAAGAGTGAGGGCTTGTAACTTCCGGGATCTTGCTGTGTCCTGGCTCTCTAATCTTTGAAAACTAAGCTAAACATTCGCAGCCTGTTTTGTATCTGGAGAATAGGCATAATCATTGGGTTATCATGAATATTAAGTGAGCTAAAAATAGTAGATTAAATGCCTAATTAAAGGTGCTTTAGTAGGTACTTGATTGATGACAGCAGTTGCTCATATGTCTGATGACAGAAGGAGCTGTGTGAAAGCCTATTCAGAGTTCTACAGAGTGAACTAACTTTCTGTGACATTCTAAACCATGTTACTATTTCAGTGAGACAGAAGAGGTTCTATGCAAATGAAAAATAAAATTTGCCAAAATGTTTCTTTAAAATTTATAAAGTGTTGCTTTATGAAATAAATTAGTATACATCTTTTAAATTCTATAATCTTCTGATAGAATTGCAGAAGCTGTTGGCAGAGACAAGCCTCTGACCTTAGGCACACATTACAAAAGCATGTTCCTCACTCTGTTTCCCAGCTGTCATAAAAATACTACCTCCTCACCCATTGTCTGGGAAGTGAGGAGCGCCTCTGCCCGGCCACCCACCGTCTGGGAAGTGAGGAGCGCCTCTGCCCGGCCACCCCGTCTGGGAAGTGAGGAGCGCCTCTGCCCGGCCACCCACCGTCTGGGAAGTGAGGTGCGCCTCTGCCCGGCCACCCACCGCCTGGGAAGTGAGGAGCGCCTCTGCCCGGCCACCCACCGTCTGGGAAGTGAGGAGCGCCTCTGCCCGGCCACCCACCGTCTGGGAAGTGAGGAGCGCCTCTGCCCGGCCACCCACCGTCTGGGAAGTGAGGAGCGCCTCTGCCCGGCCACCCACCGTCTGGGAAGTGAGGAGCGCCTCTGCCCGGCCACCCACCGTCTGGGAAGTGAGGAGCGCCTCTGCCCGGCCACCCACCGTCTGGGAAGTGAGGAGCGCCTCTGCCCGGCCACCCACCGTCTGGGAAGTGAGGAGCGCCTCTGCCCGGCCGCCCCGTCTGGGAAGTGAGGAGCGCCTCTGCCCGGCCACCCATCGTCTGGGAAGTGAGGAGCGCCTCTGCCCGGCCTCCCATCGTCTGGGAGGTGAGGAGTGCCTCTGCCCGGCCGCCCCGTCCGGGAGGAAGTGAGGAGCGCCTCTGCCCGGCCGCCCCGTCCGGGAAGAAGTGAGGAGCGCCTCTGCCCGGGCGCCCCGTCCGGGAAGAAGTGAGGAGCGCCTCTGCCCGGCCGCCCCGTCTGGGAGGTGAGGAGCGCCTCTGCCCGGCCTCCCATCGTCTGGGAGGTGAGGAGTGCCTCTGTCCGGCCGCCCCGTCCGGGAGGAAGTGAGGAGCGCCTCTGCCCGGCCGCCCCGTCCGGGAAGAAGTGAGGAGTGCCTCTGCCTGGCCGCCCCGTCTGGGAAGTGAGGAGCGCCTCTGCCCGGCCGCCCCGTCCGGGAAGAAATGAGGAGCGCCTCTGCCCGGCCGCCCCGTCTGGGAAGTGAGGAGCGCCTCTGCCCGGCCGCCCCATCCGGGAAGAAGTGAGGAGCGCCTCTGCCCGGCCGCCCCGTCTGGGAAGAAGTGAGGAGCGCCTCTGCCCGGGCGCCCCGTCCGGGAAGAAGTGAGGAGCGCCTCTGCCCGGCCGCCCCGTCCGGGAAGAAGTGAGGAGCGCCTCTGCCCGGCCGCCCCGTCCGGGAAGAAGTGAGCGCCTCTGCCCGGCCGCCCCGTCTGGGAGGTGAGGAGCGCCTCTGCCCGGCCACCCATCGTCTGGGAGGTGAGGAGCGCCTCTGCCCGGCCACCCATCGTCTGGGAGGTGAGGAGCGCCTCTGCCCGGCCACCCATCGTCTGGAAAGTGAGGAGCGCCTCTGCCCGGCTGCCCCATCTGGGAAGTGAGGAGTGCCTCTGCCCGGACACCCATCGTCTGGGAGGTGAGGAGCGCCTCTGCCCGGCCGCCCATCGTCTGGGAAGTGAGGAGCGCCCGTGCCCGGCCACCCATCGTCTGGGAAGTGGGGAGTGCCTCTGCCCGACCACCCATCGTCTGGGAAGTGAGGAGCGCCTCTGCCCGGCCACCTATCGTCTGGGAAGAAGTGAGGAGCGTCTCTGCCTGGCCGCCCCGTCTGGGAAGTGAGGAGCTCCTCTGCCCGGCCGCCCCGTGTCTGGGTAGAAGTGAGGAGCTCCTCTGCCTGGCCGCTCCGTCTGGGAGGTCTACCACGGAGGCCAGAAGCAATGTGGGGGCTGGACGTGGTGGCTCACGCCTGTGGTCCCGGCACTCTGGGGGGCGAGGCGGGTTTATCACTTCGGGCTAGGAGTTCGAGACCAGTCTGGCCAACTTGGCGAAACATGAAGAATACAACAGACAAACCAACCAACCAACTCAATGACAACAAAACAGGTCTACCCTGGAGTCATACTCTAATTTTTTCTATTTTCCTCCCTTTCTGATCCTTTATCCCACTTTCTTTTTCTTCCTCTTCCTTCTCCCTCTTCTTTGTCAAATAGAGGATTGAGTTATTATCACTGATCCATATAAAGTCCCTCTCTCATTTATTTTAACTCCCACCCCCATTTCTATTCCCCGACTTCCCATGTGCAACCTTCCTAATATGTTTGATACGCACCTTTTTGTTTGTATGTATTTTTAGAAAATGTTTATTGTTTTTGTATGCAAAAAAAATTAAAAAAAAAAAAATTAAAAAAAAAAAAAAAATACTACCTCCTCACCCAAAATGTAGTATAGAATTTTTATCTTGGAATTTTTGTTAATAGGATGTCTTAAACTAATACTTCAGTATTAGTTTAAATGAACCAGTTTAAATGAACTTGTTAAAAATGAACCATTTCTACAAAATTCCTCGAGTCTGTTTTTCTATCAATCTCCACTACAAATAGCAAGCCTTTATTAAGTTATTAACAATGGTTTTTTGCCTTAACAAAGCTGCATATGTTATAAATAAAGTAACTATACATTCATACAAGGTCTTTTAACCTTTCAGAATATATTGATCATCCTGTAGAGTAGAAAGTACACCAGAATATGGGTCAAATAAATACTGGCATGGGAAAAATCATCCAAAAATAAATTTTTGTTATGAAATACAAGGTAACAACTTCTTTAATATTTCTTTTTCAAAGTTGAATTTACTTATACATGTTTAAAATCTCCAGAAAAGATTCAAGCCATATGTGTTTAAAGAAAAACACTTTTCTCCCCCACATGTTATAAAGGTTTAGAAACCAAAATTAACTTGAACTTTGAATATTATAGCATTTGGCAGTAATGAGAAAAGGAGAAAACTAAAATTAACCAGCTAATAAAAAATTGCTAACTACTGTTATTATTTCTTGACCTGCCTGTTTCCCCACTGGACCACTGGCTTCTTAAGGGCAGACCCCATCTCATCTTTATATCCCTGCTGAACTAGTACTACAAACTGGGTGGCTTAATCAGCAGAAACCGACCGTCTCACAGTTCTATAGGCCAGAGCTCCAAAATGAAGCTGTTGGCAGGGTTGGTTCCTTCTGAGGGCTGTGGGGGAAGAATCTGTTCTAGACCTCTCTCCTTGGCTTGTAGATGACTGCCTTCTTCCTCTCTCTCTTCCCCAGGTCTCTTCACATTGTCTTCTCTGTGCATGTCTATCTTTGTGGCCCGATTTCCCCTTATAAGGATTTCAGTCATCTTCGATTAAGGCCCACCCTAATGACCTTATTTGAATTCGATTACCTCTTTGAAGACCTTGTCTTCAAATAAAGTCACATTCTGAGGTACAGAAGGTTGGGACTTCAACATATGAATTTTGGTGGGGGGGGCAGTTCAGCTCATAACACCAGGTGCTAGGACAGTGCCTAGCACACAGTGGGCACCCAGAAATGTTCAGTCTGGCTAATATTTATCCTATGGTTCCATTGGAATGAGCCTTAATATCAAGGACACCCTCTTTACAGCAAGTAAAATGAGTTACTAATCAATTCCTGGTAGTGATTTTAACTATCTAGTTGTGCAGTCAGGTGCCTGTAATTCATGGGTTTATAAATCTAGAGTCTTGGTCTGTGAGGTTTTGAATGACGTAACTAATGATTATCCTGTCTTTTAAATTAGATGGTACAGAAGCACAAGACAGTTACATATTTTCTTAGATACTCACACTAAACTAATGGTGAAAGCAACTGCAGATCTCTGACTTGGGAGCTACGCATAATGGTTAAGAACATGGACTCAGAAGCTCAACTGCCTGGGTGTGCCTCAGGCACCACAGCTGCTGGCTGACAAAAGGCATTACACTTGGGAAGTCCTTTCCAATGAATGACTCATAACATAGAAACTGTACGAATAAAGCTGGTAAATTCACCTAAACATAAAGGGAAAAACAGCATGCCCAAAATTACATATGTAAGTCTGGTAGGGTGGCATACGTCTGTAGTCCCAGTTACTTGGGAGGCTGTGGCAGGAAGATCACTTGAGCCCAGGAGTTTGAGGCTGCAGTGTGCTGTGATCATGCCTGCATACAGCTGCTGCAGTCCATCCTGGGAGACATAGCAAGACCACATCTCCTACGAAAAATTATACATACACAAAATTTAAAATTCAGAAAAACCAGGGAAAATATTGTGGCTCATGTCACAGACCAAGGCTGATCTTTCTAATAAAGAACCATCAGAACTAATCTAGGGGGAAAAAGATAATTATTGCAAAAATAATGATTATGGAGGAACTGCTTTCAAAAAAGGAAATATAAATGATTTTCAAATCTATGAAAAGATGCTCAGCCTCAAGGCAGTGAGAGGTCATTTTTTTCTGATCAGATCATCCAAAATCTTACTGTATGTCTTTCTGTTTGTTCTTTTATGTTCTTTTGAAGTCTTTTAAAAACAGGTACTTTGGTTTTACATGTCTCTTAAGTATTGGGGGAACCCGCCCACAATATTTCAACATAGGTTCTATTTTCCCTAAGTGTCGGCCGGCTGAGAAATAAAAAGAGAGTAAAAGAGGAATTTTACAGCTGGGCCTCTAGGGGTGACATCACATATCAGTAGGACTGTGATGCCCACCTGAGCCACAAAACCAGCAGGTTTTTATTAAGGACTTCAAAAGGGGAGGGGGTGTACGAACAGGGAGTAGGTCACAAAGATCACATGCTTCAAAGGGCAAAAAGGAGAACAAAGATCACATGCTTCCGAGGCCAATAAAGATCACAACGCAAAGGGCAAAGCAAAGATCATAAGGCAAAGGGCGAAATCAAAAACTCCTTGATAAGGGTCTGTGTTCAGCTGTGCACGTATTGTCATGATAAACATCTTAAACAACAGAAAACAGGGTTCAAGAGCAGAGAACCGGTCTGACCTCAAATTGACCAGGGTGAATTTTTTTTCCCCACCCTAATAAGCCTGAGGGTACTGCAGGAGACCAGGGTGTATTTCAGTTCTTACCTCAACCGCATAAGACAGACCTCCCAGAGTGGCCGTTTATAGACCTCCCACCAGGAATGCATTCCTTCCACAGGGTATTATTAATATTCCTTGCTGGGAAAAGAATTTAGCAATATCTTCCCTACTTGCACGTCCATTTATAGGCTCTCTGCAAGAAGAAAAATATGGCTGTATTCTGCCGGACCCCGCAGGCCATCAGACCTATGGTTGTCTTCCCTTGTTCCCTGTAAATTGCTGTTATTGTGTTCTTTTTCAAGGTGCACTGATTTCATATTGTTCAAACACACGTTTTACAATCATTTTGTACAGTTTGACACAATAGTGGTCCTGAGGTGATGTACATTCTCAGTTTACGAAGATAACAGGATTAAGAGATTAAAGACAGGCATAAGAAATTATAAAAGTATAAAGTATTATTTGGGGAGTGATAAAGGTCCATATTAAAATGAAATCTTCACAATTTATGTTCAGAGATTGAAGTAAAGAAATTGTAAAAGTATTAATTTTGGGAGCTGATATATGTCCATATTAAAATGAAATCTTCACAATTTATGCTTCTCTGCCATGGCTCCAGCTGGTCCCTCCGTTCAGGGTCTCTGACTTCCCACAACACTTAAGTTTCTTGTAGGTATTTTATTGATTGCTGCTACTGCTTTAAATTTGATTTCTGTATTGTAGTTTGTACCCTTGCCACCTTTATTGGACTTTCTGATTAACGGTAGTAATTTCTCAGTTGGTTTCTTGACTTTTCCATGAATTCATTTTATAATCTGCAAATAGTGATAACTTCCTTCTTTTTTTTTTTTTTTTTCGAGATGATGTCTCACTGTGTCACCTAGGCTAGAGTACAGTGGCCTGATCTCTGCTCACTGCAACTTCCGCCTCCTGGGTTCAAGCAATTCTCTGCCTCAGTCTCCCGAGTAGCTGGGATTACAGGTGCCCACAACCATGCCCGGCTAATTTTTTGTATTTTTAGTAGAGATGGGGTTTCACCATCTTGGCCAGGCTGGTCTTGAACTTCTGACCTTGTGATCACCTGCCTCAGCTTCCTGAAGTCTGGGATTACAGGCGTGAGCCACCGCTCCCTGCTGATAACTTCCTTCTTGACTTATTTTTCAGATGCATAATAATGATAGAGATTGATAATGTCTTTTGCAAGTACTCAGTTTATTTTATTAGCTTTTTAGATAGATATAGAATCTTAGAATATTCTGAATAGTTTATTTTTCCTTTTATGACATGAACAATAGGCCACTTCAGTAATTCTAGATGTTTGTGGCACAAAGTAGTAAGTGTTCAGTAAATGTTGACTATTCCATGTTTTTGTGCCTTTGTAAGTACTGTTTTTTCAGACATCATCTTGTCAGTGAATCCTCTTTTCCTGATCAATGCAAAGTGGAACATACCGTTTTTTTGTGCCACCATTATTCCATGACATACATCTGGTATATTGTTAGTTTTTTTCATGATTAGTGTTTCCTTCCAGACCACACATATTCCTTGTGGGAAGGAGTTTTCTTTTCTTTTTTAGAGATGGGATCTTTGTCACTCGGGGTGGAGTGATGTGGTGCAATCATAGCTCACTGCAGCCTCAAACATTTGCTCTTAAACTCGTCCTCCTGCTTCAGACTCCCAAGTAGCTGGGACTACAGGCATGCACCACTATGCCCAGCTAATTTTTTAACTTTTTGTAGAGATTGGGTCTCATTGTGTTGCCTAGGCTGGAGTTTTTTTTGTTTCTTCATGGTTTACTGTATCAGAGGGGTTCTGTAAATATGTATTTAATGAAGCCTAGGTTTATTTTTTGTAAAACATGAATTTTATAAATATCTAATCTCTTAATTTCATAGTGTATTAAAATGCGCTTTGAAATATATCAAATACCGTACTGCATAGAATAAGATATATGTGTATATATGTACATATATATGTTTTAGCATTATATTTACAATTATGAATATAAACAGAATAATTGATTTTTATTAGGTATATATTCCTTTTCTGACCAATATCAGATAAGTTTGCTGTTGACTTTTGATTCTGCCAAGATGAAATAGCCCCATTCTGCCTAGGTTTTCCACCTATCAGAACGGCTACAATAAAAAATAGTGACAATACAAAATGCTGGTGAGATTGTGGAGAGACTGGATCACCACTACATTGCAGGTGTGTAGTAAAATGGTACAGCCACTCTGGAGAACAGTCTGGCAGTTTCTTAAAGACTAAACATGCAATTACCATATAACCCAGCAACTGCACCATTAGGCATTTGTCCCAGAGAATGAAAATTAAATTCACATAACATCTTGTACACAGATGTTCATAAGCAGCTTTGTTCATAATAGCCCCAAACTAGAAACAAAACAGATGTCCTTCAGTAGGTGAATGATTAAACAAACTATGGTGCATGGTACCATGGTGTACTATTCAGTAATAAAAAGAAAATAAATGTTGATACACACAACTTAGATGAATATCTGGGAAATTATTCTGAGTGAAAAAAGCCAATCCTAAAAGGTTACATAGTGATTTTATTTCTATAACCTTTTTTTGTGTGTGTGTGAGATGGAGTTTCACTCTTGTTGCCCAGGCTGGAGTGCGGTGGCTTGATCTCGGCTCACTGCAACCTCTGCCTCCTGGATTCAAGTGATTCTCCTGCCTCAGCCTCCCTGAGTAGCTGGGATTACAGGCGCCTGCAACCATGCCTGGCTAATTTTTTGTATTTTTAGTAGAGACAGGGTTTCACCATGTTGGCCAGGCTGGTCTCGATTACATAATATTTTTAAAATGACAAAATTACAGAAGTGCAAAACTGAGTAGTGGTTGACGGAGTTCAGGGATTGGTATGGGGCCAGGAGATGGTGTAGCTATAAAAAGGTAATACAAGGCATCCTGTGGTGATAGAATTGATCTGTATCTTGACTGGATCAGTGTCGGTATCCTGGTTGTGTTGTACTACAGTTTTGCAAGATATTACCATTGGAGGGACTGGGTGAAGGATACAAGAGTTTTCTCTTATTTCTTACAACTATATATGAATCTAATATTATCTCAAAATAAAAAGTTTAATTAAATACAAGGTTTGGTCTTAAGTGTTTTTTAAGCACCCTGCTCCCAGAGCTCTTAGCATAGCAAAGGAAGCACACAGGAGCATTCCTGTTACTCGTAAGTTTTGACTTTGTGTTTTGCATTTTAAACAATTTTTTGTTTTCATCAAATACCCCAGGAAGTTATACTTCTATAAATGTTATTTCAAGTTATTTTTCCGGTTTTCTTTTGTGCTGTAGTCACTTTCCTTTTTTTGTATAACTTAACCAGTTCTACTTCTTTTTCTTCTTGGAACTTGGTTTTGAACTCAGAGAATGTTAGTGAGATTGTACATAGAACTTTAGGTAGGAAGATTTGACGTAGACATTGCTTTTCTTATCACAGAGTTTTGTGTATTTGTGACTTTGGCAAAATTACATGCATAAAATTGTATTCTGATAAATGACCATATAAGGAGATCATATTTATGTGCTTTCTTTTTCTTCAACAGAAACCACCACATCTAAAAACACCAGTGGGCTTACAGACATAACATGGAGTTCCAGTGGAAGTGATTTGTCGGATGAAGATAAGACACTTTCTAAATTACAGAGAGATAATGGACATTGCTCTAGAATAGACAGATTTTGTAACAGGAACACTTTGTGTCCAGAAGATTGGACTAGTGAAGGTAAATTGATAATTTTGTTAGAAATCCAGTTTCTGTTAAATATTGGATTTAATATTGGAATAAACTTACATTCTTTTCTAGTATTTATCATTAACATTCCAACTATCAGAATGGCACAATAAAAAATAGTGACAATACAAAATGCTGGTGAGGTTGTGGAGAAACTGGATCACCAGCACATTGCAGGTGTACAGTAAAATGGTACAGCCACTCTGGAAAACAGTCTGGCGGTTTCTTAAAGACTAAACATGCAATTACCATATAGCCCAGCAACTGCACCTTTAGGCATTTGTCCCATAGAATGAAAATTAAATTCCTTTCTAATAGGATTTAATGAGTCCCACCCTCTATGCTAAACACTTCGGAAACATTTTCTTGTTTAATATTTCTCAAAACAACTCTAAGAGATAGGTATTACAGATATTATTTTTACAGTTAACAACTTAAGCTTGGACTGATGAGAATGGATTGGGATTCCATTTTAGATCTCTTTGTTCCATAGCCAGTTCTTTCAACTTCTACACAGTGCCACACCCACACTGCCTTCTTCCCAACCTGTTCAGTAAATACTGTGACAACCAGTGTGTGGTAGAGGTGTAACATACTGACAAATTTCTATTCAGATGGCGTTTTATATTGTGTCATGTTTTAGACAATTGAAAGCAGAGTTTCTCATCCTTGACACTCTTGACATTTTGGGCCAGATGATTCTTTGTCATGGGGAGCAGCACCTTCCTATGCCTGTAGGATATTCTGCTGTGTCCCTTGCCTTTACCTGCTGGGTCACGGTAGAATCCCAGCCACAGTGATGATAACCAAAGATGTCTCCAGATGTTGTCAAGGGTCCCACGAAGGACAAAAATCACCCCTAGTTGATAACCACAGATGTTGAATTATGGAAATCATGTCCTTTTAGAATTTTTAAAATATACAACTCATCTATAGAGTATTTAAATGTCTTAATGTTTTCAAAGTAAGCTTATGAGTTCTAACTCTTGACAGTTCATGTTAGTTACCTAGGGTTCGGTTTGTACAGACAGCTTCTCGGGAGGGTAGTTAAATTCTTTTGACCACTTTGTATGTCATTTTGGTAACTATTAATACCATTGACATTTTAGTAGTTACCAGGTGAAGTGGTATTTTAAGATTATATATAAGCTGATAGCAGTTCTATTATTAATTCAACCATATTAAATGAAATTTATTGTTACTTGGTTTATCTTCATACATTTCAGAATACAAAGTTTATAAAAATGGGTAAATAGTATGGTTTGTGCCTCCCAAAGGGCTGGGATTACACATGTGAGCTGTCGCGCCCAGCCTCCCTTCCATTTGGTTTTTACCAATTGTCTAAAAGATTTTATAACTTTTGGAAAATCTCTTAAATTATTAGAGACCCAATTTCCTCATCTGTAAAATGCAAATTTAAGTGTAATAGTAGCTTCCTGCTTTTTAAATGTTTTGTGACCACCAAAGTTTTGTGACGAAAGCCCCAGTTATTTCATAGCATGCATCACATTGCAATATGTATTAATCTGTGGGCTACTTCAGGTTAGGAATGGTGCTGTTTTCTCTATTGTATTTATTTCGTATTGTGAGTATCTCGAATGGTGTGATGGGCTCTTTTTAGGCACCTGCTTTGTCTAATGAATGAAGGAGTGAATGAATGAAGAAGTGAATGAATGAATGAGTGCTGCACAGATGTGTGATACCAGCAGCAGCTCTGAGGGCACTTGTGTTTTTCCCTTGTCTCTCCCTGGCTTCCTGTTGAGAAGGTTCAGCAACCTGGAAAATCTCTAATGTGTTCCCCTGCCTGGCTTCCGTGGACTAAATTTGATGTTAATGTGGGAAGCAGTTGCCATTATGCGTCTGCTTCTCTCAGTGGTGGTCTGACCTTCAGTCTGTTATGATCATTATAGTGGCTGTTTTTTTTAAGAGATGAGGTCATGCTCTTGTCACCCAGGCTGGAGTGCAGTGGATCATAGCTCACCGCAGTTTCAAACTCCTGGGTTCAAGTGATCCTACTACATCCTCTTAATCATGTTTAGTGAAAAAGTCTAGCTGTGTAAGAAAGGAGGAAAAAAATAACAATACATAGTTTATTTGCTTAAACATGCTGGAGAAACTCTACAAGGATACAGAAACACCTAATAAAAGTAGTTAACTTAAAATTGGGGTTGGGATAAGATTTGGGAGAAACAGTGATTTGAGATAAGAGTAGAAATATACTTTTCACTGTCTTAAATTTTTTTGAGACAGAGTCTCGTTCTGTTGCCCAGGCTGGAGTTCAGTGGAAAGATCTCGGCTCACTGCAACCTCCACCTCTTGGGTTCAAGCGATTCTGGTGCCTCAGCCACCTGAGTAGCTGGGACTATAGGTGTGCGCCACCATGTCCAGCTAATTTTTTGTATTTTTAATAGAGACAGCATTTCATCTTGTTGGCCAGGCTGGTCTTGAACTCGTGAGTTTTGGCATTCCGCCCACTCTGGCCTCCCAAAGCGCTAGGATTACAGGCATGAGCTATTGTGCCTGGCCCTAAATATATTTTTTAACATTATTGAGTGACATGGATATATTAACTACTAAGAATAAAAGAGATTTAAAAGTGAAAGATTAAGGAGATAATTAAGCAAGTTAAAAATTGTATTTTTTAGATGAATTACAGTTTATCGACTGGGAGATTGACAGTGACAGGGCAGAGGCTAGTGACTGTAATGAATTTGAAGATGACAAGGGTGCTGTGGAAATCTCAGACTGTGCTTCTTGTGCAAGTAATCAGTCTTTGACAAGTGATGAGAAGCTATCTGAACTTCCCAAGGTAAGAATGAAGTATTTCAAAACTTTTATTCACTTTATAACATTTGCTAATCACAGTTGTCTTGTTTTTGTTTTTGTTTTCCTGTCCTTCCTCAAGAACAACCACTTTTGACTCTTAGGGGATTCTTTTGTCCTTTACTCACTTATCTCTAAATAACATGCTTGTGCTGTACTTCTCAACATGGATAAATATTGATCTCACTTCTCATTCACTTCCCACCCTCACTGCACACCGAACGTTTTTTATCCTATTATTCTCCTGGTGCAGATATATCAAAGTTTGGTTAGATTATATTCAGCATTTACACAATAGTGAATAAATAATATTGATAGCCAAGGGAAATATTAATTATTATCCTTTGCAACTATTTGCTTTCCCTAGACTTAATAATTATTTTGGTTTTTGTTCTAGTTTTACTTATTGATGAAAAAAATACTTTTTCACCATTGCCTAGCTCTCTTGTTAAGATTTTCAGACAGCAGTCATTCTGTGAGTTTCATTGTTTTGGAGAACTCTCCCACAACCTCCTAGCTGCTCCAGTTTGAACTCAGTGTCCTCTCTCCTTTCGCGTACATTGTCACCCGGACTTTGCTCTCATTCTGGGAATTCGTTAACCTCTCTCCTGTATTGAGCTCCTTTATCCAGGATTTCATGTTTTCCTCTTTCTTGGTTTTCACCCTGTTTTGATTGAACACATCTTACCATAACTTCCTGAGGAATTATTTGGCATGTCAGAAGATGCTTTTGTCCTATTTTGATGTGTGATTGAAAATTTGTATAGAATTTTTAGGTTGGAAATAATTTTCCTTCAAAGTTTTGAAGGCATTGCTTCATTATCATAGCTCAAGTTGCTGTCAATAAGCTTGAAGCTATTCTCATTCTTGACCTTTTAAGATTTTTCTCTTTATTACTGGTTTTATGCAGTTTGATTGTGATATGCCTTGGTATGATTTTTCAGTTGGTGTTTGTCAAGCCTTTTGAATCTATGGTGTTTTGGGGATTCCCCAAGACCACCGCCAGGTTCAGCAGTTGACTAGGAGGATACACAGGACTTAGCATATAGTCATACTCGTGGCCACCGTTTATTTCACTGAAAGGATACAAATCTATTTTTATTTATTTAGAGACGGGGTCTGGCTGTGTCACCCAGGCTAGAGCGCAATGGTGCGATCATAGCTCACTGTAGCCTTGATCTCCTGGGCTCAAGTGATCCTCTCACCTCAGCCTCCAGAGTAGCTGGTCCTACAGGCATGTGCCACCACATCTGGCTAATTGTTGTATTTTTTGTAGAAAGGGGGTTTGCCATCTTTCCCCAGGCTGGTCTCGAACCCTTGTGTTCAAGGGATCCATCCACCTTGGTCTCCCAAAGTGCTGGAATTGCACGTGTCAGCCACCATGGCTGGGCAAAAAGATACAAATTTAAATCAGCAGTCTTCCACGAGTCCTCTCCCAGTGGAGTCACACAGTATATGCCTAATTCTTCCAGCAAAATGTTTAGACGACATGTGTGAAGTGTTATGTACCAGAGAACTCATTAGAGACTCAGTGCCCAGGGTTTGTATTAGGGGCTGGTAACATAGGCACCCTTGCCCTAGAATCTACCCAAATTCCAGACTTCAGAAAGAAAATGGGTGTTCAGCATAAACCATATTGTTTGCACAGTTTAGGCACAGTGACCCACCATTATTTATTATTTATGGAATGATGAAGATTCTCCTGAAATCTGTTTTTAGAAGCTAGGCAACGACCAGCTTTGCAAGCAGGGTTTTCTAAGGATAGCTACTTTAGGCCAACTACGTTAACTCTTTTCTGCATATATGTGAGTTTGTAGTTTTCATCACATTTGGTAAGTTTTTGGCTTTGACTTCTTAATTTTTTTTCTGACTCCCCTTTTCGTTTCCTCCTGTGACTCCAATTACATGTATATTAATTCGGCTGCTTAATGTTGCGTCATGTCTCATTTTTGCTGTCATTGTTTTTTCCCTTTCATTTCATTTTGGGTGGTTTCTGTTGCTACATCTTCTAGTTTAATAACTTTTTAAAAATTCTTCAGTATATTCTGCAGCTAATACTATCCAGTGTATTGGTCATCTCTGACATTGTATTTTTCATTTCTAGAAGTTTGATATGAGTCTTTTTATGTTGTCCATGTCTTTTCTTAACATATTTTCTTCTATATTTTGAACATACAGAGTATATTTATAATAGCTGTTTTTAATGACTGTTTTGGTAAATCAATCTGTGTCATTTCTGTGTCTATTTCTCCTCCTTATGGGTTGTATTTTTCTGCTTTTTTGCGTGCCTATAAATTTTAAAAAATTGTAAAATACAATGCACTATTATTATAGTCATCATTCTGTGTATTAGATTACTAAAGCATATTCCTTTGGTCTAAATGAAATTTTGTATCCTCTAGTCAGCATCTTCCCTTTCTCCATCCACTTTTCTCTCCCAGCCTCTGGTAACCAACATTCTACCCCAATTCTGTGAGTTCTACGTTTTTAGATTCCGCATGTAAGTAAGATCATGCTGTATTTGTCTTTGTGTGCCTGGCTTATCTGAGTTAACGTAATATCCTCCAGGTTCATTCATGTCGCAGATGATAGAATTTCCTTCTTTATTAAGACTGGATAGTATTCCATTGTGTATATATACTACATTTACTTTATGCATTCATCTAGACACCTAGATTGCTTCCAAATCTTAGCTATTGTGAATAGCACTGCAATTAACATGGGAATGGAGATATTTTTTTAGCATACTGATTTCAATCGTTTGGCCCAGAAGCGGGATTACTAGATTATATGGTAGTTCTATTTTTATTTTTTTCAGAGACCTTCATACTATTCTCCATAATAGCTGTGTTAATTTACATTCCCAGCAACAATGTACAAGTTCCCTTTTTGCTACACGCTCACCAACATTTGTTATCTTTCATCTTTTTGATGATAGTCTTTCTAATGGGTGTGAGGTAATACCTCATTGTGGCTTTAATCTGCATTTCCCTGGTGAGTGGTGATGATGAGCATTTTAATATGTATCTGTTGGCCATTTGTACATCTTTTGAGCAATGTCTGGGTCCTCTGCACATTTTTAAATTGGGGTCTTTGTTTTCTTGCTATTGAGTTGTTTGAGTTCTTTATCTATTTTAGATATTAGTCCCTTATCAGATATATAGTTTGTAGATATTTTCTCTCAATCCATGACACATCTTTTGCTCTATTGTTTCCTTTACTGTGTATAATCTTTTTAGTTAGATGCAATCTCATATGTTTTTGCTTTTGTTGTCAGTGCTTTTAGGGTAATATTTAAGAAATCTTTGCCCAGACCAATGTTATGGAGCGTTTTCCCTATGTTTTATTCAGTAGCTTTACAGTTTCAGGTTTTATGTTTAAGTCATTAGTCCATTTTTAGTTGATTTTGGTGTATGGTGTGAGATAAGGGTCTAATTTCATTCTTTTGCATGTGGTTAACCTATTTTCCCAGCACCATTTTTTGAGGATTGTCCTCTTTCCATTGTGTATTCTTGGCACCTTTGTTGTAAATAATTGACCACAAATGTGTGGGTTTACTTCTAGGCTCTCTACCCTGTTTGATTGGTTAGTTGGTTGGTTTTTATGCTGTGCTGTTTTGGTTACAATAGCTTTGTAATAGGTTTTAAAATCAAATAGTGTGATGCCTCTAGGTTTGTTCTTTTTGCTTTGGCTATTTGGGGTTTTTTGTGGTTCCATCTGAGTTTTAGGATTGTTTTATTCTGTGAAGAATGACAAGGGAATTTCGATAGGCATTGCATTGAATCTGAATATCACTTTGGGAGGTATGAATAGTTTAACAATATTCTTGCATTCCGTGAATATGGATAGCTTTCCATGTGCTTGTGTCATCTACTGTATCTTTCATCAGTGTTTTGTATTTTCTAGTATATACATCTATTGCCTCCTTAAATTTACTTCTAAGTAGCTTTTTAACGATGCTACTGTAAATGGGATTGAGTTCTTAATTTCTTTTTCAGGTACTTCATTGCTAGCATAAAGAAACACTGTAGATTTTGTATCCTGCAACCTTACTGAATTTGTTTATCAGACATAACGGTTTTTTGGTGAAGTTTTTAGCATTTTCTATATGTGAGACCATGACATCAGCAAACAGATGATTTCTCTTCTTCCTCTGATATGGATGCCTTTATTTCTTCCTCTTGCCTAATCGCTCTTGCCAGGACTTCTAACTATGTTGAATAGTAGTGGCAAGAGTGGGCATTCTTACCTTGTTTTTGATCATAGAGGAAAAGCTTTTACCTTTTTACCATGGAGCATGGCAGCTGTGGGCTTGTTACATATGGCCTTTATTGTGTTTATGTATATTCCTTCTATACCTAATATGTTCAGTTTTTATCATGAAGTGATTTTGAGTTGTATCACATGCTTTTTCCATATCTATTTTTTATTATTATTATACTTTAAGTTTTAGGGTACATGTGCACAACGTGCAGGTTTGTTACATATGTATACATGTGCCATGTCGGTGTGCTGCACCCATTAACTCGTCATTTAACATTAGGTATATATCCTAATGATATCCCTCCCCGCTCCCCCACCCCACAACAGGCCCTGGTGTGTGATGTTCCCCTTCCTGTGTCCATCTGTTCTCATTGTTCAATTCCCACCTATGAGTGAGAACATGCAGTGTTTGGTTTTTTGTCCTTCCGATAGTTTGCTGAGAATGATGGTTTCCAGCTTCATCCATGTCCCTACAAAGGACATGAACTCATCATTTTTTATGGCTGCATAGTATTCCATGGTGAATATGTGCCACATTTTCTTGATCCAGTCTATCATTGTTGGACATTTGGGTTGGTTCCAAGTCTTTGCTATTGTGAATAGTGCCACAATAAACGTACATGTGCATGTGTCTTTATAGCAGCATGATTTATAGTCCTTTGGGTATATACCCAGTAATGGGATGGCTGGGTCAAATGGTATTTCTAGTTCGAGATCCCTGAGGAATCGCCACACTGACTTCCACAATGATTGAACTAGTTTACAGTCCCACCAACAGTGTAAAGTGTTCCTATTTCTCCACATCCTCTCCAGCACCTTTGTTTCCTGACTTTTTAATGATCGCCATTCTAACTGGTGTGAGATGGTATCTCACCGTGGTTTTGATTTGCATTTCTCTGATGGCCAGTGATGATGAGCATTTTTTCATGTGTATTTTGGCTGCATAAATGTCTTCTTTTGAGAAGTCTCTGTTCATATCCTTCACCCACTTTTTGATGGGGTTGTTGTTATTTTCTTGTAAATTTGTTTGAGTTCATTAAAGATTCTGGATATTAGCCCTTTGTCAAATGAGTAGATTGCAAAAATGTTCTCCCATTCTGTAGGTTGCCTGTTCACTCTGATGTTAGTTTCTTTTGCTGTGCAGAAGCTCTTTAGTTTAATTAGATCCCATTTGTCAATTTTGGCTTTTGTTGCCATTGCTTTTGGTGTTTTAGACATGAAGTCCTTGCCCATGCCTATGTCCTGAATGGTATTGCCTAGGTTTTCTTCTAGGGTTTTTATGGTTTCAGGTCTAACATGTAAGTCTTTAATCCATCTGGAATTAATTTTTGTATGAGGTGTAAGGAAGGGATCCAATTTCAGCTTTCTACATATGGCTAGCCAGTTTTCCCAGCACCGTTTATAAAATAGGGAATCCTTTCCCCATGTCTTGTTTTTGTCAGGTTTGTCAAAGATCAGATGGTTGTAGATATGCGGCATTATTTCTGAAGGCTGTGTTCTGTTCCATTGGTCTATATCTCTGTTTTCGTACCAGTACCATGGTGTTTTGGATACTGTAGCCTTGTAGTATAGTTTGAAGTCAGGTAGCGTGATGCCTCCAGCTTTGTTCTTTTGGCTTAGGATTCACTTGGCAATGCGGGCTCTTTTTTGGTTCCATATGAACTTTAAAGTAGTTTTTTCCAATTCTGTGAAGAAAGTCATTGGTAGCTTGATGGGGATGGCATTGAATCTGTAAATTACCTTGGGCAGTATGCCCGTTTTCACGATACTGATTCTTCCTACCCATGAGCATGGAATGTTCTTCCATTTGTTTGTATCCTCTTTTATTTCATTAAGCAGTGCTTTGAAGTTCTCCTTGAAGAGGTCCTTCACATCCCTTGTAAGTTGGATTCCTAGGTATTTTATTCTCTTTGAAGCAGTTGTGAATGGGAGTTCACTCATGATTTGGCTCTCTGTTTGTCTGTTATTGGTGTATAAGAATGCTTGTGATTTTTTGCACATTGATTTTGTATCCTGAGACTTTGCTGAAGTTGCCTATCAGCTTAAGGAGATTTTGGGCTGAGACGATGGGGTTTTCTGGATATACAATCATGTCATCTGCAAACAGGGACAATTTGACTTCCTCTTTTCCTTATTGAATACCCTTTATTTCCTTATCCTGCCTGATTGCCCTGGCCAGAACTTCCAACACCATGTTGAATAGGAGTGGCGAGAGAGGGCATCCCTGTCTTGTGCCAGTTTTCAAAGGGAATGCTTCCAGTTTTTGCCCATTCAGTATGATATTGGCTGTGGATTTGTCATAGATAGCTCTTATTATTTTGAGATACGTCCCATCAATACCTAATTTGAGTTTTTAGCGTGAATCGTTGTTAAATTTTGTCAAAGGCCTTTTCTGCATCTGTTGAGATAATCTTGTGGTTTTTGTCATTGGTTCTGTTTCTATGCTGGATTACATTTATTGATTTGCGTATGTTGAACCTGCCTTGCATCCCAGGGATGAAACCCACTTGATCATGGTAGATAAGCTTTTCGATGTGATGCCGGATTCGGTTTGCCAGTATTTTATTGAGGATTTTTGCATCGATGTTCATCAGGGATATTGGTCTAAAATTCTCTTTTTTTTTGTTGTGTCTCTGCCGGGCTTTGGTATCAGGATGATGCTGGCCTCATAAAATGAGTTAGGGAGGATTCCCTCTTTTTCTGTTGATTGGAATAGTTTCAGAAGGAGTGGTGCCAGCTCCTCCTTGTACCTCTGGTAGAATTTGGCTGTGAATCCATCTGGTCCTGGACTTTGTTTGGTAAGCTATTAATTATTGCCTCAATTTCAGAACCTGTTATTGGTCTATTCAGAGATTCATCTTCTTCCTGGTTTAGTCTTGGGGAGGGTGTATGTGTCGAGGAATTTATCCATTTCTTCTAGATTTTCCAGTTTATTTGCGTAGAGGTGTTTATAATATTCTCTGATGGTAGACTGTATTTCTGTGGGATCGGTGGTGATACCCCTTTATCATTTTTTATTGCATCTATTTGATTCTTCTCTCTTTTCTTCTTTATTAGCCTTGCTAGCGGTCTATCAATTTTGTTGATCTTTTCAAAAAACCAGCTCCTGGATTCATTGATTTTTTGAAGGGTTTTTTGTGTCTCTCTTTCCTTCAGTTCTGCTCTGATCTTATTTCTTGCCTTCTGCTAGCTTTTGAATGTGTTTGCTCTTGCTTCTCTAGTTCTTTTAATTGTGATGTTAGGGTGTCAATTTTAGATCTTTCCTGCTCTCTCTTGTGGGCATTTAGTGCTACAAATTTCCCTTTACACACTGCTTTGAATGTGTCCCAGAGATTCTGGTATGTTGTGTCTTTGTTCTCATTGGCTTCAAGGAACATCTTTATTTCTGCTTTCATTTTGTTATGTACCCAGTAGTCATTCAGGAGCAGGTTGTTCAGTTTCCATGTAGTTGAGCAGTTTTGAGTGAGTTTCTTAATCCTGCGTTCTAGTTTGATTGCACTGTGGTCTGAGAGACAGTTTGTTATTAATTTCTGTCCTTTTACATTTGCTGAGGACTGCTTTACTTCCAAATATGTGTGGAATTTTGGAATAAGCGCGGTGTGGTGCTGAGAAGAATGTATATTCTGTTGATTTGGGGTAGAGAGTTCTGTAGATGTCTATTAGATCCACTTGGTGCAGAGCTGAGTTCAATTCTTGGATATCCTTGTTAATTTTCTGTCTCGTTGATCTGTCTAATGTTGACAGTGGGGTGTTAAAGTCTCCCATTATTATTGTGTGGGAATCTAAGTCTCTTTGTAGGTCTCTAAGGACTTGCTTTATGAATCTGGGTGCTCCTGTATAGGGTGCATATATATTTAGGATAGTTAGCTCTTCTTGTTGAATTGATCCCTTTACCATTATGTAATGGGCTTCTTTGTCTCTTTTGATCTTTGTTGGTTTAAAGTCTATTTTATGAGAGACTAGGATTGCAACCCCTGCCTTTTTTTGTTTTCCATTTCCTTGGTAGATCTTCCTCCATCCTTTATTTTGAGCCTATGTGTGTCTCTGCACGTGAGATGGGTTTCCTGAATACAACACACTGATGGGTCTTGACTCTATCCAATTTGCCAGTCTGTGTCTTTTAATTGCAGCATTTAGTCCCTTTACATTTAAGGTTAATATTGTTATGTGTGAATTTGATCCTGTCATTATGATGTTAGCTGGTTATTTTGCTTGTTAGTTGATGCCGTTTCTTCCTAGCCTTGATGGTCTTTGCAATTTGGCATGTTTTTGCAGTGGCTGGTACTGGTTGTTCCTTTCCGTATTTAGTGCTTCCTTCAGGAGCTTTTTTAGGGCAGGCTCGGTGGTGACAGAATCTGTCAGCATTTGCTTGTCTGTAAAGGATTTTATTTCTCCTTCACTTATGAAGCTTAGTTTGGCTGGATAGGAAATTCTGGGTTGAAAATTCTTTTCTTTAAGAATGTTGAATATCGGCCCCCACTCTCTTCTGGCTTGTAGAGTTTCTGCTGAGAGATCAGCTGTTAGTCTGATGGGCTTCCCTTTGTGGGTAACCCGACCTTTCTCTCTGGCTGCCCTTAACATTTTTTCCTTCATTTCAACTTTGGTGAATCTGACAATTATGTGTCTTGGAGTTGCTCCTCTCGAGGAGTATCTTCGTGGCATTCTCTGTATTTCCTGAATTTGAATGTTGGCCTGCCTTGCTAGACTGGGGAAGTTCTCCTGGGTAATATCCTGCAGAGTGTTTTCCAACTTGGTTCCATTCTCCGTGTCACTTTCAGGTACACTAATCAGACGTAGATTTGGTCTTTTCACATAGTCCCATATTTCTTGGAGGCTTTGTTTGTTTCTTTTTATTCTTTTTTCTCTAAACTTCTCTTCTCGCTTCATTTCATTCATTTCATCTTCCATCATTGATACCCTTTCTTCCAGTTGATCAAATCGGCTACTGAGGCTTCTGCATTCGTCACGTAGTTCTCGTGCCATGGTTTTCAGCTCCATGAGGTCCTTTAAGGGCTTCTCTGCACTGGTTATTCTAGTTAGCCATTCGCCTAATTTTTTTTTTCAAGGTTTTTAACTTCTTTGCTGTGGGTTCGAACTTCCTCCTTTAGCTTGGAGTAGTTTGATCTTCTGAAGCCTTCTTCTCTCAACTCGTCAAAGTCATTTTCCGTCCAGCTTTGTTCCATTGTTGGTGAGGAGCTGCGTTCCTTTGGAGGAGGAGAGGCACTCTGATTTTTAGAGTTTCCAGTTTTTCTGCTCTGTTTTTTCCCCATCTTTGTGGTCTTATCTACGTTTGGTCTTTGATGATGGTGAGGTACAGATGGGGTTTTGGTGTGCATGTCCTTTGTGTTTGTTAGTTTTCCTTCTAATAGTCAGGACCCTCAGCTGCAGGTCTGTTGGCGTTTGGTGGAGGTCCCCTCCAGATCCTGTTTGCCTGGGTATCAGCAGCGGAGGCTGCAGAACAGCCAATATTGGTGAACAGAAAATGTTGCTGCCTGATTGTTCCTCTGGAAGTTTTGTGTTAGAGGAGTATCTGACCGTGTGAGGTGTCAGTCTGAGGAGGCAGTCTGTCCGTTCTCAGATCTCCAGCTGCGTGCTGGGAGAACCACTACTCTCTTCAAAGCTGTCTGACAGGTACATTTAATTATGCTGAGATTTCTGCTGCCTTTTGTTTGGTTATGCCCTGCCCCCAGCGATGGAGTCTACAGAGGCAGGCAGGCCTCCTTGAGCTGTGGCAGGCCCCACCCAGTTCCAGCTTCCCTGTGTTTACCTACTCAAGCCTCAGCACATCGGGCACCCCTCCCCCACCCTCGCTGCTCCTTTGCAGTTTGATCTCAGACTGCTGTGCTAGCAATGAGCGAGGCTCTGTGGGCGTAGGACCCTCCAAACCAGGCGCGGGATATAATCTCCTGGTGTGCCGTTTACTAAGACCGTTGGAAAAGCACAGTATTAGGGTGGTAGTGACCTGATTTTCCAGGTGCTGTCTGTCACCCCTTTCTTTGACTAGGAAAGGGAATTCCCTGACCCCTTGTGCTTCCCGGGTGAGGTGATGCCTGGCCCTGCTTAGGCTCACGCTCAGTGCACAGCACCCCCTGTCTTGCACCCTCTGTCCAACACTCCCCAGTGAGATGAACCCAGTACCTCAGTTGGAAATGCAGAAATCACCCGTCTTCTGCGTCGCTCATGCTGGGAGCTGTAGACTGGATCTGTTCCTATTTGGCCATCTTGGCTCCACCCCTTTCCATATCTATTGAGATGATCATATGGATTTTGTCTTCCATTCTATTAACTTGGTGTATCACATTTATTTATTTGCATATGTTGAACCATCCTTGCATCCCAAGGGTAAATGCCACTTAATCATGGTGAATGATCCTTTTAATGTGCTGTTGAATTCAGTTTGCTAGCATATTGGTGATTTTTGCATCCTTGTTGATCAAGGATGATATGGTAGCTTGGATTACAGGCGCCTGTCACAATGCCCAGCTAATTTTTGTATTTTTAGTAGAGATAGGGTTTTACCGTATTGGCCAGGCTGGCCTTGAACTCCTGACTTCAGGTGATCCACCCACCTCGGCCTCCCAAAGTGCTGAGAGTACAGGTGTGAGCCACCGCACCCGGCCTGCGGTATTTTCTTTTAGGACATTTAACAGATGTGTTTGATTACTGATAAGACTTTCCATATTAAGTTGATAGTACTTTGTATTCTTGTCTGGGTTTTTATAATTTATTTTATTGGTGTCTTCCAAGAAGCATTTGCTATTATGGTTTGAATGTCCTCTCCAAAACTCTTGTTGAAATTTAATTACAATGGTTACAATATTAAAATATGGGACTAGTATAGTTTGGGTCTGTGTCCCCACCCAAATCTCATGTTGAATTGTAATTTCCATTGTTGGAAATGGGGCCTGGTTGCAGGTGACTGGATCATGGGAATGGATTTCTCATGAATGGTTTAGCACCATCCCCCTTGGTACTGTCCTCACAATAGTGAGTGAGTTCTTATGTGAGCTGATAGGTTAAAAGTGTGTAGCGGCCAGGCACTGTGTCTCCTGCCTGTAACCCCAGCACTTTGGGAGGCCAAGATGGGAGGATCAGTTGAGCCCAGGAGTTTGAGACTGACCTGGCTAACATAGCAAGACCTCGTCTCTATTAAAAAAAATTAAAATAAATAAATACGTAAAAGTGTGTAGTACTGCCCCCTTTGCTCTCTTGCTTTCGCCACGTGAAGTGTCTGCTCCCCCCTCCCCCTGCTTTCTCCATGTGAAGTGCCTTCACCCACTTTGCCTTCCACCATGAGTAAAAGCTCCCTGAGGCGTCCGCAGAAGCATATGCCACCATGCTTCCTGTACAGCCTGCAGAACTGTGAGCCAGTTAAACCTCTTCTTTTATAAATTATATACTTCTGGTATATCTTTATACCAATGTGGGAATGGTATATATTGAAAGAATGATATATATTAAAATAACCTTTAATGGTTCCTGTATTAGGATTAGGCTATGAGGGCCTTGCCCTCATGAATAGATTAATATCATTATCACAGTAGTGGGTTTGTTACCACAAGAATGTGTTGTTATAAAAATTTTCTGTCCCTTGCTCTCACCCCCACTTGTCTTTCTGCTTTCTGCCATGGGAAGATGTAGGACAAAGGTCCTTACTAGGAGCCAGCACCTTGATATTGGAATTTTCAGCCTCCATAACTATGAGAAATAAACTTCTTTTCTTTGTAAGTTACCTACCTTGTATTCTGTTATAGCAAAGCAAAGTGGGCTGAGACACCATACCTACAGAGGGCAGCAGAGACATAGCAGTGAATTCTCATAACCTAATTTTTCAGGAAGTGTGAAGGAAATTGGATTTAGGTGAACTTTGTTATGTAATTCTCATACACTTTATGTAGTGACTCCTATGCAAATACAGGCTAATAGACATAATGAATGTAAAGTAATGTGAGTGAGACTCAGGCACGTTTGTGAGAAGGTAAACAACAGAAGCTGGCTGGCACAGATAAGAGATCTGAAAGTATTTCATGTAGTTTTAAAGGAAAAGTAAATGTGGCTTTCAAATTTGAAATATGGATTCATTTTTATGAAACAGATATTTTGTTTGTATTCTTATCAGTAAGGGTAGGAAAAATGATTCAGTAACTCACAGAAGATGGAATTACAGAAAAGTTTAAAAAAACAGGAATAAACAAAATTTTGTATTACATGGGAGTGTATTATAATCTTGCAGAAAGTGATCTGACAAACCTTTAAAAACATTTCTAAATTTAACGTGCATATATATAATTTTCTTTATTTTTACTTATATAAATTTTTGAAAATAATTCAGTTTTGCTTTTAATCAGTTTTAAGAGTGAGTTAGAATAAAATGATGACTAGATGTGTACTAATTGTTAATGACTAAGAACTGCCCATTGTTTTCATCTTTTTTCCCAATGTTTTACATTGTAAAATACACATAACATAAAATTTACTATTTTGACCATTTTAAAATGTGCAATTCAGTGGTATTGAATATCTTCATAATGTTGTGTAACTACCATCACCACCATCTATCTCCAGAACTCTTTTCATCTTGTAAAATTGAAATTCTGTACTCATTAAACAGTAACTCCTCCTTCTGTCTTTCCCTAGCTCCTGGCAACCACCATTCTACTTTGTGTATGATTTTGACTACTGTAATTACCTCATATGAATAGAATCGTATAGTATTTGTTTTTCTGTGACTGGTTTATTTCACTTAGCATAATATCCTTAAGGTTAATCCGTGTTGTTAGAATTTTTTATTTTTATTTTTTGAGATGGATTCTCAACTCTGTTGGCCAGGCTGGAGTGCAGTGGTGTGATCTTGACTCACTGCGACCTCTGCCTCCTGGGTTCAAGTGATTGTTGTGCCTCGGCCTCCTAGTAGCTGGGATTATAGGCGCATGCCACCACGCCCAGCTAATTTTTGTATTTTTAGTAGAGACAGGGCTTCACTGTGTTGGCCAGGCTGGTGAACTCCTGACCTCAAGTGATCCACCCACCTCAGCCTCACAAAGTGCTGGGATTACAAGCATGAGCCACTGAGCCCGGCTAGAATTTCCTTCTTTTCAAAGGCTGAATAGTATTGCATTGTATGTTTATACCACATTTTTTACTTAATTTGTGGCCTAACATATGGTCTGTCCTGGAAAATGTTCTATATTCACTTGAGAAGAATATGTATGCTATTGTTGGGTACAGTGTTGTGTATATGTCTGTCAGATCTAGTTGGTTATTGTCTGAGGTCCTCTGTTTCCTTACTTATCTTCGATCTGGTTATTCTATCCACGATTGAGAGTAGGCTGTTGATTTAATCATCTGTTATTTAGAAAGGTCTGTTTCTCCCTTCAATTCTGTCCATTTTTGCTTCATGTATTTTTGAGGTCTTTTAATTGGTGCATAAATGTTTAATTTTTGTCTTATTGTTGTATCAAATCATGTATTCATATATAATATCCTTTGTCTCTTGTAACCTTTTTTGATTTAGACTGTTTTCTCTGATATTAGTATAGCCACCTCTACTCCGTTCTGGTTACTATTTGCATGGAATATCTTTTTCTATCTTTTAATTTTCAAACTGTTTGTGTCTGTCTCTAAAGTAAATCTAGTGTAGGCAACATATGGTTGAATCCTCCGTCTCCATTCTGTCAATCTCTTGTCTTTTGATTGGAGAGTTTAATCCACTTGAATTTAAATTATTTGTACAGAAGGATTTCTGTCATTTTGTTATTTGTTGTTTATATAACTTACTGCTTTTTGTGGGGGCCCTCATTTCCTGCATTACTGTCTTCTTTTGTGTTTACTTGATTTTTTTCATGAAATGTTTAAATTCCTTTCTTATTTCTTTTTTTTTTTTTTTTTTTAATGGAGTCTATCGCCCAGGCTGGAGTGCAGTGGCACGATCTTGGCTCACTGCAGCCTCTGCCTCCTGGGTTCAAGCAGTTCTCCTGCCTCAGCCTCCTGAGGCTGGGATTACAGGCATGTGCCACCACGCCTGGCTCATTTTTGTATTTTTAGTAGAGATGGGGTTTCACAATGTTGGCCCGGCTGGACTCGAACTCCTGACCTCAGGTGATCGATGCACCTCGGCCTCCCAAAGTGCTGGGATTATAGGTGTGAGCCACCGTACCCGGCCTCTTTTTCTTTTTCTTTTCTTTTTTTTTTTTTTTTTTTTTGAGACAGAGTCTCACTCTGTCACCCAGGCTGGAGTGCAGTGGCGCAATCTCAACTCACTACAACCTCCGCCTCCCGGGTTCAAGCGATTCTCGTGCCTCAGCCTCCCTAGTAGCTGAGATTACAGGCGTGTGCCACCATGCCCAGCTAATTTTTGTATTTTTAGTAGAGACAGGGTTTCGCCATGTTGGCCAGGCTGGTCTCAAACTGCCGACCTCAGGTGATCTTCCCTCCTTGGCCTTCCATAGTGCTGGGATTTACAGTCATGAGCCACTGTGCCCAGCCTAGTACTTTGAACAACTTTAAAACAGTTGTCATAAAGTCTTTCTCTGGAAGATCTGCCATCAGGTCTTTTTCAAGGACAGTTGTGTTGTTTTATTTTTTTTTTCTTTTGAATGTGTCATGCTTTCCTGTATATCTTGTTATTTTTTGTTGAAAACAGGGCATTTGAATATAATGATGTGGTAAGTCTGGAAATTAGATTCTCCCTCTTCCCCAGCATTTGCTGTTTGTTTTGTTTTGTTTTGTTTTGAGGCAGAGTCTCACTCTGTTGCCCAGGCTGGAGTGCAGTGGTGTGATCTCGGCTCACTGCAACCTCCACCTCCTGGGTTCAGCCAATTCTCCTGCCTCAGCCTCCCAAGTAGCTGGGATTACAGGTGTGTGCCACCATGCCCAGCTAATTTTTGTGATTTTTAGTAGAGATGGGGTTTCGCCATGTTGCCCAGGCTGGTCTCAAACTCCTGACCTCAGGTGATCTGCCCACCTCAGCCTCCCAAAGTGCTGAGATTATAGGCATGAGCTACCATGCCCGGCCTGCTGTTTTTTTTTTTTTAATGTTATTGTTTTTGTTTATTTTTATTGTTTTAGGCTTGTCTCTATGTGAAGGATCCGCCTGAGGTGTAAACTTAAGATTCTCTGAGTCTTTTCTAAGCCTGAGTTTTTCTCCAGGAATGTGCAGGAAGTTTCTAATTTTTCCCTTATATACAGTTGCTTTCAAATGCCCTAGTCTTTAACATCTGACTCCCAAAAGGGAAAAAGAGAAAAACTAAATCCTTTAAATCCCCAGCAGTTACTTTGTGGGTGGGGTTGGGGGTGGGAGAGGGCTTGTAACAATGAGTGGAGATGAAGCAACAATGTGTGTGTCCACCTCTTTGTCCCATTTCTGTGATCAGAAGTAGTGTTCAGTGATCAGGGCACACATCCCCTATATTTGGAAGAGAGGGTCCTTTTTCCTTGTCCTTGGTTCCTGTAAGGTGCATGCAAGCTGCTCCTCGAAATGCATGCACAACTGCCTGCCTTAGGGCTGAGGGTGGCAAATGGATAGCTGCTACTGTGCTAACAATACCTGCAAGTGGTTAAAATTATGTTCAGGCCTTCCCCTGGACATTACAAGCCTTCAGTAGATTCCAGAGTTTCAAAATAGTTAAATGGAACAGATTTTGCCAGTGCAATGATCTTCTAGGTGGAGCAACACATTCGTGGTGCTTCCTACTCCACCATCTTCCCAGAATCCTCTGATTGCATATAATTTACATATAGTTGAAAGAGTTTAATTCTGATCATCATACATTTTAGAAACCTCTCATATATGTTTATATAAAAACTGATAAAATTTAGTGCTCGTAAATGGAATTCTGGAGTTCTTAGTCAAGCTTTTTGTGTGATTATATTTTAAAGATTTAATTATAGAAACATTGTACTGAAGTCTATATTCCAGTGTGTTCTCATGGTAAAAAGAAAAGGTTGGAGATTTTATTGAGGAGTCTGTATTTTTTTACTGTTATTTTATATTATAACTCATGTATTATATACTATATCTGTTCATTATCTTAGTATAGCATTTTTGGGCTTTTATTCTCTTTATGAAAGTGGGTAACTGTAGGTACCAATATCAATTGTTGCATCTGTGCCAGAAATTATATTTTATCTTTTCATCATCTCCCTTCTTGTATAGCTGAACTTTAGCTTAAAAGATGCCAGGACAAGGAGTTTGTCAGATTGTTCCTTTTCTTTGCATGAACCTTCTTCTCCTTTCACTATCACTGGGTCATCTCATTTCCCTTCATTCCCCTCTTTCTTCTTCATCTTTTCATTTCTCAAATACTTCTGTTTTCTGATATAAGAAGGACTATAACAGAAAAGGATTGCTTTAGGAAATATTGTTACAACTATGTAATGTTAAGTAGTAAGTCGGCCAGGTGCAGTGGCTCATGCCTGTAATCCCAGCACTTTGGGAGGCTGAGGTGGGCAGATCACGAGGTCAGGAGATCAAGACCATTCTGGCTAACACAGTGAAACCCCATCTCTAAAAAATACCAAAAAAAAAATTAACCGGACGTGGTGGTGGGTGCCTGTAGTCCCAGCTACTCAGGAGGCTGAGGCAGGAGAATGGCGTGAACCCGGGAGGTAGAGCTTGCAGTGAGCCGAGATTGCACCACTGCACTCCGGCCTGGGCGACAGACTCTGTCTCAAAAAACAAAGTAATAAGTCAGCCAGTGCAGTGGCGCACGCTTGTAATCCCAGCACTTTGGGAGGCCGAGGCGGGCAGATCATGAAGTCAGGAGATTTGAGACCATCCTGGCTAACGCAGTGAAACCCTGTCTCTACTCAAAATACAAAAAATTAGCCAGGCGTGTTGGTGGGCGCCTGTAGTCCCAGCTACTTGGGAGGCTGAGGCAGGAGAATGGCGTGAACCCAGGAGGCAGAGGCTGCAGTGAGCTGAGATTGCGCCGCTGCACTCCAGCCTGGGCGACAGAACGAGACTCCA
Source organism: Symphalangus syndactylus (assembly GCF_028878055.3). Classification (NCBI taxonomy): domain Eukaryota; kingdom Metazoa; phylum Chordata; class Mammalia; order Primates; family Hylobatidae; genus Symphalangus; species Symphalangus syndactylus. The sequence goes on along the minus strand of NC_072429.2, from coordinate 70,363,008 downwards.
TCTCAAAAAAAAAAAAAAAAAGTCACTATGGATGTGACTTTTATAGTCTTCTAGTATTATAAACAATTCTTTGGAGTTGTACTTTTATTTATTTATTTATTTATTTATTTATTTTGAGACGGAGTCTCGCTCTGTCACCCAGGCTGGAGTGCAGTGGCGCAATCTTGGCTCACTGCAAGCTCCGCCTCCCGGGTTCACGCCATTCTCCTGCCTCAGCCTCTCCGAGTAGCTGGGACTACAGGCGCCCCCCACCATGCCTGGCTAATTTTTTGTATTTTTTAGTAGAGACGGGGTTTCACCGTGGTCTCAATCTCCTGACCTCGTGATCCGCCCACCTCGGCCTCCCAAAGTGCTGGGATTCCAAGTGTGAGCCACTGCGCCCGGCCTGGAGTTGTACTTTTAATAATTACAGAGTGGCACATGTCGGACTACCTTTCCTGAAAATAACAATGGCAACTTTTGGACAAAATATAAAAAAAGTATGTGAAAGCACAGTAGGAGGACAGAAAGTAGGAAGAAACTGAAGGATGTTGACATTTGGAAGATAGAATGGTATAAGATGAGCATTTCATTTTTTGTGGATGTTTCCCAGGGGACAGGACTCAGTCATTGGTTGTGTAGGTGATGGAAGCTTAAATAAAAACCACAAGACAGAGTTAGGGGTGACTCTAGCAGCTAGAAAGTTAGTGAGTATAAAGTAGTCTTTCATAAAGAAGGCTGTCCCAAATTCTGCATGAAAGTCTTAGGCTAAAATAACTAAAGATATTTCATTTGCACAAGAAAGAGTTTAGAGGGGTATGGCCAACTTACCTACATATTAAGCAAAAAAAAAAATAATAATCTTCAGAAGAACATAATCAAATTCAGAGTTTCTAAAAGTGTACTATGCACAGTGTCCAGAATACAATCCGTATTCAGTAGACACACACATACACAAACAGAAAAATGTGACCCATACTTAAGTGAAAAGCCAATTAATTGAGACTGGCCTTGTTATGACTCCTATGTTAGAATTAGCAGCTGTTATAACTCTTCTTAAGGATATATAAAGAAAATATGTACACCATGAATAAACAGATAAGAAACCTCAGCTGAAAAATGGAAACTAGATAAAAGGACTAAATGAAAATTCTATAGGTAAAAAATACAATATTTCAAATGAAAACTGATTAGAGATTACAGAAGGTTAGGAAAAGAAAAGGAGTCTTTGAAGTTGCTAGATTCATAGAAGTTATTCTTTCTTAAAAAGTGAAAAAGAGATTTCAAAAAATGAAGCTAGCCTCAGTGGCTGGTAGGACAATATCAAAAGGTCTAACACTTGGAGTCTTAGAAATAGAGGCCAGGGGAAATTGGGTCAAAAAATTCTGGAGAAATTATGGCTGGAAATTTCCCTAAATTGGTAAAAAACATGAATTTACATGTTGAAGAAGTTCAGTGAACTCCAAACAAGATAAATACAATAAAATAACACTTAAGTACATTATCGTGAAGCTGTTGAAAATAAAGACAAAAAATCTTGCCTAGGTGCAGGGGCTTATTCCTGTAATGCCAGCACTTGGGGAGGCCAAAGAGGGGGTATTGCTTGAGCTAAGGAGTTTGAGACCAGCCTGGGAAACGAAGTGAGACTTCATCTCTACAAAAAGAAAAAAGTCTTGAAAGCACCCTGAGAAATGCTAATGAATGGTAGCTGACTTCTTACCAGAAGTAATGCAGCCCAGCAGGCTATAAACACCTTTAAAGTACTGGTAAAATAAAAATCAACTCAGAATTCTGTAGCCAAATAAGAAAACATACTTTCTAGCTAAGAAAATCTTTATACTACAAGAAATGTTTAAGGAGATACTTCAAGCTGAAGGAAAGTGTTACCAGCTGAAACTCAGAACTTCAGGAATGAAGAGCACCGCAATTGGTAAAAATGTAAGTCTTCCCTACTCCATTAAGAAATATACAATTCTGACTGTTTAAAGCAGAAATTATAATGTTACAATATGGCATTTATATATGACTGCTGGGCATAAAGGATGAGTCTAGGTAGATGGAGCTATGTGCTTACTGTTGCCTTTATGAAGGGGTAGAATTAGCTTTAAGTACACTGTGCGAAGTTAAAGATAAACATAATTCCTAGAACAAACACTGAAAAAGAAAAAAATGCAAAGAGGTGATAGCTAAAAAACAAGAGAAGTCAAAATGGAATTCTAAAATGTATTTAGAGAAAATGAAAAAAGGTATAAAGGAAGGAACAGCAGAATATAAAACAAATGAGATGTGTATCAGTCTGTTCTCATACTGCTAATAAAGACATACTCGAAACTCGGTACTTTATAAAGGAAAGAGGTTTAATTGACTCAGTTCAGCGTGGCTGGAGAGGCCTCAGGGAACTTACAAACATGGAGGAAGGGGAAGCAAACGTCCTTCACAGGGTGGCAGCAAGGAACAGAATGAGAGCAAAGTTGGGGGAAAGCCCCTTATAAAACCATCAGATCTCCTTAGAACTCACTCATTGTCACGAGAATAGCATGAGGGTAGCTGCTCCATGATGCAGTTACCTCCCACCAGGTCCCTCCCACAACATGTGAGGATTATGGGAACTGCAAGATGATATTTGGGTGGAGATACAGCCAAACCATATCAGGATGTAAAGGAAACAAATAGCAAAATTACAAACCTAGGTCAGGTCTATCAATAATTACCTTAATTGAAAATAGATTAAGTGTTTTATTTGAAGGTAGAGATTCATACATTGGATAGAAAACAAGACCTTCCTGTATTCTGTCTACCAGAGATGCATTTTAAAAATAATGACACAGATAGATTGAAAGTGTGAGAAAAGGTGTAGCATGCAAACAGTAAGTATAAGATGGAGTTGTTATATTAATATTAGATAAAGTAGACTTCAACACAGTATTGGAGATAAAGAAGGGCATTTCATAGTGATAAAACTCATTAAAAATACATAGTAATCATAAATTTGTATACACCTAATAAGATCTACAGTTATAGGTGGAAATTTTAACACTACTCTGTAACTTATAGAAAACCTAGACAAAAAATCAGTTAGAATATAGAAGATATGTAAAATACTTCAACCACCTTGACCTAACTGACATTTGTAGAATATCATGGGCAACTAAAATAGAGTGTACATTCCATTCAAGTACACATGATATGCATACTGAGATAAGTAATATGTGGGTCCTAAAATATGTCTCAGTGCATTTCAAAAGTTTGAAATCCTAAAGAGTAAATTATGTAACTACAGTAGAATTTAAAGTAGAAATCAATAGCAATAAGATATTCAGGAAAAATCTGAATATTTGGAAGTTAAACAACACAGTTATCCCTAGTTGATCTATGTATTTAATGTGGTTCAAATAATTTTCTTAGCAGGACTTTTCTGTTTTGGTAGAAACTGACAAGTTGATTATAATATTTATATGAAGATAGAAAGGACCTATGTTATACAAAGCAATCTTGATGATTTACAAGGTGGAAAACTTAAATTTCCTTATTTCAAGATTTACTCTAATAATACAGTAAGCAAGACTGTGATATCAGCATAAGGATATATAGGCATATAAATGGAGCAGAACAGAGAACTGATAAATTATTTTTAACAGAGAAAGCTATCCAATGAGGGAAAAGAAATGCTTTTAAATAAAAAGTGCTGAAACAACTAAAGTTCACCTTGACTCCCTACCTCACATGGTACCCAAAAGATAAATCAAGATGAATCATAGATCTAAATGTTGAAGCCAAAAGTATAAAGCTTTTAGAATAAACAAAGAACAGGCAAAGGTTTCCTTGATAGGATACAGAAAGCAGAAACTGTTTTAAAGAAAACACCTAACACTATAAACTTCAAAATAAAATACCTCTGCTCATCAAGAGACGTGAAGAAAATAATAGCAAAACCTGTATCTGTAAAGGACTTGTATTAAGACTATGTAAAGAAATTCTACAACTGAACAATGAAAATACAACTTGATTAATTGGAGAAGGATTAGTACAGATACTTCATAAATGATGCTGTATTGAATGGCCAGTGAACACATGAAAATGTTACTAAACATTGTCAATTATTAAGGAAATACAAAGTTAAACGGTAAGGAGATGCTACTTTACTTGTCCCGTTAGCTTAAAGAGTAATACTACCCATATGTACAGCAATGACAACTCTTATAAAATTAAGAGTTTTTATACTCTAACCCATGACTTAGCAGTTCTACTCCTAGTTATTTACTTAATAGAAAATGAAAACACATCTACAAGATTTGTTCAAAAGTGTTTATAATAAGCTGAAACTGGACACAGCTCATATATCCACTAGTTGGAGACTGGATCAACAAATAGTTATAGTCATAAATGGAATACAACTTAGCAATGAAAAGGAACACTGTCTTGGTACATCAACAACATAATGAATTTCAAATACATGGTAGGTGAAAGAAAGCTTACACAAAAGAGTACATTCTGTATTCCATTTACATCAAGTTCTAGAACTGGCAAAATTGATATATAATGGAAGAAAAAGCAGTGTTGTCTTCGATAGTGGGGTGAGAATTAATTGCGAAAAGTCTTAGAGGAACTTGCTGGGTGATAGGAAGTATTTTATTTCTTGTTTGGAGTTTGAGTTCAGTGCTATATGTATATGTTAAAACTTATCAAATGGTATGTCTTTTATTGTATATAAAACTGAAAAAAGTAAGTACATATTAATAAAAATATGCATTGAATTCTTGTTATTGATGTTCTTGCTGAGATACAATGGGGTGATGTGATCTGCAACTTTGAAATGCATCAAAAAGTAAGATGGATTGGTGGAGCCAAGATGGCCAAATGGGAACAGCTCCAGTCTAGAGCTCCCAGCATGAGTGACACAGAAGACAGGTGATTTCTGCATTTCCAACTAGGTACTGGGCTCATCTCACTAGGGAGTGTCGGAAAGTTGGTGCAGGACAGTGGGTGCAGTGCACCCAGCATGAGCCGAAGCAGGGCGAGGCATTGCCTCACTCATGAAACGCAAGGGGTCAGGGAATTCCCTTTCCTAGTCAGAGAAAGGGGTGACAGACGACACCTGGAAAATTGGGTCACTCTGACCCTAATACTGCGCTTTTCCAACTGTCTTAGCAAACGGCACACCAGGAGATTATATCCTGCGCCTGGCTCAGAGGGTCCTACACCCACGGAGCCTCGCTCACTGCCAGCACAGCAGTCTGAGATCAAACTGCAAGGCAGCAGCCAGGCTGGGGGAAGGGCGCCCGCCATTGCCAAGGCTTGAGTAGGTAAACAAAGCCACAAAGCCACGGGGAAGCTGGAACTGGGTGGAGCCCGCCACACCTCAGGGAGGCCTGCCTGCCTTTGTAGACTCCACCTCTGGGGGCAGGGCATAACCAAACAAAAGGCAGTAGAATCCTCTGCAGACTTAAATGTCTTCAGCTTTGAAGAGAGTAGTGGTTCTCCCAGCACGCAGCTGGAGATCTGAGAACGGACAGACTGCCTCCTCAGACTGAAACCCCACACGACTGTTGGTGGGACTGTACACTAATTCAACCATTGTGGAAGTCAGTGTGGCGATTCCTCAGGGATCTAGAACTAGAAATACCATTTGACCCAGTAATCCCATTACTGAGTATATACCCAAGGGATTATAAATCATGCTGCTACAAAGACACATGCACACGTATGTTTATTGGGGCACTATTCACAATAGCAAAGACTTGGAACCAAGCCAAATGTCCAACAATGATAGACTGGATTAAGAAAATGTGGCACATATACACCATGGAATACTATGCAGCCATAAAAAATGGTGAGTTCATGTCCTTTGCAGGGACATAGATGAAGTTGGAAACCGTCATTCTCAGCAAACTATTGCAAGGACAAAAAACCAAACAGTGCAGGTTCTCAGTCATAGTTGGGAATTGAACAATGAGAACACAGGGACACAAGAAGGGGAACATCACACACTGGGGCCTGTTGTGGGGTGGGGGGAGGGGGGAGGGGGGAGGGATAGCATTAGGAGATATACCTAATGTTAAATGATGAGTTAGTGGGTGCAGCAGACCAACATGGCATATGTATACATATGTAACTAACCTGCACGTTGTGCACATGTACCCGAAAACTTAAAGTATAGTAAAAATAATAAGAAAAAGAAAAGTAAGGTGGATTAATGGATGGAGAAATGTGATAAACTGGTCATAGCTAAATAATAATTGTAAAGCCTTGGTGATGTATATATTGGTTTTTGCTAGTATCTCTTAAAAATTTCTGATCAAAATTTGCATAATATTCTGTGTGAAAAATCTTCTCAGGGAACATAGAACTATGTTTTTGTATTTATGTAAGTAGTTGTCATATAATTCTTTGATCTTAGAGAATCTGAAATTTCCAATGTGGGTGTACAGTGTTTCACCACCACCTGAGTTTATTTCCGGTTGTTGTAAGACAGTACAATTGATAATAAAATTTTTTTGATATTTTTGCGTTAGACATGGAATATATAGTGCTCTAGGTTTTACTTTTTGAGAGACAGAAAAAGGCCCTGAGCATTGGTTTTGTGTCAATCATCCTAGGCTCAGATCTCCATTCTACCTCTCACTCAATGCTTGGCCTTAAGCAGGTATTTAACTTTTTTTTAGATCCAATTGGTTTGTCTCTTAAATGACTTCAGTAACATATTCCTCACATAGTTGCTGTGAAGATTGGTGAGTCACGGCACAGCACACAGCTGAACATAGAAGACATTCAAGCAATGCCAGATTCCTTTAGGATGCAGGTAGACATTCCTAGGGCTTATAATAGATTTAGAAGTAGAATTAGTCTTTTCTTCAGATCTCCTTTGAAGTCTGAGTGACTACAGAACCCATGGACACCTTTATTTACTAAATGCTGTGTTTCTGGTCTCTAAGGCCTGGTTGCATCTTGATTGGAAACTATTAAACATTTATAAGAAGTAATACTGTAACTTTTGTTTAAGCTAAAAATTTTTTTCTTGAATTTTAGTTTATTGGTCTTAGTTAATACTATAACCTTTACAGTGCTAAAAAGTTATAATCCAATTGTGTTCTCTGGTGACATTAACTGAAATATGTGTTATTTTCTAGAGACCTTTATTCTGTAATTCATAATATAAAAATATATCTTAAGAAATTAAGTCTTTATAGATATCTCATTTAATTCTTACCATTCTATTAATAAAATACATTTTTATATTACTTATATGTATTGAGTATCTTGTCTGAAATCACGCAACTAGAAAGTAGAAAGTTGTCATTTGAACACAACTCTGTGTGATTCTTAACCTTGTTTTCTTAGCCATTTTGCTGAATGGCCTTTCCTTCTTTCCCCATCCCCCATTTTCATGTATGTGTATGTTGTCATTCTCTACTAGCTTTTTCTTCTTATGTACAAATAGGTCAGATGTCTACATTGAAATAAACAGGATCTTTAACCCTGCTGCTCCCATACTCAAGACAAATTGACAAGTATGTTATTATCTGTGCTGTGAAGTGAAATTAGATCTTTTGATTTCAACATCAAAACCTTGTAAGATATTTTATCTTTTTTAAAAGTCCTTAATCGCAAGTTAGAGCAATTAACATCTATATTACTAATAATATTTCCAGTAGTATGGATGCTTTGGTTATGGTTAAATGGTTCTGAAATCTACACATGAGATGCTTCCCTTTTCCCTTAAAGGGGCTTTTTGGCCAGTTCACCAATTACTTGGAAGAGGAAGAGGATGTCTAGGTTGATTATATTGCTTTGAGTTAGAATACCTGAGAAAGTGGTACTTATATTAGTTTGCTAGTGCTGCTTTGATAAAGTACTATATACTGGATGGCTTCAATAACAGAACTTTATTTTCTCACAGTCCTAGAGGCTGGAAGATCCTCTGGGACAAGTCCATGTGCTGGCAGGGTTGATTTCTCCTGAGGCCTCTCTCTGTGGCTTGCAAGGTGGCTGTGTCTTGACATGGCCTCTTCTCTGTGTGTCCCTCCCCCTTATTAAAAGGATGTCAGTCAGATTGGATTAGGGCCCACCCTAATGGCAGCATTTTAACATTCACCTATTTAAAGACCTTATCTCTAAGAACATTACATTCTGGGGACCTGAGACTTCAGTGTATGAATTTGGGAGGATACAATTTAGCTTATAATAGTGCTATAAAGAGAAGTTCAAAAATGAAGATGGAGATTTTATTTTTTAAGCAAAAAAATAAGTTTGCTTTTAGAGTTAAATTGGGAATGTACACTAGATATTTGATGTTGTCAGTTGGGATTTGGAATAGAACACAAGGTTGGTTGCTTGATTTGGAAAGCATTTGCTTAGAGGTAGTATATTAAAATTAGAGCAACATAAGGAAATTGATTTTTCTCCACATTTCTGGGACAAGAGGGAAAAATAGTATAAGTAATCGTAAAAATTCTTAGAAAGTATGAAGAAAGGAGCCCACAAGAGAAATTTGAAGGATAATATTTGTTTCTCATGGACTTATTTCAGTTGGTCAGTTTATTTTCCTTTTTTTAAATGCCAGAAATTTTAAAACATCAATTGTAATGAAAATATTTTTCAGATTAGAAACATTTTGGAAGGGATTTACTTAAAACAAGTTACTGATCTAACCAACTTCTTGAGATCCAAAGCCATGGAGACATCTTATGGTGCTCCAGACAATCTATCCCTCTTTCTGTCCCTGGCAGCTGTAGCTTCAACATTCGAGACAGAGTTATGTGATTTGTGCTCCTTCTTTGAGAGTGGAGGACTCTTCTGGGCATGGATGCCTGATGTCCTGAGGTGGGATCATTGCCTCCTCTTTCTGTTTTCCCCACATGCCTCTGCGATGTCTAGGTTGTTGAAATTTTCCTGGGCCTAAGCACTGTTTTAGGGGATCTAAGAGGAAGAAAGAAGTCTTCCAGCACACCTAAAGGTGAAAGGAAGGTAATGGCAACTTGACTGTCCTTTCTTTTGACCATCTCTGTATCTTTTTCCAAAATAAGCTTCATCCACACTTTTTTTTTTTTAAGACAGGGTCTGGCTTTGTTTCTCACAGTGGACTACAGTGGTGTGGTCTCACAGCTCACTGCAGCCTCCACCTCCCCAGTCTCAGGTGATCCTCCCACCTCAGCCGCCCAAGTAGCTGAGACTAGTGCTGCATGCCACCACGCCCTGCTAGTTTCTGTATTTATTTATTTTTTTATTTTATTTTTTTTTTTAGAGAGACAAGGTTTTGCCATGTTGCCCAGACTGGTCTCAAATTCTTGAGCTCAAGCCATCTGCCTGTCTCAGCCTCCCAAAGTGCTGGGATTTCAGGCATGAGCCACCACACGTAACTTCTTTTATGTAATAATGGAAAGTGCAACTCTTTTCTTTACAGAATGTTTGCTTTCAGCCTTGCCACATACATACACATCTTTAGCAACATCCAGTTTGTTACCAGGTCTCTCAGTTTACTTTTTAAAAATTTTACTTTATTGAGGTGAAATTCACATAGCATCGAATTAACATTCAAAAGTGAATAATTCAGTGGCACTTGGTGGATTCACAATGTTTTGCAACTAATACCTCTATCATTCTAAAACATTTCATCACCCTAGAAGGAGACACTATACTATTAAGGATCCATTCCATATTCCCCACCTCATCTCAGTCCTTGGTAACACCAGTCTGCTTTCTGTCTCTGTAGTTTTACCTGTTCCCGTTATTTCACATAAATGGAAATCATACAGCATGTGACCTTTTGTGTCTGGCTTCTTAACAAAATGTTTTTGAGGTTCCTCCACACTGTAGCATGTATCAGTACTTCATTCCTTTTTATACCTGGATAATGTTCCATTGTATGTATATGCCACCCATTGTTTAGCCATTCATCCACTATGTGTATTTATTTCCTCCCTTTGGCTACTGTGAATAGAGCTGCTAGAACCCTGGTTTACACATTTCGGAGTACCTGTTTTCAGTTCTCTTGGATATATATGAAGGAGTGGAATTGCTGGACTATATGGTAATTTTATGTTACTCTTTGAAAAACTACCTGTTTTCTGCAGTGACTGAACCATTTTACATTCCTGTCAGCAACGCACAAAGGTTTCAGTTTCTCCACATCCCTTGCCAGCACTTACACTATGGTCTCTTCTACCCACTAAAAAAAAAATCCTAGTGGGTGTGAAATGATACCTTATTAAGGTTTTGGTTTGCAATTCTCTAATGGCTAATGATGATGAGCACTGTTTCATGTGCTGGTTGGTGATCTGAATATCTTCTTGGAAAAAATATCTATTCAAGTTTTCTGTTGATTTTTTTTCTGATTGTGTTATAAGAGAATGATCTATATATTCTGGATACTAGACCCTTGTCAAATATGTGACTGGCAAATGTTTTCTCATATTCAGTAGGTGGCTTTTTCACTTTTTTTTTTTTTTTTTTTGACAGGGTTTTAATTCTGTTGCCCAAGCTAGAGTGCACTGGCACAATCATGGCTCACTGTGGCACTGCAGCCTCAACTTCCCCAGGCTCAGGTAATTCTCCCACCTCAGCCTCTCGAGTAGCTGGGACTATAGGCACGCACCAGCATGCTTGGCTAATTTTTTTCCCCCCCGAGGCAGAGTCGTGTTCTGTTGCCCAGGTTGGAGTGGAGTGGCACAATCTTGGCTCACTACAACTTCCACCTCCTGTGTTCAAGTGATTCTCCTGTCTCAGCCTCCCAAGTAGCTGGGATTACAGGCACGTGCCACCATGCCTGGCTAATTTTTGTATTTTTAGTAGACACGGGGTTTCACCACGTTGGCCAGGCTGATCTCAAACTCCTGACCTCAGGTGATCCACTTGTCTTGGCCTCCCAAAGTGCTGGGATTATAGGCATAAGCCACTACACCTGACCTGATTTTTTTGTAGAGATGGGTTTCGCCATGTTGCTCAGGCTTGTCTTGAACCCCTGAGCTGAAGTGAAGCGATCCACCCACCTTGGCCTCCAAAAGTGCTGGGATTACAGGCGTGAGCCACGACACCTGGCTGTGTTTTTTTTTTTCCCACTTTTTTGACAATATTCTTGGATGCACAATAGTTTTTAGTTTTGAAAAAAGTTCAGTTTATCTATTATTTCTTCTGTTGCTCATAATCTTGGTGTCATATCTAAGAAACAATTGCCAAATCCACGATCATGAAGATTTATTATCTATGTTTTCTTAGGCTTTTATAGTTTTAGCTCTTCTGTTTAGGCCATTGATCTATTTTGAGTTAATTTTTGTGTATGGTGTGAGGCAGGTGGTCCAACTACATTTTTTTTTTTTTTAAAGAGATATCAAAGTCTTGCTCTGTCACTCTGGCTGGAGTGCAGTGGCATGATCATAGCTTACTGCAGCCTTGAACCTCTGGGCCTACCCAAGTGATCTGCCGACCTCAGCCTCTCAAATAGCTAAGACTTCACCAAGACTGGCTAATTTTTTTTTTTTTTTTTTAGAGATGGCATCTTGCTGTGTTACCCAGGTTGTTCTGAAACTCCTGGCTTCAAGTGATCCTCCCACCTAAGCCTCCCAAAGTGTTGGGATAACAGGCGTGAGCCACCACGCTGGGCACCAACTTCATTTTTTTGAATATGGAAATCTGGTTGTCCCAGCACCATTTGTTGAAAAGATTATTCTTTCCTTACTGGCAGGTCATGACACCCTTGTTTAGTGTATTGCATCTCTTATACAGAGTATACAGTGGAATCTTCACTTTTTTATCCTGCATGACAGTCTCTACCTTTGGCTGGGTTAATTTATATGCATTTGATGTTATTATTGATATAGTTGCATTTATGTACACCAGTTTACTTTTTCTAAATGCTTCAGGGTTTTTTTTCTCAAGTCTTTCCTCATTTACTTTAAAGCAATATTTTCTTTGGTAATATTTAGTTCTTCTAATGTCATTTTCACAATTTTTTTTTTCTTTTTGGAGACAGCATCTTGCTCTGTTGCACAGGCTAGAGTGCAGTGGCAGAATGTTGGCTCATGGCAAACTCCACTTCCTGGGTTCGAGCAATTCTCGTGCCTCAGTCTCCCGAGTAGCTGGGATTACAGGCATGCGGCACCACGCCTAGCTAATTTTTTTTTTTTTTTTTGAGACAGAGTCTTGCTCTGTCACCCAGGCTGGAGTGCAGTGGTGCAATCTCAGTTCGCTGCAACCTCCGCCTCCTGGGTTCGTGCCATTTTTCTGCTTCAGCCTCCCGAGTAGCTGAGACTACAGGCACCCACCACCACGCCCAGCTAATTTTTTTGTATTTTTAGTAGAGATGGGGTTTCACCATGTTAGCCAGGATGGTCTTGATCTCCTGACCTCGTGATCCTCCCGCCTCAGCCTCCCAAAGTGCTGGGATTACAGGCGTGAGCCACTGCGCTCGACCCAATTTTTGTATTTTTAGTAGAGACAGGGTTTCACCATGTTGGCCAGCCTGGTCTCTTAAATCCTAGCCTCAAGTGGTCTGTCCACCTTGGCCTCGCAACGTGCTGTATGACAGGCGTGAGCCACTGTCCCCAGCCTACAATATGTTTTTGAGTGAGATTTCATGGGTTGCTTTAGTGCTTATGTACATCTCAACCAAATCTCCCTCAGATTTGTTACTAGTTTTATTCCAGTCAGGCATAGAAACGTTACCACTATATGGCTCTACTTTCTCTTCCTCCTTTTTATGCTATTATTGTTATACATATTGTATCTGTTATAATTATTAGTATAATTTTGTCTTTTATAGAAGGGAAAAGAAAGGAGAGCAAGTATACATTTATAGTGTTAGATGACCCTTCTGATTTACCATTTTGTGTTCTCTTCATTGGTTCCTATGGAATCCTCTTACCATCTGGTGGTGGTTCCTTAGTTTGATAAAGCTTTGTTCCCACCCACCACTCTTCTGTTACTCACAGATATATGACATTTCTATATGTTATAGGTACAACAGTACAATTATGTACATATTTTATGCAGTTTTTTTAAAATCAGCTAAGAGAACAAATACACACATATGCTGAGTTTTAATTAGATAATTACTTTTAGTGACACCCAAATTTTTCATGTGGACTTGTGCAGATTCTTAGGTCACTTTCCTTCAGCCTTAAGAAATTCTGTGTGTATATTTTATCAGGTGGATCTGCAAGCAATAATCAGTTGTTGTTTATCTAAAAATGTATTTATCATGCCTTCATTTTGTTGGTGGTGGTGCTTTTCTTAAGGTGCTTTTTGTTTTTTTTAAAGCATCTTTAGTTTTACAGAAAAATTGAAAGGAAGGCACGGAGATATCCCATAATTCCCGCCCCCACATATGCATAGCTTTCCTATTATCAACATCCCCCACCAGAATGGTATATTTGTTACAGTTGATGAACCTGTGTATACACATCTTTCTTACGCAAAGTCACCAGTTTCTATCAGGGTTAATTCTTGGCGTTGTATATTCTGTGTTTGAACAAATGTATAAAGATATATGTCTGCCATTATAATGTCATACAGAGTAGTGACACTGCACTAAAAATCCTCTGTGCTCTGCCTAGTAATCATTCTCTCCACCCTAATCTCTGGCAACCACTGATCTTTTTACCATCTCTATAGTTTTGCCTTATCCAGAATGTCATACAGTTGGAATCATATAGTATAGCTTTTTTGGAGTGCCTTCTTTCACTTAGTAATATGTGTTTAACTTTCCTCCATGTCTTTTCATAGTAGCTTGATAACTTATTTCTTTTCAGCACTGAATTATGTTCCATTGTCTGAATATAACACTTTATCCATTCGTCTACCGAGAAACATCTAGGTTGCTTCTAGGTTTTGGCAATTATGATTAAAGGTGTTATAAACATACATGTGTAAGTTTCCGTGTGGAGATAAACTTTCAACTCCTTTGAGTAGATACCAAGCAGAGCAATTGTTGGATTGTATTGGTAAGAGTATTTTTAGTTTTACAAGAAACTGCCAAACTGTCTTCCAAAGTGGCTGTAACATTTTGCATTCCCACCAGCAAAAGAGTTCTGTTGCTCCATATTCTTGTCAGCATTTGGTGGTGTCAGTGTTCGGAATTTTAGCCATTCTGGTAAGTATGTCATGATATCCCAGTGTTGTTTAAATTTGCATTTCTCTGTTAATATATGATGTGGAGCATCTTTTCTTGTACTTATTTGCCATCTGTATCTGTATCTTCTTTGGAGAGATATCTGTTAAGGCTTTTGGCCAATTATTAATTTCTAAGGTAGAAGCTTAGATTATTGATTTTAGATCTTTTTTTTTAATGCAGTCACATATCATTTAGTGATCAGAATACATCCTGAGAAATGTGTCATCATTAGGTGATTTTGTCCTTGTGCGAACATCATAGAGTGTTCTTACTCAAACCTAGGTGGTTTAGACTACTATACACCTACACTATATGGTAAAGCCTGTATCTAGGCTGCAAACCTTTATAGCATTTTACTGTACTGGATACTGTAGACAATTGGAACACAATGGTAATTATTTACGTATCTTAAGCATAGAAAAGGTACATTATAATAGGGCACTTACCATGAATGGAGCTTGTAGGACTGAAAGGTGCTCTGGGTGAGTTAGTGAGTGAGTGTTGAGTGAATGTGAAGGCCTAGGACATTACCATACGCTACTATCAACTTTATACACATAGTACACCTAGACTACACTAAACTTACTTTTAAAATTTTTCTTTCTTCAATAATAATCTTAGCTTACTATAACATTTTTACTGCTTCAACTTCATTTTTTTCACTTTTTGACTCTTTAGTAATACCACTTTGTAATAGCTCTTTTGTAATAACACTTAGCTTAAAACACAAACATATTGTTCAGCTGTACAAAAAATTTTTTTTTGAGAGGGAGTCTCTGTTGTCCAGGCTGGTGTGCAGTGGCGTGACCTCAGCTTATATACCCTTATTCTATCAGCTTTTTTTCTATTTAAAAATTTTTTTTTAACTTTTTTGTTAAAAACTAAGATACAGACACACACATTAGCCTAGGTCTACACAGGGTCAGGATCATCAGTATCACTGTCTTCCACCTCCGTATCTCGTTCCACTGAAAGGTCTTCAGCGGCAGTAACACTCATGGAGCTGTCATCTTGTATGATATCAGTGCCTTCTTCTGGAATACCTTCTGAAGGGATCTGCTTGAGGATCTTGAGGATGTTTTACAGTTAACTTAAAAAAAATAAGTGAAAGGAGCATACTTTATTATCATTGTTATTATTTTTTGAGATGGAGTCTTGCTCTGTCGCCCAGTCTGGAGTGCAGTGGTGCGATCTTGGCTCACTGCAACCTCGGCCTCCTGGGTTCAAGCAATTCTCCTGTCTCAGCCTCCCAAGTAGCTGGGATTACAGGCAGGCACCACTACACCTGGCTATTTTTTTTGTATTTTTAGTAGAGACAGGGTTTCACCATGTTGGCCAGGCTCGTCTCAAACTCCTGACCTCAGGTGATGCCCACCTCAGCCTCCCAAAGTTCTGGGATTACAGGCATGAGCCACCATGTCTGGCCATGGAATATACTTCAAAATAATGATAAAAAGTATAGTATAGTAAATACATAGATTAGTACCATAGTCATTATCAAACGTACATAATTATATGTGCTATAGTTTTGTACAGCTGGCAGCATATAGTAGGTCTGTTCACAACAGCTTCACCATGAACATGTGAAAAATGCATTGCACTGTAAGGTTACAACTGCCATGACATCATTAGGTAATAGGAATTTCAGCTTCATTGTAATCTTACAAGACCAGCGTTGTATATGAGGTGTGTCACTGACAAAAACATCATTATGTGGCACATGACTGTGTATGCGTTTAGTGCTGTAAATTTCTCCTCTAAGCATTGCTTTCACTACATCCCACAAATTTTGATAAGTTGTGTATTATTTTCATATAGTGAAAACATTTATAAATTTCTCATCAGATTTCTTCTTTGACCCATGTGTATTTAGAAGTATTTTGTTTCGTTTTCACTTATTTTGGGATGTTCCATGTATCTTTCTGTTAATTGATTTTTAGTTTAATTTCATTTTGGTCTTAGAGAAGATGTTGTATAATTTCTGTTTTTAAAAATTTGTTAACATGTATTTTATGGCCTAGAATGTGATGTGTTTTGATGAATGTTCCATGTAATCTTGAGGATACGTATTCTGCTATTGTTGGATGAAGTGGTCTATAAATGTCAATTATATCCAGTTGATAGGTGGTGGTGTTGTGTTCAAATATATCTTTATGGATTTTCTGCCTGCTAAATCTGTCCATTTCTGTGAGAGATCTTGAAGTCTCGGATTATGAAAGTGGACTAATCTATTTCACTTTGCAGTTTGTTTTTACTTTATGTGTGTTAACACTCTGTTGATAGGTATATACATGTAAAGGATTGTTGTGTCTTCTTGGACAATTGAATCCTTTATCATTGTGTAATGCCCCTCTTTATCCTTTCCTTGCTTTAAGTCTATTCTGCCTGAAATTAATAGGCTACTCCTGCTTTTCTTTGGTTAATGTTAGCATGATATATCTTTCTTCAATCTGTTTACTTTTAGTTTATATGTATCTTTACATATGAAGTGAGTTTCTTGTAGACAACATGCAGTTGGCTCTTGTTTTTTATTGCATTTTGACAATTTGTCTTTTAATCGGTGTGTTGACTTTTAAAATCATGATTGGTATAATTGGATTAATATCTACCATATTTGTTACTGGTTTCTATTTGTTGTTCTTGTCCTTTGTTCTTATTTTTATTTTCCACTCTGAGCATTTTATATGATTCTATTTTTTTCTCATTTTCTTTTTTTTGGAGACGACGGAGTTTCGCTCTTGTTGCCCAGGCTGGAGTGCAATGGCGCGATCTCGGCTCACCACCACCTCCGCCTCCCAGGTTCAAGCAATTCTCCTGCCTCAGCCTCCCGAGTAGCTGGGATTACAGGCAGGCACCACCACGCCCGGCTAATTTTGTATTTTTAGTAGAGATGGGGTTTCTCCATGTTGAGGCTGGTCTCAAACTCCTGACCTCAGGTGATCCGCCCACCTCAGCCTCCCAAAGTGCTGGGATTACAGGCGTGAGCCACCGCGCCCGGCTCTCATTTTCTTAGTATATCCCTTACACTTCTTTCTTAGCTTTTAAAATGGTTGCCTTAGAGTTTGCAGTATACATTTACAACTAATCCAAGCCAACTTTCCAATAACACTGTTACACGCTTACAGATAATGTGGAGTATAATAGCAAAATTATCCTAATTTCTCCTCCTGTTCCTGGCATTCATTTTACTTATATGTAAGCATACATAAATATATATAAGAGCATACATAATTGAATATATGTTGCTGTTACTATTTTGACCAAACCATTATCTGTTAGGTCAATTAAGAATAAAAAAATAAAATTTTACTGTCTAATGTATTCCTTCATCAGCTCTTCCTTTCTTTATGTAGAACCGAATTTCTGACCTATATTATTTTCCTGCTTCTGTAGAACTTCTTTTCATACTTCTTGCAAGGCAGTTTTATTGGCAACAAAGTCACTCAATTTTTGTTCATCTGACAAAATGTTTTTTTTTCAGTTTTGAAGTATAATTTTACTCACTACAGAATTCTAGATTGGTAATTTTTTTTTCTCTCGACAGTTCATTCTTTATTTGTGTGTGTGTGTGTGTGTGTGTTTTCTTTTGAGATGGGAGTCTCGTTCTCTTGCCCAGGCTGGAGTGCAGTGGTGCAATCTCAGCTTACTGCAACCTCCACCTCCCAGGTTCGAGTGATTCTCTTGCCTCAGCCTCCCGAGTAGCTGGGATTACAGGTGTGCACCACCACATCTGGCTAATTTTTATATTTTTAGTAAAGACAGGGTTTTGCCATGGTGGCCTCAAGTGATACACCCACGTCGGCCTCCCAAAGTGGAGATTACAGGCGTGAGCCACCATGCCCAGGCCTCTCACAACAGTTTAAACATTTCACTCTACTGTTGCTTGCACTATTTCTGAGAAGTTATCTTTGCTTCTCTATAAATAAGGTATTTTCACCCCCTTCAACTTCCTTCAGAAATTTGTTTTTGTTAGATTTTTCTGTAGTTGAAAAATGATATGCCTAAGTTTTTGCTTTTTTTCTTCTGCATTTATCTAGCTTGCCGTCCTTAGTTTCTCAGATCTGTGTGTGATTCGGTGTGTGACAGTAATTTGGGGAGATTCTCAGTCGTTTCAAATATTTCTAATGTCCCTTTTTCTCTTCTACTTCTGGTATTCCCATTAAGTGTATGTTTTATCTTTTATAGTTTTCCCACACTTCTTAGATATTCTATTTTTTTCATTCTCTTCCCTGTTTGCTTTCCAGTTTTGGAGGTTAGTAGTAGTCGATTGTATAGATGTAGCACATTTTAAAAATCTGTTCACCACTTGTTTTATGTTTGGTGTTTTTACACTTTTTGCTATTATGAATACTGTTGCTCTGAAATTGATATGCAAGTTTTTCTGTGAACATACTGTTACTGAAACACCAGGGGTTTGGTCTAGGTTCTGTTGCTTGCTGCACAGAAAGCCAATGACTGAGACAGAGTATTGCCAAAGAAGAAGGCTTTAATTGGGTGCTATGGCTGGGGAGATGGGAGCTCAGTCTCAAATCCCTCTCCCTGACCAACTAAAATTAGGGGTTTAGGTAGCAGGGAAAAATGTAGCAATGTGTAACAAAACAGGAGCTAGGGAGGGGCAAGGAAGCAATCATGATGAAGCTTCCAGCATCTCATTGTTTGGATGTGGTGATCTGGTGAATTTCAGTTCTTTGATACTTTTTGAGAGCAGAAGGTCATTTCCTGAGGAAGGAACTCAGAGCAGAAGGTTGTTTCCTGAGGAAGGAACTCAGATAAATATAAGTTTTAAGCTTAAAATAATTTCATATGTTTATATTAAAAAACTGTGGGACTGTTGAGTTGGTTTCAATATGTGTGTAGTTCTCTTGTATATATACCTAGAAATCAAATTGTTAGATCATGTTATCTTTGTATTTCACTTTTTAAGGAACTGACATTTTTCTCTGAAGTGGCTGCACTGTTCTGCATTCCCACTAGAAATGTTTGAGGGTCTCCAGTTTCTCCATATTCTTATCAACACAGCCCTTCACCTCCTTTTTCATTATAGCATTCTAAGTGGTTGTGGAATGGTATCTTTTTTGTTTTGATTTGCATTTCTCTAATGGCTAATGATATTTTCATGTGCGTATTGGTCATTTGTATGTGTTCTTTGGAGAAACGTCTATTTAAATTCTCTGCCCATTTTTCAATTGGCTTAATTGTGTGTGTGTGTGTTTTGTTTGGTTTTGCTTCTTTTTTGAGACAGTCTTGCTCTACCGCCCAGGCTGGAGTGCAGTGGCCTGATGATAACTTATGACAGCCTCAACCTCCTGGGTTCAACCTGACCTTCCACCTCTGCCTCCCGAGTAACTGGGACTACAGAGGGGCCTACCACCACCTCTGGCTAATTGTTTAATTTTTTTGCAGAGACAAGATTCTACTGTGTTGCCCAGGCTTGTCTTGAACTCCTGGGCTCAAATGATCTTCCTGCCTCGGCCTCCCAAAGTGCTGGGATTATAAACATGAGCCACCACACCTGGCCCTTATTTGTGTTTCTATTATTGACTTGTAAGAGTTCTGTATGTATTCGGTGTACAAGTCTTTTTTTTCCCATCATTGGGTTTTATTTTCACCTCCTTAATACCATCTTTTTCCATAAAAGTTTTTGTTTTTAGTATGTTTTTGGTTGCTGCTGCTTTTTGTGTCACATGTAAGAAACCATTGTTTAAAAAAAAAAGGTCATGAAGATTTATACCTGTGTTTTCTTCTAAGATCTTTATAGTTTCAGCTTTTCAATTTAGATGTATGGTCCATTTTGAATTAACTTTTTTGGTGGTGTGTTAGGTAGGTGTCCAGATTTATTACTTTGCATGTGAATATTCAGCTGTTGTAGCACCATGTTTTAAGAAGAGTGTTCTTTTACTATTTAAAGGTCATGGCACCCTTGTGAAAAATTAGTTTACTGTAGGTGTATAGGTTTATTTCTGGATTTTCTATTCAGTTCCATTGGTCTATATATCTATCCTCATGTCAGTTCCACCTTACCTTAATTAATGTAATTTTATAATAGGTTTTAAAATTGGAAAGTGAGAGTCCTATAACTGATTTCTTTTTCAAAGTTGTTTTGGCTCTTCTTATTCTTTTGTGTCTCTGTATGAAGTTTAGAGTAAGCTTTTCCATTTCTGTACTCTTATCCCCAGCCCGTAGGTCTCTTGCCTGTCCTTTTCCTGGTGGTGGTGTGTGGGAGGCCGGAAGTGCATCCCAAATGGAAAGAGATTGCATTCTTGTAATGATCTAGTGGTAAGCTTGGCCTGAAGATTTCAAGATGGGGCATGGTTAAAAGATATGTTGTTCTACTTTTATGGTATGAAATTCCCCATATAAATTTAACATGACCAGAAATTTTGAGCTTGTCAAATGAAACACAGTAACTACCTTTGAGAGAGTCATTGGAAGTTTGTATTCATATATATTACAGTGGAAGATGCAGCATCATTAGTAATGATTGAACCAGCATTAAATAAATGGCATTAATGAACTGCAGCAGATACATGTTGTTTCAATACTAAGATGTCATAGGAGCCATGGCATTGTGAGTAATATGAGTGTTGTTGCCTTTTTCTTGGGTGAAAGTTAGGAAATCAGCCAGGAAAAGCAGATATAACAATGAAGAACTTAGAGATGGTGCCTGGACACTTTGAAGAAAGTTCATGTGCATGATTGAACAATAAATAAATACTTGAGTGTCTATTTTCTATCTAATGTTCTAAAACTTTATTGAAAAATCATTCTAGTGTCCATTGGCCCACGATTTTGTGATATACTTTAAAATCAAATTATTTATACATAAAGAGGCCTCACAAAAAATTATTTGCCCAGGGCTTCCACGCATCCTAAGGGTAGTCCTGCTCAAATTTACGTTAGTAGATAACCATCCCAGCTGTTGTTGAGGGGTCAGCCTTGATGTCTTTCAGCCTCAATGGCTTAATGTAGGTGAGAATAGGGAATTACTTTTAAGAGTAAAGGACAAAATGAATAAAATCAATTGAGCTTGCATTGTTGTAGTTTAGATGAAAGTACTACTTAGAGTGAATGTTCATGAGTGAGAGGTCAGTATGAGGAAGTAAAGAATTTCCTTAACTAGATCTATGAATTTGTCTTAGTACAACTGCTCAGAGGGGTTTTAAATATTTAATATTTAACATTTCCGTTTTAAATATTACCTTTAAGAAATGACTCACCTTTCAAGAATTAATGTGTCTGGAATTGGTGGGTTCTTGGTCTCACTGACTTCAAGAATGAAGCCACGGACCCTCGTGGTGAGTGTTACAGCTCTTAAGGTGGTGCGTCTGGAGTTGTTCGTTCCTTCCGATGTTCAGATGTATTCGGAGTTTCTTCCTTCTGGTGGGTTCGTGGTCTCGCTGGCTCAGGAGTGAAGCTGCAGACCTTTGCGGTGAGTGTTACAGCTCTTAAGGCGGCGTGTCTGGAGTCGTTCGTTCCTCTCGGTGGGCTCGTGGTCTCGCTGGCTTCAGGAGTGAAGCTGCAGACCTTCGCGGTGAGTGTTACAGCTCATAAAAGCAGCATGGACCCGAAGAGTGAGCAGTAGCAAGATTTATTGCAAAGAGCAAAAGAACAAAGCTTCCATAGTGTGGAAGGGGACCCGAGCGGGTTGCCACTGCTGGCTCAGGCAGCCTACTTTTATTCTCTTATCTGGCCCCACCCACGTCCTGCTGATTGGTAAAGCCGAGTGGTCTGTTTTGACAGGGCGCTGATTGGTGCGTTTACCGTCCCTGAGCTAGACATAAAAGTCCTCCACGTCCCCATTAGATCAGTTAAATACAGAGTATGGACACAAAGGTTCTCCAAGGCCCCACCAGAGCAGCCAGACACAGAGTGTCGATTGGTGCATCCACAAACCTCGAGCTAGACACAGGGTGCTGATTGGTGTGTTTACAATCCCTGAGCTAGACATAAAGGTTCTCCACATCTCCACCAGACTCAGGAACCCAGCTGGCTTCACCCAGTGGATCCTGCACCGGGGCTGCAGGTGGAGCTGCCCGCCAGTCCCGCGCCACGTGCTTGCACTCCTCAGCCCTTGGGTGGTTGATGGGACTGGGTGCTGTGGAGCAGAGGGTGGTGCTCGTCGGGGAGGCTCTGGCCGCACAGGAGCCCATGGAGGGGGTGGGAGGCTCAGGCATGGCGGGCTGCAGGTCCCAAGCCCTGCCCCGCGGGAAGGCAGCTAAGGTCCGGTGAGAAATCGAGCGCAATGCCGGTGGGTTGGCACTGCTGGGGGACCCAGTACACCCTCCGCAGCCTCTGGCCTGGGTGCTAAGCCCCTCATTGCCCTGGGCCGGCAGGGCCGGCCGGCTGCTCTCAGTGAGGGGCCCACCAAGCCCATGCCCACCCGGAACTCCAGCTGGCCCGGAAGCGCAGCGCGCAGCCCTGGTTCCCGCTTGTGCCTCTCCCTCCACACCTCCCCCTCCACACCTCCCTGCAAGCTGAGGGAGCCGGCTCCCGCCTTGGCCAGCCCAGAAGGGGGCTCCCACAGTGCAGCGGTGGGCTGAAGGGCTCCTCAAGCGCCGCCAAAGTGGGAGCCCAGGCAGAGGAGGCGCCGAGAGCGAGCGAGGGCTGTGAGGACTGCCAGCACGCTGTCACCTCTCATTAAGATTTAACACAGAATCATGGGATTAGATTGTTGGAAGTTTAGCGATTTTGTGCCTTTTTTATAAAAAACAAACTGAAAATGCTCTAGGTTGTGCTTTAATAAGATTGCCCCTTCTGTTTAATTTACTGTGTTTCTAGTGAGAACGAATTTACTATGATCTTACTATTTTTCTATGGAGAACTAACCTAACATGCTCCTATTAAAAACTAATTCACCATGTTTGTGTGATTGTAGCCAGAGAAAAATATTTGAAGATGAAAATTTATTTACCATTCTTTTTATGTAATTAACCTGTATCTTAATAATTTCCATGTTTTTCTCACTTACCGGAAGAAGATCAGTAGATGAGAGTGAACTAAGTACTGGGGCTTGTGAAAATGGGTATTTATTTTAAAAACCCACAAGATAAGGATATTCTTTACATTTTGAGGACTTGTTTAGAGTGAAAAGGAAAACTCACTTTTTTATTTAAAACAAAAACTTTAAGCTGAATACATGTTGAGCATAACATAATTGTTTACAATCTTTTCTTTTTTGAGGTGGAGTCTCGCACTGTCGCCCGGGCTGGAGTGCAATGGCGTGATCTCGGCTCACTGCAACCTTTGCCTCCCAGGTTCAAGCAAGTCTCCTGCCTCAGCCTCCCAAGTAGCTGGGATTATAGGCTGCCGCCACCACGGCTGCCTAATTTTTTGTATTTTTAGTATAGATGGGGTTTCACTATGTTGGGCAGGCTGGTCTGGAATTCATGACCTCGTGGTCTGCCCACCTCAGCCTCTCAGTGCTGGGATTACAGGCGTGAGCCACCACACCTGGCCTGTTTACATTCTTCTATTGCTGCTTTCATTTCTATCCATAAGTGTAAATGTAGTCTTTCCATAAATGTATTATGGATGTGGTATAATTCTGTGAGGCTTTTCCAGTTTTTCATGCTTATTATTTTTAGTGGCTGTTATAATTTTATATTATGCCTTCTTTCTTCACCTTCCAAGTAGATAAAGTTTGTAACACAAAAGAGGTTATGGGCTTTATCAATAAATGTGTGCTTTAGGGGCATTTTGTCCTGTATGGCTACGAGTTCCCAAGGGGAGATACAACCATGGGACTCGAAGTTTAAGTTCAGTTTCTGGCTTTTTCTCAATAAACATTAATAGGCCAGGTACAGTGGCTCATGCTTGTAATCCCAGCACTTTGGGAGGCCGAAGTGGGTAGATCACTTGAGGTCAGGAGTTTGAGATGAGCCTGGCCAACATGGCGAAACCCTGTCTCTACTAAAAATACAAAAACTATCTGGATATGGTGGCACCCTGTAGTCTCAGCTACTCAGGAGGCTGAGGTGGGAGAATCACTTGAACCCAGGAGGCAAAGGTTGCAGTGAGCCGAGATTGCGCCATTGCACTCCAGTCTGGGTGACCGAGTGAGACCCTGTGTGGAAAAACAAAACAACAACAACAAAAAAAACCCATCAAAAATCCTTGGAGTGTCTTTGTTACGTAATTAGGTGGAGATCTCTGAAGGCTCATCTCTAGAAATACCAAGCACATGTTTAGAAGGCTAGGAATTCAGCCGCCTGAACTCTAGGGAGGTCACTGACGTAATCAATCATTCCTGCATAATGAAACTTAAAATTCTGGATACTAAAGCTCAGTGGCTCTTCCTGGTTAGCAAACACATCAGTGTCTGGAAGCTGATGCATCCTGGCTCCACATCATGGAGTTAGGAGAGGTTATGGAAGCTCTGTGTCTGGGACCTTCCCAGACCTCACCCTGTGTGTATCTTTTATAGTTAAACTAGTTGTAAGTGTAGCACTTTTCCTGAGTTCTATGAGTTGTAGTGAATTATTAAACCTGAGTGGACTGTGGGAGCCCCTCTGTAGCCAGTCAGCTTGGGGGGATGCCTGTTCCTGAGACTGACATCAGAAGTGAGGGCAGCCTTGTGGAGGACTTTATCCTTCATCTGTGGGGTCTGTGCTATCTCAGGTAGTTAATGTCAGAATTGAATTGCAGTACACCCAGTTGGCATTAGAAAAATTGAAGTTGAAACAGTGTACTGATAGATAACCTTTCCTGACATATTTGCCTATGTCATTTAATTCTCACAGCAAGGGTATGAGGTAGTACGATATTCCCTTTCCAGATGTAAGAATATGTTCTTAAAAGTGTCTCATAGCAGAAGAATTTCTGTGTAAGTAACTTAAAACCTATGGGAAAAATAATACCAGCAGGACTTTGGTTGCAGGTCAGGGCCTTTAGAGATAAATAAACATGCATGGTTTTTGTTTTTTTTAAAAAAAAAAATTGGGAACTAAAAAGTATTTCACACATTTAAATTAGTAATAATAGGTTAGTAAATACTAAATTCCATTTTCTGTTCCATTTTCAATTTTTTTTTCTCAGTTTAATGTTTTACTTTGTTGCAGATAATTCTTATGCAAAACAGAACTTTTTTTTCCCTACACCTGGATCTCCACCCCTGTGTTTGCTGTTGTCTAAGTTTTACATTGTTGATACCCACTTCCTAAGTTTTGGTTTCCAGAGCCACTAGTAACATTTGTCCCTCATGGTGGAAAAACACATGGGAATATTCCTGTGTGCATCCAGGAGCATTTTTCAGATTCTTCTGCTAAAGCTTTATTGCCATCTATGATAACTTCTCATCACAGCACATAGAAAGCAGCAGCACTATCTGACTTGGCATTCTCAGCAGCTCCTACAGAATCTTCCCCTCTGCAGTCCCTGCCAAAACCACACAAGACATGTTTCTCGGAGTTGCGCATGGAGAATACCACCAATGTATTTGCTGCAGCTCTGCCTTCTATTGGGCTTTTTTCCATTCTTCACCTTTTTATTACTATTTCTAGTGATCTCAAAAAATATTTTATGTGAAATTGTGTATTTAAGGAAACTGTTAAAGAAGTCTAACTATTTGTACTAAGATTTAGTATGGGAGGAGAATTTTGTCTAGTTTGGGAGACATTTCCATTTGTTTATTGTCATACGGAATTGTCTGAATTTTAGAGCTGGGAAAGCAGCCTAGGGCAGGCCTGACCTCCTGCATGGGCTCCCCCATGCTGCCCTACGTATTTAGTTGTCATGGGAACACAAGGCAGATTCTCTTCCTCATATTTCTCACCTATCTTCTGTTGTACTTTTAAATGTCTTTTTTTTTTTTTTTTTTTTTTGAGATGGAGTCTTGCTCTGTCACCCAGGCTGGAGTGCAGTGGTGAGGTCTTGGCTCACTGCAGCCTCCGCCTCCTGGGTTCAAGCGATTCTCCTGCCCCAGGCTCCCGAGTAGCTGGGATTAGAAGCACACGCCACCACACCCGGCTAATTTTTGTATTTTTCATAGAGAAGGGGTTTCAACGTGTTGGCCAGGTTGATCTTGAACTCTTGACCTCAGGTGATCCACCTGCCTTGTCCTCGCAAAGTGCTGGGATTACAGATATGAGCAACTGCACTGGCCTGAAATGTCTTATTTTTTATATTTTTAAAGGTAGCTTTTAGCACACATTGTACACTCTTTTCTTATTATTTCCTTTCTTATCGACGCTGGTGTTTAAATATTTATGTACCTTTAGTGCAGATACCTCTCTTGGCTACCCTTTCTTTCTGACTTTGGGCTCTACTGTATTAATAAAGTAATTGTGAGCATTTTCCCAGCATGTTCTTAAAACCAGACTAGTCATATTTATGAGCAGATATTTCAGAATATGTACATAATTTATAAAAACAAATCTCCCAGTCGCATCTAGGATTCTGTTTGATTAGAAATTGTTGAGACACACACTCTCCAAGCTCATTATCTAGCTGTTCTAACTTTATTATACTAGTAAATTAATATTATGTTTAGGTGGGTGTCGTATCATCCATGTTAACTCTTAGGAGAAGTTTTGAAGATTGTAGCCTTGTTTTGTTTATTGATGGTATTTTTTCTCTTTTAAATACCCGTTACAAATTCTGGTGTTTGAGAATACAGAGTGCCTTTAATATAAAAAATTTATTTGGAATATAAAAATCTGATTGACAGTATTAAAATTAAGATGCAGAATAGGAAAACAAAGATTCCCTTTATCTGTACTATTTTTGACATCAGGTATCTGAAAACTGGACTTTTGTGTTCGAGGAGAGACTTGAGTCTCTTCTTTAGGTTAAGATTTCTCATTCCCAGTACCTAGCACAGAGGTTGGCATGTGCCAGATACTCACTAAATGTTTGTTGAATCAATGAACTAATGGAGTGGAGGATGTGAAACAGGGTCACTGTGCACTGGTTACCAACTTGTCCAGGTTCAGTGAGACACAACTTACATGAAGCTGCTTTATTACTTACAGACAGGCAGTGACGGCCAGAAGACGCCTGAGGATTTCTTGTGCGCCAGTCTCTCAAGGCTGAGGAAAGCTGCCTGGGGTAGATAGAGTCTCATCTGCGTGTGCTTCACTTGCAGCACAGTTGCAGGACCTCAGAAAGCGGCGTGACATGGGTTTTCTAGGGGCCACAGAACTGTTGGGCTAAAGTGTGGAAGGACATCCTGTTTCGGGCAGGGATTTAAACAGAACCTGGGCTTCTCCTGCCAGTCTTTCCATTTCTCAGGATGTTTCATTCCCAGAACGTTCTACAGTTAATTCTTAAGAATACAAGGAGGAGCAGGGAGAACTGGGTCCATCCAAGGCCACCTGGATAATTGTCCTTTAGGGGGAAAGAGAAAATGCTTGTAGGACATTCTTACGTATTTAATCTTCTGTGGCAGAGACTCTACTGGGTCATTTTATGTATTTTGTTGGCTTTTTCTTTTTTTATTATTATTATACGTTAAGTTCTAGGGTACATGTGTACAACATGCAGGTTTGTTACATACGTATACATGTGCCATATTGGTGTGCTGCACCCATTAACTCGTCATTTACATTAGGTATTTCTCCTAATGCTATCCCTCCCCACTCCCCCAACCCCACGACAGGCCCCTGTGTGTGATATTCCCTACGCTGTGTCCAAGTATTCTCACTGTTCCATTCCCACCTAGGAGTGAGAACATGTGGTGTTTGATTTTCTGTCCTTGTGATAGTTTGTTCAGAATGATGGTTTCCAGCTTCATTCCTGTCCCTACAAAGGACATGAACTCATCATTTTTTATGGCTGCATGGTATTGCATGGTGTATATGTGCCACATTTTCTTAATCCAGTCTATCATTGTTGGACATTTGGGTTGGTTCCAAGTCTTTGCTATTGTGAATAGTGCCGCAGTAAACATCTGTGTGTATGTGTCTTTATAATAGCATGATTTATAATCCTTTGGGTATATACCCAGTAATGGGATGGCTGGGTCAAATGGTATTTCTAGTTCTAGATCCTTGAGGAATCGCCACACTGTCTTCCACAATGGTTGAACTAGTTTACACCCCCACCAACAGTGTAAAAGCGTTCCTATCTCTCCACATCCTCTCCAGCACCTGTTGTTTCCTGACTTTTTAATGATGGCCATTTCTAACTGGTGTGACATGGTATCTCATTGTGGTTTTGATTTGTATTTCTCTGATGGCCAGTGATGATGAGCATTTTTTCATGTGTCTGTTGCTGCATAAATGTCTTCTTTTGAGAAGTGTCTGTTCATATCCTTGTCCCACTTTTTGATGGGGTTGTTTTTTTCTTGAAAATTTGTTTGAGTTCATTGTAGATTCTGGATATTAACCCTTTGTCAGATGGGTAGATTGCAAAAATTTTCTCCCATTCTATAGGTTGCCTGTTCACTCTGATGTTAGTTTCTTTTGCTGTGCAGAAGCTCTTTAGTTTAATTAGATCCCATTTGTCAATTTTGGCTTTTGTTGCCATTGCTTTTGGTGTTTTAGACATGAAGTCCTTGCCCACGCCTGTGTCCTGAATGGTATTGCCTAGGTTTTCTTCTAAGGTTTTTATGGTTTTAGGTCTAACATGTAAGTCTTTAATCCATCTTGAATTAATTTTTGTATAAGGTGTTAAGGAAGGGATCCAGTTTCAGCTTTCTACATATGGCTAGCCAGTTTTCCCAGCACCATTTATTAAATAAGGAATCCTTTCCCCATTTCTTGTTTTTGTCAGATTTGTCAAAGATCACATGGTTGTAGATGTGTGGTATTATTTCTGAGGGCTTTGTTCTGTTCCATTGGTCTATATCTCTGTTTTGGTACCAGTACCATGGTGTTTTGGTTACTGTAGCCTTGTAGTATAGTTTGAAGTCAGGTAGCGTGATGCCTCCAGCTTTGTTCTTTCGGCTTAGGATTGACTTGGCGATGCGGGCTCTTTTTTGGTTCCGTATGAACTTTAAAGTAGTTTTTTCCAATTCTGTGAAGAAAGTCATTGGTAGCTTGATGGGGATAGCGTTGAATCTGTAAATTACCTTGGGCATTATGGCCATTTTTACGATATTGATTCTTCCTATCCATGAGCATGGAATGTTCTTCCATTTGTTTGCGTCCTCTTTTATTTCATTGAGCAGTGGTTTGTAGTTCTCCTTGAAGAGGTCCTTCAAATCCCTTGTAAGTTGGATTCCTATATATTTTATTCTCTTTGAAGTAATTGTGAATGGGAGTTCACTCATGATTTGGCTCTCTGTCTGTTATTGGAGTATAGGAATGCTTGTGATTTTTGCACATTGATTTTGTATCCTGAGACTTTGCTGAAGTTACTTACCAGTTTAAGGAGATTCGGGGTTGAGACGATGGGGTTTTCTAAATATACAATCATGTCATCTGCAAACAGGGACAGTTTGACTTCCTCTTTTCCTAATTGAACACCCTGTATTTCTTTCTCTTGCCTGATTGCCGTGGCCAGAATTTCCAACACTATGTTAAATAGGAGTGGTGAGAGAGGGCATCCCTGTCTTGTGCCAGGTTTCAAAGGGAATGCTTCTAGTTTTTGCCCATTCATCATGACATTGGCTGTGTGGGTTTGTCATAAACAGCTTTTATTATTTTGAGATACATTCCATCAATACTTAGTTTATTGAGATTTTTTAGCATGAAGTGCTGTTGAATTTTGTCAAAGGCCTTTTCTGCATCTATTGAGATAATCATGTGGTTTTTGTCTTTGGTTCTGTTTATGTGATGGATTACGTTTATTGATTTTCGTATATTGAAGCAGCCTTGCATCCCGGGGATGAAGCCAACTTGATCTTGGCGGATACGTTTTTTCATGTGCTGCTAGATTCAGTTTGCCAGTATTTTATTGAGGATTTTTGCATCGATGTTCATCAGGGATATTGGTCTAAAACTCTCTTTTTTTTGCTGTGTCTCTGCCAGGCTTTGGTATCAGGATGATGCTGGCCTCATACAGTGAGTTAGGGAGGATTCCCTCTTTTTCTGTTGATTGGAATAGTTTCACAAGGAGTGGTACCAGCTCCCCTTTGTACCTCTGGTAGAATTTGGTTGTGAATCTGTCTGGTCCTGGACTTTTTTTTGCTTGGTAGGCTATTGTCTCAATTTCAGAACCTGTTATTGGTCTATTCAGGGATTCAACTTCTCCCTGGTTTAGTCCTGGGAGGGTGTATGTGTGCAGGAATTTATCCATTTCTTCTAGATTTTCTAGTTTATTTGTGTAGAGGTGTTTATAGTATTCTCTGATGGTAGTTTTTATTTCTGTGGGATCAGTGGTGATATCCCCTTTATCATTTTTTATTGCATCTATTTGATTCTTCTCTCTTTTCTTCTTTATTAGTCTTTCTAGTGGTCTATCTATTTTGTTGATCTTTTTAAAAAACCACCTCCTGGATTCATTGATTTTTTTTGAAGGGTTTTTTGTGTCTCTGTCTCCTTCAGTTCTGCTCTGATCTTAGTTTATTTCTTGCCTTCTACTAGCTTTTGAAGGTGTTGGCTCTTGCTTCTCTAGTTTTGTTAATTGTGATGTTAGGGTGTCGATTTTAGATCTTTCCTCTTGTGGGCATTTAGAGCTATAAATTTCCCTCTACACACTGCTTTAAATGTGTCACAAAGATTCTGGTATGTTGTGTCTTTGTTCTCACTGGTTTCAAAGAACACCTTTATTTTTGCCTTCGTTTCATTATTTACCCAGTAGTCATTCAGGAGCAGGTTGTTCGGTTTCCATGTAGTTGAGCGGTTTTGAGTGAGTTTCTTAATCCTGAAATCTAACTTGGTTGCACTGTGGTCTGAGAGACAGTTTGTTATGATTTCTGTTCTTTTACATTTGCTGAGGAGTGCTTTACTTCCAACTATGTGGTGAATTTTGGAATAAGTGCAATGTGGTGCTGAGAAGAATGTATATTCTGTTGATTTGGGGTGGAGAGTTCTGTATATGTCTGTTAGGTCCACTAGGTGCAGAGCTGAGTTCAATTCCTGGATATCCTTGTTAACTTTCTGTCTCGTTGATCTGTCTAATATTGACAGTGGGGTGTTGAAGTCTCCCATTATTATTGTGTAGGAGTCTTTAAGTCTCTTTGTAGATCTGTAAGGACTTGCTTTATGAATCTGGGTGCCCCTGTATAGGGTGCATATGTATTTAGGATAGTTAGCTCTTCTTGTTGATCCCTTTACCATTATGTCATGGCCTTCTTTGTCTCTTTTGATCTTTGTTGGTTTAAAGTCTGTTTTATCAGAGACTAGGATTGCAACCCCTGCTTTTTTTTTGTTTTCCGTTTGCTTGGTAGATCTTCCTCCATTCCTTTGTTTTGAGCCTGTGTGTGTCTCTGCAGGTGAGTTGGGTCTCCTGAATACAGCACACTGATGGGTCTTGACTCTATCCAGCTTGCCAGTCTGTGTCTTTTAATTGGGGCATTTAGCCCATTTACATTTAAATTTAATATTGTTATGTGTGAATTTGATCCCATCATTATGATGTTAGCTGGTTATTTTGCCCATTAGCTGATGCAGTTTCTTCCTAGCGTCGATGGTCCTTACAGTTTGGCATGTTTTTGCAGTGGCTGGTACCAGTTGTTCCTTTCCATGTTTAGTGCTTCCTTCAGGAGCTCTTTTAGGGCTGGCCTGGTGGTGGCAAACTCTCTCAGCATTTGCTTGTCTATAAAGGATTTTATTTCTCCGTCACTTATGAAGCTTAGTTTGGCTGGATGTGAAATTCTGGGTTGAAAATTCTTTTCTTTAAGAATGTTGAATATTGGCCCCCACTGTCTTCTGGCTTGTAGAGTTTCTGCTGAGAGATCAGCTGTTAGTCTGATGGTCTTCCCTTTATGGGTAACCTGACCTTTCTCTCTGTCTGCCCTTAACAGTTTTTCCTTCATTTCAACCTTGGTGAATCTGACAATTATGTGTCTTGGGCTTGCTCTTCTCAAGGAGTATCTTTGTGTCGTTTTCTGTATTTTCTGAATTTGAATGTTGGCATGCCTTGCTAGGTTGGGGAAGTTTTCCTGGATAATGGATAATATCCTGAAGAGTGTTTTCCATCTTGTTCCATTCTCCCTGTAACTTTCAGGTACACCAATCAAAGGTAGATTTGGTGTTTTCACATATTCTCATATTTCTCGGAGGGTTTGTTCATTTCTTTTTACTCTTTTTTCTCTAAACTTCTCTTTTCGCTTCATTTCATTCATTTGATTTTCAATCACCTTTCTTCCACTTCAATGAATCGGCTACCGTAGCTTGTGCATGCGTCACGTAGTTCTCGTGCCATGGTTTTCAGCTCCATCAGTTCATTTAAGGTCTTCTCCATGCTATTTATTCTAGTTAGCCATTCGTCTAATCTTTTTTCAAGGTTTTTAGCTTCCTTATGATGGGTTTGAACATCCTCCTTTAGCTTTGAGAAGTTTGTTATTACCGATATTCTGAAGCCTACTTCTGTCAACTTGTCAAAGTCATTCTCCATCCAGCTTTGTTTGATTGCTAGCAAGGAGCTGCAATCCTTTGGAGAAGAAGAGGCGCTCTGGTTTTTAGAATTTCAGCTTTTCTGCTCTGGTTTCTCCCCATCTTTGTGGTTTTATCTACCTTTGGTCTTTGATGATGGTGACCTACAAATGGGGTTTTAGTGTGGATGTCCTTTTTGTTGATGTTGATGCTATTCCTTTTTCTTTGTTGGTTTTCCTTCTAACAGGACCCTCAGCTACAGGTCTGTTGGAGTTTGTTGGAGGTCCACTCCAGACCCTGTTTGCCTGGGTATCACCAGTGGAGGCTGCAGAACAGCAAATATTGCAGAACAGTAAATATTGCAGAACAGCAAATGTTGCTGCCTGATCCTTCCTCTGGAAGCTTCGTCTCAGAGGGGCACTCGGCTGTATGAGGTGTCAGTCAGCCCCACCTGGGAGGTGTCTCCCAGTTAGGCTGCTTGGGGGTCAGGGACCCACTTGAGGAGGCAGTGTGTCTATTCTCAGATCTCAAACTCCGTTCTAGGAGAACCACTGCTCTCTTCTGTCAGACAGGGATGTTTAATTCTGCAGAAGTTTCTGCTGCCTTTTGTTCAGCTATGCCCTGCCCCCAGAGGTGGAGTCTACAGAGGCAGGCAGGCTTATTGGGCTGCAGTGGGCTCCAGCCAGTTTGAGCTTCCCAGCCAGTTTGTTTACCTACTCAAGCCTCAGCAGTCGCCTGGGTTCAAGCGATTCTTCTACGTTAGCGTCCCACTTAGCTGGGATTACAGGCATGTGCCACCATGCCTGGCTAACTTTTGTATTTTTAGTAGAGATGGGGTTTCACCATGTTGGCCAGGTTGGTCTTGAACTCTTGACATTAAGTGATCTGCCTGCCTCGGCCTCCCAAAGTGCTGGGGTTACAGGCATGCGCCACTGTGCCTGGCCTAATTTCTTAAATAAAGGAGCAAATATAAACTTTAGTACTTTATTATTTTGCGACCATATCTAATATCTTTTCCTAGCTGTTGACCACAGCCCTCATCATAGTATGGTCAAGAATGGCTGGCTTAAATGAAAGTTTAAATTTGAAAGCAGTACTGTAACATTTGAGAAACAACTTTTGTGTGATACACAGTAATCCCCCCTTAATCCACAGTTTGGTTTTCTGAGGCCTGAGTTACTTGTGATCAGCCATAATCTGAAAGTATTAAATGGAAAATTCTAGGAGTGATTAATTTTAGAGCACACACACACCATTCTCAACTGCATGATGAAATCTCTCGCCACCCCATTCTGTCTCATCTGGGACATGAATCCCCTGTTTTGTCCCACCTATCCATGCTGTAGATGCTCCTGCCTGTTAGTTTCTTCGTAGCCGCTCTGTTATCAGATTGACTATCGCAACATCTCAGTGCCGTGTTCACGTCACTCTTATTTTACTTAATAGTGACCCCAAAGTGCAAGAATAGTAATGCTGGCATGTTGTTATAATTGTTCTATTATTATGTTGTTAATCTCTTTACTGTGTCTGATTTATAAATTAAGCTTTATCATGGCATGTATTCATGGGAAAAACTATGGTGAATATAGCATTTGGTACTATCCATGTTTTCAGACATCCACTGGGGGTCTTGAAACGTATCCTCTCAGAATTGATTATTATTTTGAGGTCTCGTGTTTTAAAAGCAGTGTGAAGAAGGTAGGTGTGTTCAGAAAGGAAGCTGAGTTGGGTTTTGAAGACAGAGTGGGATTTACCACATTTAAAGTAGAAAATGTGGTAAAGAGCTGGGATGAAACAGGTGTGTTTAATTGTCATGCAGGCTGGCGTATCGGACCGTAGGCTGGGGAAGATGTTACCTAGAACTTAACTTTTTGAACACAAGTTGAACAAAATGATGTCTTAATTTTGAAAGCATAACTTTTAAAGTACAGTTGGCCCTCCATATCCACGGGATATGTGGATTCAATCAACCATGGATCTAAAATATTTGGAAAGACAAATTCTACAAAGTTCCAAAAACAAAACTTGATTTTGCCACACTGAGTACTACACTGAATGAAGTGATATGTAGGCATTGTGTTAGGTATTATAACTAGTCTAGAGATGAATTAAAGTATACAGGAGGATATACATAATGTTATATTCAAATACTACATCATTTTAGATCAGGAACTTGAGCATCCTTGGATTTTCTTGTCATCAGAGTGAGCAGGTCCTAGAAGCAATCCCCCATGCTTACTGAGGGCTGACTGTATATTACAATTTTGAAAGAACAGATGTTCAGAATCCTTTAAACATTTTACTGTGTTAGAGGATAATTTGGGCTGGGCGCAGTGGCTCACGCCTGTAATCCCAGCACTTTGGGAGGCTGAGGCAGGCGGATCACGACATCAAGAGATCGAGACCATCCTGGCCAACTTGGTGAAACCCCGTCTCTACTAAAAATACAAAAATTATCCGGGCGTGATGGTGCGTGCCTGTAATCCCAGCTACTCAGGAGGCTGAGGCAGGAGAATCACTTGAACCTGGGAGGCGGAGGTTGCAGTGAGCCAATATCGCGCTACCTCACTCCAGCTTGGTGACAGAGCCAGACTCTGTCTCAACAAAAAAAAAAAAAAAAAAGGAAAGAAAATAATTTTACCGTGTACTTCTTGTTTTCATCTGGAGTCTAGGCTATAAAATATAAACATTACAGTTAAAGGCTTTATATGTCTATTTGTCTTAGCCTAGACATTGGATATGTATTGCTATAGGATGAGAGATCTGATTTATTTTAGCCACTAGCAGTAAATGTGGTGAAAAATTAAGACTGAAAACTACAATGTTGAGGGGTGAAAGGAAGGGCTAAACATTTTTCATTGTGGTGGATTCTGCCAGCGTAGACTGCTAAATGTTTGTGGTTTGGATCTTGTTCACTCTGAATGCTTTAGGCTTTGTGTAGGTTTTCCCCAGAGTATGAGGTGGTTGGGAACTGCTTTTGCTAATAGTGAGAATGAACTATCATGATGTTATATAACAAGGATGGCATTTTGGGAGACCCAAAATTTAAAGTAGGGGAAAAGGAGGATGGCAAAAACTAAGTTAGTAAAGTAACTTGAAAAGTTATTCTTTCTGCCGGGCGTGGTGGCTCACGCCTGTAATCCCAACGCTTTGGGGGCCGAGTCGACGAGGTTGAGAGATCGAGACCATCCTGGCCAAAGTGGTGAAACCCCATCTCTACTAAAAATACAAAATTTAGCTGGGCGTGGTGGCATGCACTTGTATTCCCAGCTACTTGGGAGGCTGAGGCAGGAGAATTGCTTGAACCCGGGAGGCAAAGGTTGCAGTAAGCCGAGATCACGCCACTGCACTCCAGCCTGGCGACAGAGTGGGACTCTGTCTCAAAAAAAAAAAAAAGTTATTCTTTCAAAATAGGATACAATTTTGTTCAACTTAATTTTGTTAAGTTTTTGTTCAAAAAGTTAAGTTCTAAATAACATCAAACATGGTGGGAGTCAAAAAAAAAAAGTGTATAGACTGCCTGCATACTTATATATATGCCAGATTGTATTTTACTTGCCTTCTCATTTGCATCTTACCCTTGTGGCTGAATTAGCAGGACCTGTGTGGGAGTGACATAACTTCACCACCTCTTACCTGCTCCAGCTGCATCGCGTGAGAGTGCTGAACTGTGGCCTAGATTTTTCTCTAGGGCTTTCCACGGAAGTGAGTCAACACATTATTTCTGGCTTTACTTGCTGTCCCTCCCTAATATGCAAGCTTAGGGTGCTTTGGAATTTTCCAGGTACAGTGTTGGAGAAGTTGTAACACAGGAGGAGGCCGGAGCGTAGGTTCAGTGTGGTAGGGAGAGGGTTGGAGCAATTATTCAAGGGAAGCATTGAACGTGACCAAAATGGCATGAGGATAAAAATGTTACCTGAATTAAATATGTACCAAACACTGAAAATCCCTTATTATATTTTAGTGTCTTTTATCATTGTATTTTAAAATTGATTTAAATCTATACTGAGTTTTTTTTTTTTTTTTTTTAGTGTGGATTTCAACACTTTTTTTGTGCTTTTGCCAAGAACACAGTGTTCTGTTAAGTCATTCAGTGACGAAGATTGCTGGCTTGCTGCCAGCCCGGGTCAAGTTCATTCACATAAGTTTCAGTGTGGATTCTGACTGAGGAATGTTTGTCTTGTCTTTGCATGTTAGGTGGGTCTGGGAAATCAGTTGTTTTAAAAAAGCTTATTAATACTTTTGTTTTTTTCAGGGTTACAGGGTTTTTTTTGTTTTTAAGGCTTCATATACAGACAATGCTTTGATACTAGTATCACATTCTTGTCTATTTACTGATTTTCCATGCCTGATTTGGTGAAATAACAGCTCTCCTAACCATACCAGATTAGAATCTACCGTATAACGTATTGACTCTGCTGTATCATTTTAAGGTATTATTTTATATCTTTAAAGAAAATATATTCACAAAGTGCTTTTCTCAATCATATATGTGAATTAAAAAGTTGGGAAAGGTGACTTAGAAGCTACAAAAATATAGTGTTTGATAAGGTGTATATACCTATGAAGATATATTCATTTTTATGTATTTTATTAATTCCTTCACTGATAGTTCTTCCTCAGTTTCTTTTATTTCGTTTGCCATCTTTTTTTTTTTCAGCCACAGAAGTGCATTGGCTTTTTTGCATTAAAAATGCAACCAGTATACAAAAAGCTAAGGATTGGAGCTTATGGATCACTCATTTGGCACTTAGCAGTTTTGCCTGAAATTACGCATATTTAAATAATTTTTTTAAAAAATTTGATTTCTGAGTGAACATATTCTGCCTTACAACTAGCTTACAAGACATTCAGATGATAATGTTTTTTCTATTCATTGTAGTATTTAACCAAGGTAATAAATTTATGTTGATACTGATGACTGTTTTATTTTAAATTTTTTATTTTTTTTTAGAAACAGGGTCTCGCTCTGTTGCCCAGGCTGAAGTACAGTGGTGCAATCATAGCACACTGCAGTCTTGAATTCCTGGGCTCAGGTGATCCTCCTGCCTCAGCCTCTTGAGTAGCTGGGACTGTAGGCGCGTACCACCATGCCTGGCTAACCTTGAAGTTTTTTGTAGAGATGGTGGTCTTGCTATATTGCCCAGGCTGGTCTCAAACTCCTGGACTCAAATGATCCTCCTGCCTTAGCCTCCCAGACTGTTGGGATTACAGGCATGAGCTACCACACCAAGCCCTAATGAAGGTTTTTTGTTTTTGTTTTCTTGAGCTGGAGTTTCACTTTTGTCACCCAGGCTGGAGTGCAGTGAAGCGATCTCGGCTGACTGCAACCTCTGCTTCCCCAGTTCAAGTGATTCTCCTGCCTCAGCCTCTTGAGTAGCTCGGATTACAGGCACCCGCTACCATGCCTCAATAATTTTTGTATTTTAAGTAAAGACGGGGTTTCACCACATTGGCCAGCTGGTCACTAAACTCCTGGCCTCAGGTGATCCACCCACCTTGGCCTCCCAAAGTGCTGGGATTACAGGTGTGAGCCACCGTGCCTGGTCAATGAAGGTTTTTTGTAAAAAAAAAAAAAAAAAAAAAATACTGCCTTAATGTCTGTTGGAATGTGTGATTTTTTTTTTTTTTTTTTGCTCATGTCTGGTAATTAGCATTTTTGTGATCATTCATTATGTCCTTATTCATTAATGCCTTTCTAGAATCTGATAGAATGCCTAGCCTACAGTTGCTCACAAGGTACTCAATACCTGAACAGTGAATGGGTAACAACCACATCTCAGATTCGCAGTAATGGAGCATTTATGTCTGGAAACCTATTTGATATCACACATATATGAAAAATAAGTGAAGCAAATAAATCACAAGTATATGTTTTTACAGACATAGAATAAGTATTTAAAACCAAACATATCAGAAAGCTATATTTATAACCATTCCTTTGGGACGTTTTTCTGCATGGGTTACATTGGCTGGGCTACTTAAAATCAGAGTCCAGTGAAGTTCGAATGGAAGTTACATATTTTCCCATTAAATCGTCCTTTGACAAAACTATTTATTCATTGTTCTTCCAAGGACCTCTAAACACTATTAAACATTTTTTAAATGTAGATTGGATGTGCATAGATTTCTCAGAAAACCTTTTCCTGTTAAATTCTGGAAGGAGTTTACTGCTTCCTCCCACTTCCCCTCTGGTGGCTCTTTTGCAGTTGTTAGTTAAGAGCTGGGCTTGGGTATCACATCACAATAGTGCCAAGAGCCTTGGCATAGCTCTTGGTAATCATTTTCTTATTTACCTCTCTCCCCAAATAGGCTGCAGGTTCCTTGAGGGCCAGGATCATCATGAATGAGTGAGTGAATGAATGAATGCAGCAGACACAACACATGTGGACAAGTAGTGGCAGGGACTAAAACTGGTGGCAAAGACTTGTATGCTCATGAGCTAATGATCAAACTACCTGTATCTATGATAACAGCATAATAGATACAACTGTTTAAACATTAAGTCCTCTTGAAAATAGAATTGGTGATATTATACTTTTTGGTTTATGCTTACTCCCTTAAATTTCTCTACTTTTATCAAACAGTTTTACTCCTGAAATGAAGGTGATGGGATAAAGTTAAGGGATCAGAGTCGCTGTCTTGGGAGCATAATTTCTCATTCAGTGAAGGCTCCCTCAGAGCATTCATCAATATTGACGCATTCCTATGGGAGCTGAGAATATTTAACCAAATATGTCTCCTGATATAATCAAAATTTTCAACCATGAGAAGAATTAAGTGGAGAAAGATTCTGCACTTAATTAGAAAAAATAGTTAAAGAAAGGAGTGTCTAATGATCACGTGGCTTGGTCATTTGAAAACCTATTACCAGGATTATATATGATAGTTAAATTTTAAGTAGACTGCTCATTAACAAAGCTGAAGTGTCCCATGGGTTGACCATGTGGCTATGATTGTATAACTTATATTTCCAGAAGAAATGTTAGTGGAAAACATGATTGCACATTGTGGGTGGTAGTAGGGGATAGGGGGTGGTTTGCATCTGTTACCTAAAGTAAGACCAGTATGAACATAAAGTCCTAGAAAAATGTGGATACTGAACTTTGGTTTTTAAAATGCGTACAGTAAATGAAGCTGCTGTTTTGTGAGCACCTACCTACTATGTGGGGTGCTGCAGAATCTATTTTACACATATTTTCTCACTCAGTTTCCTCAATGACCCTGTTGAAATGGGGTTTATTTTGCATATGGGATAACTTGGCTGTGTCTCAAGTAAATTAAAAAGTTGCCTAGCATTACTTGCCAAGAAGGGGCAGAATGAGAACAACCAAGGGAATGTTAGAATTAGGTCATAAGAGAAGAATCCCCTTGTGTTCTGCTAGTCAGTTTAAGTTGAGTGCTTGTGTAACATATTTTCTTAAATAGGTAGGAAATTAGGGGAAAGAGTGTGAATTTATCGGCTAGGCTTATAAGAGAACAGTTAAGCTTTGTGTGCTAGCCTGCTTCTTGTTCATCTTTTACTAAGAGTCTGGCATCCAAATTTCTGGACCTTGGCACACTTTGGTATTTGGTATGAAGAAAGGAAAATCATTCCACCTGATTCCCATGTCCCGACACCCACGCCATAACTACCTGTCAGAACTCGCTGTGCTTATCTGTCCTGCGTGGGAGATGGCAGCACTCTGCCCTGCTCAGTGTATGTCTCGTGGTTACTTGAGACATCCACCAGGCTTAGCTCTAGGATATCTGCCCGAAGAAAAGATGGGGTGGAGGGGCTTAGATGGCCAAGAGAAGAAAGAAATTCACTCAAATCAAACTTCTTTATTTATCTTATTTTTCGTCCATCGTTTTACTCTGGTTATGGGTTACATTCTTTCTGTGGTATGATGGAGCAAGATAGCATTTATTTTCCTCACTATATAATTTTTGGTTCTTTTGTTTCAATTGAATTGAACTTCTAAGAAGGCAAGCACAATGAGCGTAGTACTCATTTCCATAAATATGTGCTTTTGTTTTGTTTTTCACTTTAAAGAAAGAAATTTGAAGTGTGGAATTTGGAGTTCTGAAACAAAATTAGGGAAGGAAATGGAGAGGAAATGAGAAAGGAAAGGAGATCTCATACATGTTGATCATCTAGTGTTTAAGGCCACATGAAGGTCAGTAAATGATACTGGAGAGCATTAAATAAGAAGTACTCACCTGTGATTTCAGCAGGCTTGCATGTAGTCACACATATATGTGTGGTTTACATTCACTCTGGCAGTCTTTCCTCTCCAACCTGGTGAGAATTAGCATCTTTGTTTTCCAGACCTGTTA
Organism: Symphalangus syndactylus; assembly: GCF_028878055.3. Taxonomy (NCBI): domain Eukaryota; kingdom Metazoa; phylum Chordata; class Mammalia; order Primates; family Hylobatidae; genus Symphalangus; species Symphalangus syndactylus. Next base: position 70,322,190 of record NC_072429.2, on the reverse strand, counting down.
ACCAGTAAATGACTGTTCGGCAGACTATTTTATTTTTCATTCTTGTTTGCGTGTTTGTTTGTTTTAGGTCTCGCTCTGTTGCCCACAATGGAGTGCAGTGGCTGTTCACAGGTGTGATCATGGCTCACTGCAGCCTTGAACTCCTCCTGGGCTCAAGGAATCCTCTAACCTCAGCCTCCTGAGTAGCTGGGACTACAGACATGGCATACCACAGTAGCTAATTTTTATAAAAATTTTTATAGAGATAGAGTTTCACTATGTTGCCCCGGCTGGTCTCAAACTCCTGGGCACAAGTGATTCTACTGCCTCAGCCTACTGAGTTGCTAGGATCACAGATGTGAGCCTCCTTGGCTGGTCATTTATTTTTTTTTTAATTTTTAAAGAAATATCGAGAGATTATCTTATTTTTTCTCAAATACCTTATGTTAGAAATGATAAATTTACAATGTATACTCACTTCTGAGTTTGGCCTGTTTTCCTGAGGTGTCAGAAGACAGGATCTAACACTGGATTTTAAGATTAAGGTTTGAGGCTAAGATCTCTCTACAGCTTTCCCACAACAATCTCGTGAAGAAGAAATGATGAACTCAAGCCATGTCATTTCTCCCTGTTGCTATTTCTAAACATGGCATGGCATTGGCTTGGATTGTCTCATTAAAATTTGTTTTGCAGTTCAATTGCATTACCTGATCCCTATATTTCTTCAGTAGCAGAATTTTAAACATTTTATGTCCATTTTCTGCTTTTATGGGCTTTAGTCCTGCCCATTGGTATTTACATTTAGGAAGTTAGGACGTAGGATACATATATACAGACATACTCCTCCCACCCATTCCAGCACAAATAAATATCATTGATTTTTGTCTCTATTAATAAAATAACCCGTGATCACATAAATTTCTGGTAGTCTCTAGGTGGAGGCAATTGGAGTTAACATTTTTGTACAGTTTGCTTTCATGTTAAGACACTAACTGTAGCATGACTAGGATTTCAGAGACATCTGTTTATAGGATTGAGCACAGAGATCTGATTCCCTCCTACCAGTTAAAAAAATTGTTTAAAAAAAGTTTTTTTTAACAAGTTTCGTATAGTTCTGTTTTATAATATCCACCTTGGCACATTCGATGAAAGTTTCAAACTTTGAACTTCTCTTTTTTGGAAAGCACCATGGGTCAAGGGCCCTGTTTGTTTAGGAGTCCTGGGTCCCCTTTGTGTGTTAGAGCATGTAAAGGAAGCTGGAACAGCCTTTTTTCTGGGCTGTCCTCAAAGGGGCAAAAAGGAAAAAAGAGTTGATGAATGCAAGATAGTGATTTTATGACTCACCTTTTCTGCAGTGACATGCATGGGTAGAGGATGAATTTGTTTAAATTCTTTTTTCCCATATTTCTAGAAAATCAATTACTACAGGTAGATGTTAAATGAGATTTTGATCGCTCAGCATTGTGCCCTATAGAGTTTGTGATTATTCTATAGCGGGTAGAGAGCATCCTGTCTCTGAAGAAAGTATAGTCCTTGTTTCTGTGTGTTATGAGTGTTTTTTGACTCAAGAATATATCATAATTAGTGGTTTTCATTTTGGAATGTGCTGCCAGCCTCTTTCTCTAAAAAAATGGGACACTTCGTAAGAACAAGCTATGATACTGTGGTAAGTATTGGCTTCCATGCTATATTGTACATATGTATGCATGTATGTCAAAGTGTTTGAAAGAGCCCGGAACAATTTATCACTCTCTCTCATTGAAATAGAAGGACTGGGCTGGGTGCTGTGGCTCACGCCTGTAATCCCAGCGCTTTGGGAGGCCGAGGCGGGCAGATCATGAGGTCAGGAGATCGAGACCATCCTGGCTAACGTGATGAAACCCCATCTCTACTAAAAATACAAAAAATTAGCCGGGCGTGGTGGTGGGCGCCTGTAGTCCCAGCTACTTGTGAGGCTGAGGCAAGACAATGGCGTGAACCCGGGAGGCGGAGCTTGCAGTGAGTGGAGATCGTGCCACTGTGCTCCAGCCTGGGCAACAGAGTGAGACTCCGTCTCAAAAAAAAAAAAAAGAAAAAAGAAATAGAGGGATTGGCTTTCCTTGGAGAGAGGCAACAAGAATCAGGCTCTTTGTCTAATTGCTGTGTGATTAGTGATTTTTCTACTATTTCTCAGTAGTCCCTAAATAGCCAAACTGTATCATTCTTCTGTTTTAATTTGGTGAGCCAGGAGAAATTAATTTTGCTCAAGTTGTTTGTCATTGATCTATTTTAACTATATTACAGAATAAGCTCCAGGGCAGGAGCCTGTGAATGCCTGTGGACCAGGCAGGTGGTGAAAACCCATAGGCTTAGAGGGCTCTGTTTGACTGGAGAGACTGCCATGGCTGAGCACCGGGGCTGTTGGTAAACTCCAGCCAGCTACGTGTGCCCTGAAAGTATGTGATTCTAGCGTTGTCAGGTCTTCTCAATTTTAAGAGAGCTGGCTGTCCAGATAAGTATGTGAAATCTCCCACTTTCTACATGTTGGCAGCTAGTTCAAATGAAAAACAAAACAAAAAACAGAAGTGAAAAAGTCTGTGGGACAAAAATTTGTCTACTGGTCGCCAGTTTGTGTCCAGTGCTTGAAGGTATCTAGTAGTGTTTTCAGCCTTCTTCTTGGACGTGCTGGACCACAAACACTTCTTTGGTGCTGTTTGTGTTCATGGTAGGATAAGACTTTGATTCAGCCAGAACCATACACTTCTGGAGTGTATGGTGAGCATTCACATATTATTTCACACTTTTAAAAAATGCTGATGATTTTTTAATATTAAAAATAAATAAGTGATGCTGATAAAAGTGTAAAAAATGTTCAACTGATAAATGGATTACATGACCACAGTTACTTAAAAGAAGGTAGCAAAAGTCCCAGTGCTGTGATCTCAGGTACCTCTGACCTCAGTTTTATCATCTGTAAATTGGGAATGGTAATACCTATTTCTAGAACTTGTGGTGATGTTCATATGGAGCATCAGGAGGAGGAAAACTGCATTGTCAGCCACAAGGCAGTACATGAATTTATCGTGGGAATAGATCATTAATTTTTATAAGAATTCAGTTGAGCCTTCCATCCCTCTGACCATTGGTTAGGAGGAGACAGGATGGGCACTCAGTGCTGCTGGTTTGTGGATCTGTGGCACACTGTGGCTCCCAGGAAGGGCCTGGGTGGGGATGGGCATCCCACTTGTGAATTGGGCAGTCCACAGTCCCAGAGCTAATGAGCTTAGGTTGGATGAGGCTGGGTTGGGCAGGTAGGAACCAAAACCAAATATTCACATATGAGTGCTAGTTAGAGCTGTGTTTCTCAAAGGATGCTCCTCCAACCACTGACTACAGCAGCTGGGAACTTGTCAGCAACGCACATTCTCAGACCCTTCAGCCACCTCTGAATCAAACTCTGGGGTGGGGCTCCACCCTCCTTGTTTTAACAGCTCTACAGGTGGATTCTCTGGTTTGAGAGTCACTGAGATCTTAGAGGGCCATGCTGAGCAGCAGGCTTGTAGGTGGGAGAACTACAGTTTAGGGGAGATGAGGAATGTGAGACGGATGAGGGCAGTCAAGGGCAGGAGCACCAGCCTGAGGCCAGGCTTTATTTTAGTTGGCTCCATATGGTTTGAGAGAACAGGCCCTTCATGATGAAAGTTAGGGATGCAGGGACCCTTAGTTATGAGGGACAGCACATGTGCTCCCAGACTGCCGTTTCGTATAATTGTCCAGACCAGAGGCTCCACCTGCTACACATTTTTTTCAGCCCTTGATAGTCAGAGGTAGACTTTGAAGTATCCAGAGTGGGCCCAGCACAGTGTATTGGTGGCCAGAAGTGTGATCACAGGTGCCAAAGCCTGGCAGGTGTGGAACTGGGTGCTGCAGCAGTGGGTGTGCCACCTGTGTATTTGCATGCAAGTGTGGTACACTCATTTGAGGTCAGCTCAGTGGAGGCCAGCTCTGCTGTCCTAGACATGGCGTATGGTGCCGCAGCCTGAGAGATTCTGCTGAGAGTGTGACTGCCTTTTATAGTGCTGACAGAATCCATTGTATCACTTCTAAAGACCTGTAATGATTGTGATTAGCCACAGAGTTGAAAACTCTTAAGTGCTATTGCTTACTACTGGGAGTCAGGACTGATGCGTCCTCCTGTGCGTCCTGTGGCTTGGAAGACTGCCTTGAATACATCTCCCCTGGTATGAAGGGCCCGGACCCAGCGTCATCTTCAGCATTTCCTCCCCTTGCTCTTTGACCACACATCACTACACATTGGCATGCCAGATCTCTGCCAGTTTTAGAATGTATATTGATTGTGTCTTCCTCTGTCTTTGTTTTAAATGAAATAGATCAGGCACACAAAAGTGTAAAGAGAAAAAACAAAAAAATGTAAAGAGAAGGAATGAACACTCATATATGGTGGGTTTTTTTGTTTGTTTTGTTTTGTTTTTTGAGACGGAGTCTGACTCTGTCGCCCAGGCTGGAGTGCAGTGGCACAATCTCAGCTTACTGCAACCTCCACTTCCCGGGTTCAAGCGATTCTCCTGCTTCAGCCTCCCGAGTAGCTGGGACTACAGGCATATGCCACCATGCCCGGCTAATTTTTTTTTGTATTTTTAGTAGAAACAGGGTTTCACCATGTTGGCCATGTTGGTCTTGAACTCCTAACCTCAAGTGATCCACCCGCTTTGGCTTCTCAAAGTGCTGGGATTACAGGCGTGAGCCACCACGCCCAGCCAGTGTTCTTTTTGCTGACCAACATCGCCCATTAGACAACATACCTATTCTCACCAAATCCTATTCCACCTGCAGATGGTCAGGCCAGATGTGTCGTCTCTACCTAGCAAATTGACAGGGCAGTGAGTTTCTCAGGGCTCACATTACAGTAAGCTCCACAGAGTCCCTTAGACCAGTTCATGTAGCAAAAGCATCTCTGAGGGAATTAAAAGGTATAGAAATTAAAGCTGTTTTTTCTTTCTCTCTCTTTTTTTTTTTTTTGAGACAGAGTCTTGCTCTGTCACCCAGGCTGGAGTGCAGTGGTGCAATCTCAGCTCGCTGCAAGCTGTGCCTTCCGGGTTCACACCATTCTCCTGCCTCAGCTTCCCAAGTAGCTGGGACTACAGGCGCCCGCCACCACTCCCGGCTAATTTTTTTGTATTTTTAGTAGAGATGGGGTTTCACTGTGTTAGCCAGGATGGTCTCGATCTCCTGACCTCTAGATCCGCCCGCCTCAGCCTGGGATTACAGGCGTGAGCCACCACGCCCAGCCTTTTTTTTTTTTTTTTTTTTAAAAATTAGGTCAAAGAGTATTTCAGACTGTTCACTCTCCTGGTTTCCCTTCTTTCAGCCCCAGGCTCTGGCAGTGATCTCTGGGGAGGAAGCTTGTTGGATATCTACTTTCCACAATGCTTATGTTTGGAACCGCAGTGAATAGTTATTTATGTTACCGAAATGATATTTAAAAAAAAATACTCCCTTTCTGATTTTGCCGTCCATAGAACTGAACTGTGCTCTATGCTACAGTCCAGTTTGGGGACCCCTGAGCTCACATTCTAGTTAGGAGGGTGTGGTGGCCAGCTACCAGAGTGGTATCTAGGTGGTTTTTCTGTTTTGTAGGTTTTTTTCTTTTTTTCTCTCTCTCTCTTTCATTTTGGTGGTGGGTAAGGAAAACCACATCACTCTCTTCTAGTAAGGTCTATGAGCTATTTTGGGGACATGAAGGAAGGTGGTGGATATCCATTTAGAGGGTCTACGCTCATTTGAAGGTAGGAGTCTGTTCTAAATACACTTGGATCATTGTTTCAGGAGAGAACATGGAGAAGGGGAAGATAAGCTCTTTGTGCTCAGCCATTGCTTCTGTAAAAGTGTTATTCTTCAGCTAAATAGGAAATAAAACGTTTGGTTTTTGATGAAAGTATTTCGTACATTTTGCCTAGAACAGTAACTGGTCACATTTAATCCTGTATAGGCTTGAAACTGACCTCAGCCTCTTCCAGACTCTCACAGGGCTTCTGCCTTCTTGGACAGCAAGCCAGGGTTACTATGAGTTGATAGTACCTTCTGTGTCTTTGACCTGTATTCTGCAGCTGGAGCCTCCTGGTAGCTCCCAGCCGAAGTTCACCTGGAGAGTTACTGCCATTGTGTTGGCCTAGTTTGGGTCAAAAGTAATCAAAAGAACCCTAGCTCTTGTTCCAAGAAGTGTTTTTGATGTAGAGCTTCAATGCAAGTTTTGTTTTTCAATATGTAAGGTGTGACGAACCTACCCCAGGAAGAGGGAGTCATTCCACTGGTTGGTTCAGGGTGCTCAGTTGTTTAATTATCAGTTTGTCAGGCCCCAGTTTTTCTTCAGTTTACAAATAGAATTCTCATTTGGAATATATCCAATGTTCATTTGGTTTCTTTCAGTTGCAGCAAATCTTACTATGATTTGAGTTTTTTAAATACCATTTTTTTCAGAAAGTCTTTACATGGCATTTTCTGATGATGCCAGCCTCATAATCCAAAAAAAAGTCTGTTAAAAAGCAGATTTGCCTGTAATCATTACCTTTTTTCTGAGTTTGTAATCAGACCTTGTCTTGAATCTGTAAATCCTGTGGAGTCTCAGGTGATTTTCCTGACTTTCCCTGCATGCACGGAGGCAGGTAACAGATGGATGAGCCTTTATGCCCTGTCATGTGCGGGTGCCCTGGCAGAGCCCTGCTCCTGCCCTCCGTCTTCCCCACAGCAAGCCTGCGGCCTGTACAGCTTGTGCTTCTCTGTGCATGTACAGCACAGCATCTGTAGCAAAAGCAGTCTGCAGGTATTTTGGAGAGTAAGACCTGCATGGCTTGTTTCCTTCTGCCAGAGAACCTAGAACAGGCAAAGACATACATGTGTTTTTCCTTTGGAGGCATCAAGCTCCTTCCTGGACGTTGAACTTTGTAACAATCTGTGGGTGAATCTGCCCTGTTCCTGGACTTGCAGAGAGGGTCTACCTGGCCTCCTTCCACATTCACGTGGTCCAAGTGGCATGAGAAAGGATGGCAGCCTCCTCACACCTGTCCCCATGTACCTAGAGTCCCCTTTCCCTCTTTGCGTTTCTTCTCTGGAAGAACGCAAACACCATTATTGCGTTCTTCCAGAGACTTAAATAAATGTTTTTGAAGACCTGTTGCCTGCCCTTTATAGACACATGGCAGCATATTCCACAACTGCTCAGGAGACCCATGCACATTTTAGCATGCCTCGGGTCTTTCCGAGCAACATGGGAAGGTTTCTTTTTTAACCCCCCTGGTGTGCAGCCTCACATTGCATGGCAGTACCCTCATCTGTTTAGCTGTCCTCTCTAGGTGGACTTTCAGATTGTTTCCCATCTTTTGCATGTGAAAATGCACATTTTCCAAGTTCTGTTCCTTTTCCTGCTTTAAAGCTTCTTGACCTTTTTCCTAGAATTTTTTGTTTACTTCTGTTTTAAGAGTTTTAAATTTTATTTAATTGAAACATGAAATAAATGTACTTTTCTATGCCTCTGGGCTGTTATTTATGCTGTTACTTCATTCATGCAGAGGCAAGGGTGGATGACCTATTTTATTATCCTCTATTCTAGAGACTGTTCTTCCAGGCAAGTAAAGATAAAGAGATTATAAAAATAGGTGAAAGGTCAGGAGAGGAAATGCAGATTGGATTGTGAGAAAAAAGAAAAGCAAAATTTGTTTAATTTCTTGTGTGTGCTGCATAAATACTATGGGATAAGAAAAAATATGTATGTTTACCCGTACGTGCACAAGCACACACACACACACACACACACACACACAAACACACAGAGTTCCTGATACAGTGGGAAAGGTAAACTGTACCTATTAAAAAAAATGACATGAAGCCAAACTAAGGTAAAGATAAAACCAGGTGGTATAGGTCAGAGGACAGCAAGTAAGTTGCAGATGAGAACGATGAGACGTCTTTTTGGAGCTGACCCTTCCCTGCTAGGGTGTGTCTGCCTGAGAGAGCAGCTGAGCAGAGGCTGAAGGTGGGGTCAGAAGGTGAGGTGTCCCAGGGACTGAGGGTGTGGTGTGGCATTGGATGACGGGGATTGGAGTATGACTTTGGGGTCCAGGGAACACTGTTAGCCTTAAGTGCTGGGGATGAGGAGCTTGGATAGCTGTGATTAGATTGAGGGGGCTGTGGTTCCTGAAGAGGAGAGCATGGAGCACAGTGTTAGGTACTTCCTTGGGAGATATGTGTAGGATAGGGCAAGGCTGTGCACAGACAGAAAGAACAGGAAAGAGAAGCGAGATCAGTGTAGGAGACCAGTGTTTCTAATGATTCTGCTCTAGGTACGAAGTGTGTTTCAGAGTGGCGAGGAAGGGCAAGTTGTTAAGATTGGTTGTTGAATTAGTTTCAGTTTGATGTTAAAGAGAACATAGAGTAAATGATAATCCCTCGAAGGTGGAGATCTTGGCAGGCTGGCAGCCTGGTGGTGTAGTAGAAATCTGAGAAAGGGGGAGGTTATTAAGTCAGTTTTATCAGGTAAGGTTGAATGAAATAATCAAGTTTAAGTGCCTCTTGGGTATTTGCAAAGATGTATAGATTAAGGCTAAAAGGGTTGGAGAAATAGATTTGGGAGTTGCCTATGTTTTTTTTGGTTATTCTGCTCTCAGGATTGAAAACTAAAGAATCTCAGAACCATATTTCTAATTAGTGCCAGAAAATTCTTTATTGATGCCAAGTTTTTGTTTTTTCCTTGTAAATTATGGTAGGTAGAATTCTAAATGACCTCCAGTAGACCCACTACCAGTATACATTGCATAATCCATGGGACTGTGACTAGGGTGGCTTATACTCCTGTGATTATGTTTAATATATGGCACAGTTGACTTCGAGAAGGGAATTTATTGTCAGTGGGCCTGATCATTTGCCAGAGCCCTTTAAACCTGTATTTAGAGGTCAGAAGCTGAGGAGGTAAGAGATTCGAAGCAGGAGAGGGGTTTATGTGCTGTTGCTGGCTTGGAGATGGAGAAGACTACCTGGCAAGGAATGTAGGAGTATCCAGGAGCCCAGAGCAAACCCCAGTCGATAGCCAGCAAGGAAACAGGGACCTCAGTCCTATCACCACAGGAACTGAATTCTGCTAGTACAAAGAATGAGCTTGGAATTGGATTTTTCTCCAGAGCTCCCAGAGGAGAACTAAGCTCCACCACCACCTTGATTTCATCTTTGTGACACTCTGAGCAGGGGACCCAGTTAAAACATGTCCAAACTTCTGACTTCTGGAGCTGGGAGCTAATAAATGAGTGTTGCTTTAAGCCACTAAGTTTGTGGTAATTTGTTACACAGCAATAGGAAACGAACAAAGTTTTTGAACAACAGTTGAAAGTTGGAGGTAGTATGGACCATTATATAAACTCACAAATTTAAGACAGTGGGAATATGGGAATAGAAAGAAGTTAAATGGCTGGCAAGAAATTCTACCACTTAGCCCCCATTGCCACCCTTCCCCTGGCCAGCCCACTCCACTCCTTTCATAGCACTTAGTGGAGTGTGTCCATAACCCGCCCAAGTCTTGCTCAGTGTTGTAGCAGCAGCATTGTAGTAGATACTTGGTTTTCAGCCTGAATGTATTCAGTGAATGAATGTAGGAAGGAATTGTGAAATGCTAGTTGGAGAAAATAAGCAGCTGGAGGAAAGAAGGCAAGCTGGAGATTATAGGAACACAATGATTCAAAGCCAAATTATAAATTGTAGGACGATGCTTGTTATCCTAGTCCATTGGGGCTGCTGTACCAAAGTACCACAGATTGAGTGGCGTATAAACAATGGAAATGCATTTCTCACAGTTCTGGAGGCTGGGAAATCCAAGGTCAGGGCGTCAGCAGATTTGGTGTTTGGTGAGGGCAGCTTCCTGGTTCATAGGTAGCCATCTTTTTGCTGTAACCTCACATGATGGAAGGGACAAGGCAGCTCTCTGGGACCTTTTTTATAAGGGCACTAATCCCATTCATGAGAGTTCCACCCCGTTAACCTAATTACCTCCCAAAAGTCCCACCTTCTGATACCACCACATTGGTGATTAGTTTCAATGTGCAAGTTTTGGGGAGGACACAACATTCAGTCCATAGCATATGTCAGTGGTTGTTAACAGAGTCAGAAGGAGTTGAGAAGTCAAAAAAAAAAAAAAAAAAAAAAGATTTTGCTAGGGAGATCCCACTGCTGAGTGCAGATGGCTTTCTGTGAAATACTGAAAACTAAGATAAGATTTCAGTAATTAGAATTAAAAAGCAGATCCTTGGATCCTGATGTCATCTTGCCAGCCATCTTGGTAAACATGCTGTGGTCTTGATGAGACAAGAAAATTGCCATGTGTGGGCATGTTTTTCCATGCTTGCCTTCAATGCACATGTCTTTTCTGTGCAGAAGTGGTTAACATATGACTAACCTATGGAAAAGAAGGTCATGTGTGGTCTTTTATGAAAAATTATCAATAGTCTCCTTGTTAATATCACTAATAACTTTATACCGCCTATTGAGTGTAAAACATACATGCAATATTCAGTTTCCTGTTTAATGATGGAAAAGGTCTGTTCTGTGAATGTTTATTAGCATCAAAGAATACTGGGCACGATTTTTAAAAACTGAAAAGGGAAATAAGTAGGTGAGATACGAAGTCCCCATATGGTTGAAATGTCTAGAGATGAAAGGGCTGGAAACAGCTTCTAACAGAGGTTTGTTAGAACTTATGAAAGTTGTAGTAAACTGCTGTGATGCCAGATAAATGACTGGTAATGTGTCTCTGTGTCCAGTATATGTTTCTAGGCACGTGAGAACGAACAAACTTTAGAAGGTAGCCATTTATTATATAGAAACTAGAAGCTTATTGGGGAGTGGGTTTGTATATGAAGAGGACATTGCAGGATATCATAAAATGAAGAGAAATGTGACTAAGATTCTCACATTGTGCAGGAGCAGGTGAGTGAGAGTGTTCTTCCCCTCTGCCCCTTTCAGTTGGTATCATTGTCAGGTATTTTTTCAGAAAAGGTTTCTGCAAGGAGTAAGAGAGGCAGCTTCTAACAACAAAGGTTACACAGACGTGATTTACCTTTTGTGGACTAGCTTTACCCCAAATTGCATTGTTAAAGTTTTGAATTTATAATTAATGACAGCGTGGACTACTTAGTGTTTTAACTGTATTTGAGACCACAAGTAGTTTCTTCAGTATTTTCTCAAGCCCTTAAGACACTTAATTCTCCCTCTTGACTTCCTCTTCATCTTAGAAACTGCAATTTCCTTTGTAGGAACAACTTCCTGCTGGGTGCTGCCCTCTTTGGCCACTTCTGTCTTGGGTGCCTATGTTTTTATCTAAAGCCATAAGTGCATTGCAACACTAGCCATTTCATCATCATGTGAATTGAGAAAGTCTAGCAGGAAGTCACAAGTTGATTGTCCCCAATACAAGCCCAAATGTTTCTTGGTTGCTGTGTCATAGTAGGCAGTTGGTGTTCTGAATGGCAGTTATGAAGAGGATACTTTGTAGAAAGGACTTCTTTTCTAGAGATATATTTAAGAGCCTGATCATTGGAGAACAAAATGCATGCGGAAAGGAAATATTTTAACCACAGTCTAAAAAAGATCTTATGGTCCAGTGCTGTTTTCCTTATAGTCATATTAAATTCATTAATTTCCAATGGGGACTTTCTTGGTTTGTCTAGGTTTTTTTTTTATTTTTTAAGGGGTCCCTACCCCCCATTATAAGGGAGAGTCTTTTCCTTTAACACAATGTAAAGAAATCTCTTTTTTTTTTTTCATCTTCCATTGTCTTTATTTTCTGCACTGCAAGTCTCTTCTGTTAGTTTCATCTTTCTGTTCAGGATCTGGCTTCATGATTGTCTCCTAAAAAGATGGTTTTGTAGGCACAACGATAGGTCAGCAGTAATTAACCTATGAAGTGAGTAGTGATTACAAATGTGGTTGTGGACTCTGGAGTGTCTTTTCCTGTGTGTAACATCTTATGGAGAAAGAAATCTGTCTCCTCAGAAGGCAGAAGGGACCTCTTTAGTTGCCTTCTGCATCAACTGCATAGGAGGCGCAATGTTGATTTTTCCTGTGTTGCTATTCATATAGAGCAGTTGCCTCTAGGGCTACCAACACATAAGAAACAGTATATCACAAAAAAAATATTTTTCTGCTATTGTTATTTAGAGATCAGATAAGCAGAAGCTTTTGAGTGAAGTGGTCAAGATTTTTTTTTTTTTTTTTTTTTTTTTTTGACGGAGTTTTGCACTGTTGCCCAGGCTGGAATGCAATGGTGCGATCTGGGCTTACTGCAGCCTCTGCCTCCTGGGTTCAAGCGATTCTCCTGCCTCAGCCTCCTGAGTATCAGGGATTACAGGTGCGTGCCATCACACCTAGCTAATTTTTTTTTAACCTTTAATAGAGACAGGGTTTCACCATGTTGGTGAAAGGCTGGTCCCAAAACTCCTGACCTTGGGTTCCACCCACCTCAGCCTCCCAAAGTGCTGTGATTAGAGGCGTGAGCCACCATGCTTGGCCAAGATTTATTTATTTTATATTCTCTCGCATAGTACATTTTTCTCAAAGAAGGGACAGATGTGTATACAAGTTATTGTAGTACACAGAAATTAAGTAATAGAAACAGTATAATAAGTGGTGGTGACCAGCCCTCTGTGGCTTCAGAAAGACCCTGTAGTAGATGATGCTAAAGCAGGTATAGGGTGAGATGAATTGTAGAACCTAGGTAGATGTCTACTAAAAATATAAAAAATTAGCCAGGTGTGGTGGCATGTGTCTGTAATCCCAGTTACTTGGGATGCTGAGGCAGTAGGTGGAGTTGCAGTGAGCCGAGATTGCGCCACTGCACACCAGCCTGTGTGACAGAGCAAGACTGTCTCAAAAAAAAAAAAAAAAAAAAAAAAAAAGAACCTAGGTGGATGCTGTCAGATTCACTCATCATAGACTGTTGGGGTGGGAGAAAGGCTTTACAGATGAAGGAAGTTTCAATAAAGCTTCTGCACTGAGTAGAAGTTTGCCAGGTGAAGAAGAAAGAGGAAGGGCATTCCAGGTAAAAGAAACAGTATGTTAAAAATATGAAAAAAAAAAAGACCATCTAACTTTCTGGTGGAAACTTCAGTAATTTGGTGTAGCTGAGTTAGGCATTTTTTTGTGGAAGAGCAGCAGGAAATGAGATTAGACAATTAAGATCATAAGGGTCCTGGAATTCCAGACTGTTTGGTTTTTATTTATGCTTGTAAATAATAGAGTTTTTTTCATGTGTGTATTTAAAAATCTAGTAACTGGCCACTGAATATGAAAAAAAAATTTTAAGTTAAAAAAAAAAACACCTTTTTCAACCACAGTTCCCTGTAGCCCCTGCCACATTTCCTGCTCCTGCTTAACAAACCCCCTTGAGATAGTTGTCTAGGTTTGCTGTCTCTAGTGTCTCCTCTCCCATCCCCCCATGCTGACTGCAGTGCAGCTTCTGCCTCTGACCACTGTGCTGGTCACCAAGGACCTACACAAGGTAGAATCCAAAGGCAGACTCTCCAGCCTACATGGCTTGCAAGCAGCACTGGGACTGTTGATCACTTGTGCCTCCTTGGATAACACAAGGAGGGATTTTTTTTTTTTTTTTTAAGGAAAAAAAAACCATTAAAGTATAGATGCCACTACATGAAACTGTTGTATCAGTTACTGACACGTCTGTCTTTTCGGGTGAAATGTGTGTTGTGGTCCAAAGAAGTTTGAAAAAAAATTGAAAACCCTTATTTAGATCACAGGGATTAAGAGCATGGACAACGTGGACTCAGATAGCCAGTTTGGAGCCCACTGGTCACTAACTGTGCCTGGAGCAAATTACTTAACCTTTTTGAGTCTCAGCTTCTTAGGTGGCTTATAAACAACAGAAATTTCTCAGTTTTAGGGGCTGGAAGTCAGAGCTCAGGGTGCCAGCATGATCTGGTTCTGGTGAGGGCGCTTTTCCAGGTTGCAGTCTGCCGACTTCTCATATGCTCACATGGCAGAAAGAGAACAAGCTAGCTCTTTGAACTCTGCTTATAAAGCTCTAGTCTCATGACCTACTCACCTCCCAAAGGCCTCACCTCCACGTTGTGGATTAGATTTTAACATATGAATCTTGGGGGGAGACACATTTCAGTGTAATGGTTTACTTCTCTGTAAAATGGGTATAATAATTTCTATCTCATAGGGCTGTAGTAAGGATCAAAAGAGGTCATGGAATAAAGCCTCTGTCACATAGTGCATTGCTTCAAAAAATTAATAGGAAGTAACTGGCTAGATTCCACCAGGTAAGACAGAAATCTTCTGCTTGGAGCTTTCTGGGATGTATTAATCTCCTTTCAGCCTAACTGCTCATATTGTTTGTCCCCTGGTTCTGCCGTATTGACTACATGGTGACTCTCCAAACATGGTGGACCATTCAAGTGTTCATTCCTCCATCTCTGTTCTCCTGCTATTGCTTTGCAGGAGCACCCTTCTCTTCCCAGGCTTGGCCCCAGCCTATGAAACATTTACTCATTTTCAAGTTGCCTCTTCTGGGAAGACTTCCCCATCAACTTCCATGCCTAGAAACTCAAGTCCGCCCATGTCCCTGATCTATTACAGCACCTGTGACTCTGTTGTTTTTGATGTATTTGCCTTTCTGATCCTTCTTCTATACTTTGAGTTTCTGAGGTCAAGAAAAATGTTTTATTTATCTTTTGTCCCCAGCCTAGGACATTATCAGGCTCACAGTAAACATGTAATTAGTGTTTGATGAGTGAATAACGACAGGAAAGCTTATCTTTGCATAGCCGGTGCTGGGCATTAGGGAGACAAGCTACTATCCTTGTCCTTAAGAATTTTAACTTTGGGAGTGCAAGTTGGGCGGATCACCTGAGGTGAGGAGTTCGAGACCAGCCTGACAAACATGGTGAAACCCCATGTCTACTAAAAATACAAAAAATTAGCCAGGTGTGGTGGTGCATGCCTGTAATCCCAGCTACTTGGGAAGCTGAGGCAGGAGAATCGTTTGAACCTGGGAGGGGGAGGTTGCAGTGAGCCGAGATTGTGCCACTGCACTCCAGCCTGGGTGACAGAGTGAGACTCCATCTCACAAGTAATAATAATAATAATAATATAATAATTTTGTAGTGTCTTTCATTTAATCCTCATGATGACTTTGTGGAATAGGTATTATTCTTTTACAACTTTTTAAATTTTAGATTCACAGGGTACATGTGCGTGTTTGTTACATGGGTATATTGCATACTAATGGTGATTGGGCGTCTAGTGTACCCATTATCCAAATAGTGAACATTGTACCTGATAGGTATTTATTATTCTTTCTCTGAAGTTGGAGACAGTAAGGCTCAGAGACTTTGCAAAACCAGGTTACACCACTAACAGAACACTATGCCTGAAATTCTTAGCAGAGGTTAGGTACTGTGTTAGTCATGAGGGCAATGAAAAGGAAGAGGTGATAGGGCTAGGATTAGGATTAGGATCTCCAAGAATTTATTTCTTAATTATGAACCTTGTGATCTAACTGGAAATTGGAGATACCCCTGAAAATACTCAGTGCACTACTGTGGAATGTATTCCTGGAATGATAGTATAAAATTATTAAAAATCTTCAGTTCACCAGAGAAGTAATATTTCAGATAGGAGTCTCGTATCTCCTAATTGAAAAGCATAAATTTAAAAAAATCATATTTGTTAAAAATTCCACAGACTAATTTCCTAACTTGCCAATTTTTATTTCAAAAGAATTAGAGACTATCAATCATTGTGTCACTCTTATTTAGGGTATATTAAACATTTCTGATCCAAGCAAAGTTTTACTTATAGTGTGGAGAAAATTGGGCATATGGTTGGTACACATTAGTACTTTGTGTGGTGTTTGGCAATTTGAGGGAGATGTGCATTCAAAGCACTTGAAATTTCAAGGTTTAAAATGCGGCAGTAGTTTAGATGGGATTTTTTTCTTTTTTTTAAAATTTTTATTTTTGTTATTATACTTTAAGTTCTGGGGTACATGTGCAGAACATGTAGTTTTGTTACATAGGTATAAAAGTCAATGCTTTTCATTATGTGAGTGTGAAGTATATGCTGTAGCCATATTGCTTCGGTGATTTTCAGTAGATTAAAAGTAAGTCATCTATCGTCTCTGCAAATCAAGGAGGGTGTTAGTGGTAGGCCCAAACTGCTATTATTTAAAACTTGTATAGAACTCACATTAATATTTGATTGTGTTGAAATGCAGTTTTCTGGCTTAAAATCAGTTTTTTAAAATTCCAAATTAAAAAGATAAATGTGAATGGTAATGATTTTCAGTTATTAATAAATATACAGGGGCACAGGCCTAGGAGAAATAAGTTGTGGTAAGTGCTTACCCTTGAGGTTTACTTTTTAAAGTGCTACATACAGTCAGCCCTGGTAGGCATGTGTTTCTGTTTTATTTGTTCTTGTAATGAAAGTTGAGCTGTTTTTTGACCTGTTGGTGTATGCTGTTTTAGGTTCGCTTGTTTTATTCATTCTAGGTGTGGTGATGGTTTCTACTGAGCCATCTTTTTTCTCTTGTTCATCTGGAAAATTTAAAAACTAGGATTAGGGACAGATTTGGAGAAAGTCTATCAAAAGGGATTTTAGAAGAAAATAAATAGATAAACCTGACATTTCTCTAGAAGTTAAAACAGGATAATAGAAAGCAGTTCCATTAAAACCTTATTTGCTGGCCAGGCATGGTGGCTCATGCCTGTAATCCTAACACTTTGGGAGGCCGAGATAGAAGGATCACTTGAGCCCAGGAGTTCGAGACCAGCCTGGGCAACATAGTGAGACCCTGTCTCTTAGGGAAAAATAAATTCTTATTTGCTTTATGTCCTGAGTTACTCATTTAAACTTGTAAAATAAAGACTGTATCTATTCAAAAGTAATTAAACTTTATTGCCTAGAAATATAAATTGTCCCATTTTGGTTATATTTTCAAATTATTTGGGCAGAATTATTTTGTCTTGCATATGTAGTTTTAAGTCTAAATATCCAGCCAGGTGGACTTTGGTTTACTTCTTTTTCACGTGTCAGAAGAGAATATCTTCCTGTTTGTCTCCACCCCAGGGCTCTTCATGAATTTAGTTTTAGATGCTTTCTTCATTTTTAGCTAAGTTTTAATCTTCTAATTTGTTATGGACAGCTTGGCTTTCAGTTATACCTAATTTAATCAAGGAGACAAAGCCTTCTGTTTCAAGAATGTGACTTAAAAACACACGTTTAGGTGGGGCGTTGTGTCTCATGCCTGTAATCCCAGCACTTTGAGAGGCCAAGATGGGCAGATCACTTGAAGTTAGGAAGTTTGAGACCAGCCTGGCCAACATGGTGAAACTCTGTTTCTACTAAAAATAAAAAATTAGCCAAGCGTGGTGGCGGAGACCTGTAGTCCCAGCTACTCAGGAGGCTGAGGCAGGAGATCACTTGAACCCAGGCGGTGGAGGTTGCAGTGAGCTGAGATTGCACCACTGCACTCCAGCGTGGGCGACAGAGCAAGACTTGGTCCACTTCCTCCCCCAAAAAACCCCAGACATTTAATTATAACAGACAAGGCCAGAGAGATGTGTAGCCAAGGTTGATGGACAGTTTTCAAGGGATATGATTTTCTTATTTTGCTTTGTCTAGTTTAAAAGTTTTATCCTTTTGAGGGGCAGTAGGGAATAGATTGAGTTAAGAGTTAATAGGCTTTTTTTTTTTTGGAGCCAGAGTAGCACTCTGTTGCCCAGGCTGGAGTGCAGTGGTTCGATCATGGCTCACCACAACCTACACCTCCCAGCTTCAAGCAGTTCTCCTGCCTCAACCTTCCAAGTAGCTGGGACTACAGGCGCACACCACCAGGCCCAGCTAATTTTCGTATTTTTAGTAGAGACAGGGTTTCACTATGTTGGCCAGGCTGGTCTCGAACTCCTGACCTCATGATCTTCCCGCCTCGGCCTCCCAAAGTGCTGGCATTACAGGCGTGAGCCACCGCGCTGGTTGTTAATAGCTATTAAGAAAACAAAAATAACAATTGTTTTCTAAAGCACGGCCTTCAAAGAAATAGGTTTAATTGTTGCATGTTCTCAAGCTACTAGAATAATTTTTTTAAAGAGACAATGTCTGGCTGTGTTGCATAGGCTGGCCTCGAATTCCTGGGCTCAAGGGATCTCCCTGAGTAGCTGAGACTACAGGTGCGCACCACTGTGCCCAGAAATGTCTTGTTTTGTTCAGTTTCTTTTAATATAGCTGTCATTAAATCGGTAAGTTGTAGATGATGAAGAAAGGAATTTGAATATATTTGGGGCTCTTACAAGCATTATTAAGAATCTAGCACAATAGAAAAGCTTTTTAAGTTTGACTTAATTCAAAGTTCTACATTACCCGAATGATTAAGATGATGTTAATGCTGAGACAGTGTTCCCAGGAAGTTTGTTATTAATCCCAGGAAATCCATCATTTTACATGACCTTAGGATGGAATTATTTCTAAGAAAAAAATCATTTCAAAATCACCTCTCACTGTGCTTTTTTAGGGACTTTGATTGTGTTAGACACACTTTGAGGTCTCTGAGCAACACTGAATCTAGGTAAATTAAACTTTTTTGTTTTAAGAGCCAGTTACAGGAACTGAGCAGGAATTGAAGAGCAAAAAGATTATTTCTGGCTAGCTTTAAACATGGATGAGATCATGTGCCAAGTAATGTGAGCAGCCTTTTGAAGTTGAGAGCAGCCTCAATTGCTTGCAAGGAAACAGGGACCCCATTGTGGAAGGAACTGAATCACACCCCAAGCAGGTGTGATTGGAAGAGGATCCCGAGTTCCAGATGACAAGGGAGCCCAGCCAGGACCTTGATTTTAGCCTTGGGAAGCCCTGTATATAGAATCCAGTCATGTCATGCCCAGCCTTCTGTTTACCCAGATAAAGTTTGAACAGAGCTGTGAGCTAAAAATGGGTAGTGTTTTAAGTTGCTAAGTTTGTGGTAATTTGTTGTGAAGCATTAGAAAACCCATACAGGGCAACATTAACCAGTCTGGAATATCCCAGTGCCAGTGGCAGGATCCCATACGTCAATGTCTCTTCAGAACATTTGATGTTGTACTAAGGTCATAGTAGGTTCCAGTAAATAGTAAGTTGAATTTTCAAAATCACTATACTTGTAGTTTAGGTCATTTGAATTTTAGAGTTTTGTAGCATGTCAAGGTACATTGAGTGATGAGGAAAAACATCTGGGGATTTTCCTTAAAAAAATTTTTTTTTAACCTAGAAAAGAAATTGAGAAACATCATTTTTATTGAAGCGCATTTGTTCTGGATTGGGGTTGGCAAACTGTAACTTACAGGCCAAATCTGGCCTATCACTTGTCTCTATAAATAAAGTTTTATTGGAGCACAACCACACTCACTAGTTCATGTGTTATCTCTGGCTGCCCTCGCATTACAGTGGCAAGGTTGGGTATTTGTGACAGACACTGCATGGCCCACAAATATTTACCATATAAGTCCTTTATAGAAAAGCTTGCTGACCCCTGTTCTGGATGGTGATTTGCTTTCTAGCCACAGCCACATTCATTTAACCCTAAATGGCTTCCATCTCTGGGGAATGGTATTTCTTTAAGTCCTTTAAGTTACTATTTTTAATGTATTTAGCTATACCTGATTACCAGGGTTGTATAGACTGGTTTTTACATCTCACTGTACTGAAATGATAGGAAATGTGATAAAATTAATAAAATCCTATAAACTTTGTGTGTTTGGGGTCCCTAAGATTATCTCCAAGTTCAGTGATTTGCTAGAAGGAGTCATAGGACTTAGAAGTGGGTATACTCATGACTACAGTTTATTACAGCAAAGGAAGCAAGCGGGAAAGGTGTGTTGGGAGCAGTCTAGAGGAGACCAGGCGCAAGCCTCCAAGTGTCCTGTTCCATGGGTGTTGCACAGGACACACTTAGTTCCTCTAGCAATGAATTATGGCAGTTCATTATGGGCAAATATTGTCACTTGGTCCTAACAGTTCAGGATTTTTATTCTGATTCAGTTTTGTAGATTCACAGTGCCTGTGTGACTGACCACAGCTACTGAAACTGCAGTCCCTCAGGAGGAAACAGCAGGTTTCACCATAAATTATGTTGTTTGCACAGACTATGTAGACAGAGTGGTCAAGGTTTCAAGCATGCAAACATTTCTATCAGAATATTCCAAGAACTCAGTTCCCAAGTGGCCGGGTCAAGGGCCAGTCACCTGAACAGGTTGGAGCAACTCAGCCTGCTAATTCATTCCCAAGCTCTCCATAATAAGAATCTCTAGTGGCATATATTTCAGAAACACAACATGTTTTGCTAGTTATACTTATATTACAAAATGTCCTTTTAGTGCCTTGATTATTTTTATTCAGCAGTATCTTACCTTCATTTAAGAAACATTTATATGATTTTGTAACTCAAGCCCAGGATAATTTATAGTACTTAAAGTTATGGGTAAAGCTACACCAAGATAAACATTGTTTGGTTTGGATTCATAACTTAAACCAAGTGTCTTCCCAAGAGTGGGGTTTCCAGCACTACCTTTGACATTTCTAGTTTTTCTTAGGGACTGAGAGTACCTGGCATTTTTTCCCATAGTTCATGTTCTTGCATGAATAGCAAAGAGTAATTATTTTCAGAGATGACATATGTCCATAATATTGTTTTAGCTCATTGTGGCCAATAAAATTCCCAACAGTATATTAAAGACTATCTTTTCACTATTGAAATAATGATGAAACAAGCATTATGAAACATGACACCTTTCAAATTCCTTAATACTAAAGTCCTTGGGAAATCACACTTGTTGAATGTCATGGTTATGGAAAAATACATAGGACAAATTTGTTCTTTAAAGAGAATTCATTTTGCCTGTCTTTGTAATTGCAGCTATCAAAGTTAAATGTTATCTACATACATATAGATTTTCCTCTCTTACTCTTCTGGCTTCCATTATTTTCTAGACAGAGCCTGGTACATTGTGTGTAAGATGCTGTGTGGATAGTGGTAGTTCCTGAGATTTTTCTCTTAACTTGTGTGACTGTGAACAGCTGCATATAATTCATTTAATCTTGTGTCAGTTTACCTCATTTGTCTTCTTTCACCCCAAAGTAATCTCATGAGGATTATTTTGCTCAAGTTTGATTATTTCAAAGAAGGATCATTATGTACACCTAAGATGGCAAGATGGCACTTGCCAAAAGTCCAGCTGGTGCCTTTGGAGCTAACCTTGGATGTTGAAGGGGGCCCTGGGACTCTGAAATAATTGCTAGTAGATTTGCTTTACAGTTGAGTGTTTTGAGCTCTCAGTGGCTCAACTTAATTGTGAACAAGTAGCCAGATGTAAATCTCTAAAGAGCAGAACCTATATTTTATTCATCTTTATAGTCCCTGGTGTCCACATTGAGTCTTGCTGTTATCTGGCCCCTAAACCCAAGGCAAACTGGAAGGGGCTCGTGGCTTTGGCGTCAGTCAGAAAAGGCTGTTAGGGCAGTCTCCGGCACCCTAGGAGTGCGGCCAGCGAGCAGAGCAGCCTGTAGCCGGAGGGAAGGAAGCCCAGCTGGGAAGCAGAACTGCACTACCTCAGAGTCCAAAATAATGGCTCTCCACAGGAATGCCTGTGGGCTGTCATGAGATTATTTGCCTATATTCAACATATAATAAGAAGTTAGAAGAGGCTGGGCTTGGTGGCTCACGCCTGTAATCCTAGCACTTTAGGAGTGGGCGGATGGCTTGAGTCCAGGAGTTTGGGACCAGCCTGGGCAGCATGATGAAATCCCATCTCTACAAAAAATACAAAAATTAGTCAGGTGTGGTGATGCACGCCTGCAGTTCCAGCTACTCGGGAGGCTGTGGTACACCTGGGAGGCAGAGGTTGTAGTGAGCCAAGATAGCACCACTGCCCTCCAGCCTGGGTGAATTGGGTGAAAGAAGAAATGATGGAAAACTTCACTTGCAAGAGCTTTTCATTAAAATAATTAAAATATAAGATTTTAGAAAATTCAGCTCCATGAGGTGCAGTGAAACACTGGTTAAATTGTGGCTAAAGGAGTTTAGGAAAGACTACTTACTGCAGACTCCTCGTAGAGGGCACAGTGCACACAAGCATATTCAAGGTTTTTGGGGCCTATGACAAGGCCTATTTAACTTTATTCACCTGAGTGTATTCAAGCCCATGTGCCTGCGGAGCTCCGTGTTCCCTTGATCCCTGTTGCCTTTGCTCCTTGTGGAGCTTCTGGGTGAGGAGCACCCCCTGGGCCCACAGCTCAGGGCTGTCCACTCACTGGTTACTGCTTTTGCTTTTCTTTATTGCTTTTGTTATCCTAGAACACTCACCTGGCTTGATTCCTCTGAAATCTTCTACCTTCTCAGGACTTTTCTCTCAATTTCTTCCATTTTCCCTGTCCATTGTGTAGCATTTTAATTCTTTGCCTTGAATAAAAATAAAGCTTGGCTCATAACCAGAAGCAACCTGTCTTGCCTTGGGTCCAGGGACATAAGTGAACAGATTTATTTTTAAAACATGCCATCGTGTTTGTTTCTACTAATTTTGAGGCCCGGGTTTTGAGTGTAGGTCTGAGTCGATGACCTCTCAGCCTGCACCACAGCAACGCGTGCTGCCCCTGCCTGGGCCTGGCAGAAGGCACCCTTGCAGCAGTTCAGGCCTCACACTCACTGAGCAGGTTTTAAAACACACAGAATGGCCAAAGAGGTCGTATCACAGTTTGTATCAGAATTCCACAGGTGTACGCTATTTTTTTTTTTGGAGAAGGGGGTACTTTTCATCTGTGATGACTGCAGACAAGATGCTTCAGGACCTCAGAGGACTGTGTTGCTGGGCAGGGCCTGCTGTTTGCTGTGGAGCCCCTGGCCTTGGTCACTGCCGCCTTCTCCACCCCCCGCTACTGCTTGGTGAACTTTGACTGACCCGGCAGGTGCCTTTCTTGGGCCTCGTGATTCCCCTCCCCTCTTGCCCCGCTGTCTGTCATTTCTCCTTGGGCTCCTCAGAGCAGGTGCTGGGCTGACGATAGGTGGAGGGGGCTTCTGTAAGCCAGTCCATAGGTTTGAGTTGAGTTCTCTCCTTCTCACTGGGCTGCAGCTGAGGTTGGAAACATGTATCTGGTTTGAGGAAGGCAAGCCAGGTGGTTTTCAGAGGTGTAACTATGGGTGTAGCTTGTTAAACCTGTTTACCTCAGAAAAGATTTTTTTCCTTGAATGTGTGAGAAAACCTGTAGCTTTTGTTTTGCCTCTCAGTAGCTTGCTGATTTTCACGGATAAAGTTTCAGTCACAAAAAGCACACCATGTAAACAGTGAAAGTAGATCTCTTATTGGTGGCTTAAGCCTTTCTATTGTCTGGAATTGGTGTTGCTTTATTGGTTTTATTCAATAGAAAATAAAATTTTGTTAGCAACTGGGAGTCCAATATACTCTTTATTTTGTGCTGTTTTGCTGTTCTTTTCCACACAACCAGTGAAGTTCTTAATGCGTAAACAGAGAGCATTCCACATGAATTAATGTATGTGTGCCATGACTGCACTGGGGTAATAGACCTGTGGATAAAGACTTTGGGTCCCTCCCTCCTTCCCTCCCTCTGTACCCATTGTACCCAGAATGATTCCTGATACACAGTAGGCACTCAGTTAATGTGTTACATGAATAAATTTCATTTTAGAAGTGAGAGTGGAAACGCAGGCATATGATAACCAAATCTATTGACCTATCAGCCACCAGTACTCTTTCATTCCCCTCAGTGTGAAAAGCAGTCTTGGTTTTGATGATTTTACTTGCCATGGTGTATCTTCTGTGGCATTTTTGTTGTTGCTCTTACCATCCAACCTCCTTAAAACAGTGATTTGTATGGGATTTAAAAGCTTCTAGGCAGCCAGGGCCTTCTGACTCTCTTGTTCTTTCCTTATGGTGCTACTGACTGTGCTCGTTTGTAGTGTGACTTTAAGAAAGGGAGGCTGAACTCAGGATAGGCAGGGTGAACTTGGCATAACACTGCTCTGGGTGTTCTCAGAAGATCCTACTCAGGCAGGTCTGGGCCTGGTCAGTAATTGGGTGGGAGGCCTCAGAGAGCAGAAACCAGCGATTGGCAGGAAGTGGCATGGGGAGCTCACCTGGCCTGCGAGTCTGGGCTCAGCTGGACCTGCCCCACATGGCACCAGGCGCACAAGGTGTCTTCGCAGAGCCGCCCCGTGGCACCCCTTTGCATGTTGGCCAAGACCAAAGACTTGAGACTTTTGTTTTTGCATGAAATATGAGTCAAGTGAGAAGTTTTCTTTCGTATGATTGGTTATCTCAAAGAATGATATTAGTTTAGTTACCATCCTCCCTTTGTTCTACCAGCTGGGTAGCATTTAGCTACAAAGGTGTAATTTTAAAATAAGGATGTGATAATTTATTAGTGATATTCTATTATTGCTCTTGGTGTGAAGTATACAGCCTGTGGGAGGCTGTCTGTGGTGAGGCGAAGCTGTAGAAATGCACCGGAACTGTTGCAAGCCCAGGAGTTAGGGCGCTGCTGCATCCTCACCCTACCCACCACAGGGGCATCTTACTGGGATCTTTTCTTATCCATAGTCTCTTTGCCAAACAGCTGCTTTTCCAGCCTCCTGCCAGGTGCTCTGTGTCTTTGTGCTGGTCCTCTTGAGCATTTAAAACTCCAAATAGTATTTTATTTCTTCTTTCTTTGCTCCCTAATATTTTATCTGTTTCAATTAATACCTTTATCCTGGCTGGCATGAACTTTGGCCTCTTCTAGTATATCACTTGAACCAACTGACTCTTTCTCTGAAGTGTTTTCATTAGTACTATTTGGTTACTGAACTGTTTTAGAATAATAGTTATTAAAGTAATGGGCCGGAAATGAATCAGCACTTGCCAGTGTGCTGAATTACTACATTAAAATGCTGTATTAACTTAATTTGCCAGAGCATTTCATCAGTGGAGCTGGAGATGGAGACAAGTCAGAATGCACAGACTTTACTACTGACCCCGAGACCCCAGTGTCTCAAAGCCCTATTTAATGGGTGTGGGTGAATTTGCCCAAGTTCATCATCATTCTAAGAAAATACATTTAGAGCGTTGTCCCCACTGCTGATGGTTCTGTTGATTTATTTGCCTTTGTGCAAGAGGACCTGTGTGCTCTCTTTCTATACATCCACCTGCAGGCAGACACTTGTATTTAATTATGCTTTAGAAAATTATTTTTATAAGTAAAACTATATATTTGTGTTTTTTAACTATAATCTTTATAATTAATAGAAAGGAGGCTTGGGCTTGCCATTTTGATTATTTGCTTTTATCTTTTTGACTAAAGGACAGAAATTCCAGGTAGTCTGTTCACCTTTTGCAGTGCAGTGTTTCAGTGAACTTGGTAGGCCTGAATACCACCAGGTATTATTAGTATAAAATGTTCATGTTTTGATATATGGTATTTAATTCTTGCAACTTACTGTTTTGGTAGGGCATTCACGAAACTCTAAAACTGGAAAGAGAATTCACCTGAACAAAAATGACAACAGTTTATCAAGGATTCCATTTTTCCCTACCAAATTCTTACGGCTACATTAGCATGTATTGGTTTGTTGAATTAATTAGGGAATGAGAGTTTACCACTCATTTTTAAGCCCACCCAGCCCCCTCAATAAAGCAAAACGTCAATGTTTCTGGTGAAACTACTGTCAAATCTTTGTTCTTACATAGTTGTATATATACGTTTTTGTTAGCCTTTGAAAAAATATAGCTTTACCGATACTTCTGGTTTTCTATTTACTTTCAAAATACTAAAATAAAGCGTTTGTGTTACATAAGACTGATGAAGCCTAGCATTGAAGAAAAGCTGGAAATATTATTAGAAATCACTTTTTCTTTTTTTAGTACTTCGGTGTAATTTGTATAGAAACTGGTATCCGCAGGCTGTAGTGCCCTTATACCATATTTAAAAACATTTTTTTTTTTTTCAGTTAGTGGCAAACATTTTAAAATTAGGAAAATTCACTTAGGTTTCAGATTTCTTTATCTTCCCTTGAAGAAACTCTTCTAGTTATTGGGCAGATTGCCCACATTGCGGGAGGCGGTTCACTCTGAGCAGCAGCTGCCAGTTTAGACAGATGCGGGGCTTCCCTCACACCCCTGCCATCCTCTCCTTCTCCTCCCTCTCACCCTCTGGGCTGGAGGCCATGAACTCAGACCCTCTGCCAAAAAATTCTATTGGTGACTCAAGTCAGTGGCCACTGATATATTTTTGTTTATCTAGATGGCCTAAGAAATATTTCTGTATTTCTTGTTCTGCTCATTTTGAAGGGAGAACAAACATCCCTAGTTACTTAACAGATTGAAATAATGTGTCCTCTCCTACCCATGAGATCACTTCTTGCCAGTCTCTCTCTTTTGTTCCTTCTCCCTCCATTTTGTTTTGTTTTGTTTCCTCTTTTGGCACCTGAATGTCTGGATCCTCTAGGTGGCTTTTATACTCTCTACTTTTAATTTACTAAATTTTAAATATTTTTAAATAAAAAATACATACTTATGGAAAAAATTTCAATTAGAACAGTAAAGCAAAGAATAATAACCTCAGCTCCCAGAATTAATCATTGTTGTTTCTTGTGTAGTCTTCAAGAACTGTCCTGTGTAGTCTTCAAGAACTGTCCTGTGTATATAAGAATATTTTTATGTGTTCTTCTGTACTTTTTTGTTTTTTCCACCCATAAGATCTTCCTATATATACATTAGTTTTGTAATTTTCTGTATTCTTATCAAGACTTATGGATCTATCACATTGTTTCTAATGGCTGCATGATATTTTCTTGTATAAATACCATAACCAGCACTTGATTAATGGACGATTCCAGTTTTTTGGTTTTGGGTGTTCTTTACATATAAACTATGCTACGCTATGCCTCCATGTACATATGTGTCTGGACAGTTGAATGAATAGACCCTGTAAGAGAATTGATAGGTTAAAAGTATTTACATTTTAAGTTTTAACATACCTTGCTTGCTTTTAGTCTCCCGGCACAGTCACACGAATTCACTCTTTCTCTCAGTGGCCAAGTGCTTCTGCCAGCATGTGGTTCCCAGGGAGGCTGATCATCTTGTATTGGTAGTTTGTATCACGTTTCCTTGGAATGCCTGTTTGCATATTTTGCTCATTTTTTCCATTGGGTTGGCTTCCCATTTCTTATTGATTCATGGGAGTTTTTTGTACATCAAAGAAAACAAACTGCTTGTTAATTGTGGCAGATTTTTTCTTTTTTGTCCTCTTTTGTTGTTGTTGTTTTACCAGTTTGCTGTCTTTTAGATGTTTCTACTTGGGGAAATTTTTGGACACAGTTTTAAATTTTTATGTGGTCAGTCATTTCTTTTATGGACCTTGTGTCATACTAGAAAAACCTTTCTCCAGTTTACAATTATGTTTAAAATGTATCCATATTTTGTTTTAGTTCTTTATAAAAATATTTTGATTTTTTGATCCTTTGGAAATTTATTTTGGTGTAAATAGAGAGGGATCCAGCTTTTTTTTTCTCTCTGGATAGGTAGTCAGTTATTCCCAAGTAAGTTTCTTTTGCTTAGTGATTTGCACTCTTATTTTTATTATTTTTATATGCAATCTTATTTCTATTTAGGTATACTTCAGCAATATCAATTTGGGTATACTTCAGGAATATCAATCATTGGGTGGTCTATTCCCGTGTTGGTACCAAGCTTTTAATAACTATAGTTCTACAGTATGATTTATTATTTGGTAAGTGTAGTTGCCCTTCATTTATTTTCTTTTTTAGAATTTTTCTTGCTTGAATGAAAAAAGCTTGAGGGAAATTCTTTAAATTTAATGGGGTAATTCTGCTTGACGTAAGTATTCATATACTTTATATACGTATATTTTAAAATTTTTTGGTTACAGTGAGGCTCCTAGTTATTAACTGTTGCTTTGAGATTCACTGAAGAAATCAGGTGTGTAGGCCTGGAGAGGTGGGACAGCATTTTGAAAGAGTGGAGTCAGGAGTGGTAGGAAGTGGGCTGCTTCCTGCCTCTGTTACTAGATTGCTGTGGGGGCTCGAGCAAGTCACTGAAGTGTCCCTCATGCGTTCCCACGTATAGGACAGCCTCTCCCAGTACAGTTACTGATATTTAGATATAATGAGTAGTTTTCCATCACTATTTTTCATTCAGTTGTGAGAAATAAATGAGTTAATAAATTTATAAATATTTCAAAACCGGTGGAGCCTAGTATAAGAACTTGATGATGATGATATTGTTGTGGTTATTTTTTCTGTTTTACTTTAGTTGAAGGGAGCCTAATTTTCTCATGTTTCAGAAAATAAGGAGGAAGTGGGGGGACGAGAGGAGAGAGAAAGAGAGATACAGATATAGATACAGATATAGATACAGATATAGATATAGATATAGATTGAACTTCCTGCTGTTGCCCCAGCCCCAGCACTCACCAATTTCTGCTAGGGTGCTGAAGGCAGACCTGTGTGATGAGGGGATATTTAAGCTGAAACCTTGAAACATGAGAAAGACTTAGGGAAAGATTTGAGGTGGGAATGAGGAAGCATATTCTAGGGCAGAAAGGGCTATGGCGTCCACAGGCAGGGAAGAACATAGTGTGGAAACCTGAAAGCATGTCAGAAGGGCCGAGGAGCAGCGAGGAGGCAGACAGCTATGAATGGAGGCCTGGTGGGAGCAGGGGCCACCTGAGGGCTTAGAGACCCCAGGGCAGGTGGGGGACATTGAATGGCATCCTAGGTGTACTGGGAAGTTGTTTATCGGATCTTAAGGAAGAGCATGGAATGCTCTGACTTAGGTTGTTCTGATTGTGGTGTGTAGGGCAGACCCTGGCAGGAGGGCAGGAGCGGAGCAAGAGACCAGCTATGAGTCACAGCCATTGTGGTGCCAGGTGGGAGTGGGTGGAGAGAAGGGGGCACATCCTGGTTAGTTTTAGAGGTAAAACTTAGTCATGAATTGAATATCAAGGGATTTCTGACTTGCACATAGGTGGCATGTGCTGTTATTGATCCAGGTGATACTGAGGCAAACAACTGGTTTTGAGGAACATATTAGGAGTTTGATTTTGAACTTGTTGTATTGAGATATTTGTGAATATGTGAATTGAACCCTTTAAGAGAAGATGGGCGGCTCTGAAATGGAGAGAAGTTGGCCGGGATATTTACAGGAACTTACTGCATGAGCATTTCCCTTCTTCAAATACATCCCGTATGCAGTCTCCACAACAGTCTTCTCATCGTGTCTTCCAAGTTCATCCTCCTTGCCTACTTGGAAGTCTTCAAAAGCTTTCTGCTTTCTTCAGTGGTATCTAAACTGTTAAACCTGACATTCAAGATCCTCCACAGCTTGCTCCTCACCCAATCCATAGGATTATGTTTTTCACATTACTGTGTCTTGCCTCCCAGTATGAACTCTAAACTCTGAGTTGTCTAGACTCGTCTATAGATCATGAAAGTCATTGTACTTTCCTACCTTATGTGCTTTCTTCTCTCTTTTTGCATCTTTATCGGTTGAGAATTTTCTAATCCTCTGAGACCCAGTATAGGTTTTACCTCTTCCACTATGTCTGCTGGTTTTAGATCAACCAGAAATAAGGGCTCCATTTTTTGTCCATTTGGAGCACTAGTGTGAGCCATGCTTATATCTGCTTTATTTTATTTCAAGCTCTTTATGGAAGTGTGTCTCATTATATTTTCTCTATTCCATAATACCTTGTACATGGTGTGTACTGAATAAATATTTATTTAATATTTTCTCTATTTGGAGATATTTTTCAGGTAGATATCCTTTTGGTTGCAAGTAACAGGAACCAAATGCAGCTGGTTTTAAAAGAAGAGAAAATTCACTAGAACAGTACTGCAAATCTTGAGTAACTTAAGATAAAGTTGAAGGATGAACTGAGCCTTGGGGCAGCCCTGGGAACCTCACCAGCAGGAGCTCATGGACTTTTCATCTAGAGGTCTGTCATTAGTGTAGCTTAACTTCCACTTCCCAGACTCTATGTCAATTCAAAATCTGGAGGAAAAAAATCTGATTGGCTTAGCATTGGGCAGTTGTCTACCTGAGGCCAATCAGCTCTGACCCCTGACAGAAGTCTTATCCTAGACACATGGCTACTGAGATGTCAGATGTCCATAACCCCATGGCTGCCAGAGGTTGAAGGGTTTCCTTCTGTGGACAGAGACATTTGTTCTCTGAAAAGAAGAGTCAGAAATAAATTGCAACAGATGTGTACTACAGCAGTATTGCTAACTTTGGAAACAGAGTCAGTATTGAATACTTTATGGTTTTGAGAAATTGCAGGTGGCTTTAACCAAGGTCATGTTAGTATATTGCAATGGAAATAGGACCAGACTGTTGTCTTTGTTGACTGGCTTCATAAAAACTATTCCTTGCCTCATGCCAATCTTGTTGTTTGTGATATTTACTCACTTCTGATTTGAAGACTTCACCTTCCAAACTTCCTTACATCAAGGAGGAAAAAAAGTCCTGATGATAATAATTTTATTGTATTTAAACATTAGCAGATTATGATAATAGCTACATAGTCATTCTTTGCTCTGTGCATTTGACCATTGCAGATGTTTTAATGCTATAAAAGATCCTGACTTACTCGTCTATATTATTTATATAACTGGGCTATATATCTGAAGGAAGTAATCTGTGAAAGTTTCAAGAGGGCATCAGTTGGTTAACTTTGCAAAAATAGGAAAAATATGGAAAATGTAAGTGTTTTAAAAGAAAAACAAATTTAAATCTTTGTTCTTGAAATTCATCATTTATGCAAAGTAATTTTTTTTGCAAGGATGATTTGGTAAAGGATAAAAGTTTCCGGCCAGGCGCGGTAGCTCACGCCTGTAATCCCAGCACTTTGGGAGGCCAAGGCGGGCGGATCACGATTCAGGAGATCAAGACCATCCTGGCTAACACGGTGAAACCCCGTCTGTACTAAAAATACAAAAAATTAGCCGGGCGTGGTAGTGGGCACCTGTAATCCCAGCTACTCAGGAGGCTGAAGCAGGAGAATGGCATGAACCCGGAAGGCAGAACTTGCAGTGAGCTGAGATGGTGCCACTGCATTCCAGCCTGGGCGACAGAGCAAGACTCCATCTCAAAAAAAATAAGTTTCCATGGAACAAAAATTTCGCCCAAGTACATTGGGTCACTATGTGGCAGCAGTAGGCAACCTATCAGGAATAACTGTGGTTAAGAAATGTGGTTGATGTTTTTAAGGTACTGGGAAAGATGTCAGTGGTGTATACCAGGTCCTTCTTCTGTCACTTAAAAATTTTAATAACAATTTTCTGACCACCTTCTCTCTATGGAACACATAGATCCAGATGATTGAAAAATTCATTTTCTCTCCTACTGGAGAAATGGTTAAAGGATATGAACACACAGGAAGAAATGTGAAGAGCCGATCAACAAGTGCAAAGATGCTTAACCCTGTGAATGATCAGGGATGTGCACACTTAAATAGGAGAGATAAAACATTTCACACCCATCAGATAGGTATGCATTTAAAAGTTTAAAATTACTCAGTGATGCTGATAATGTGCCACAGCTTTCAAACACTGCTGCTGGGCATTTCTGTCAGCACAGGGTCTCTACAGAGCCATCTCACAATTGCCGGTGTAGTTGAGAACAGACTGTCCAAGAATCCACTAGGCTAGTGTATACCACTGAGAAGCTAGCATGTATGTGCCCAGTGAAACAAGTATAGTACATGCATGTTACAGTTTTGTTTTAATGTGAAAATTTACAAAACTCATAAGTGTCTACCAACAGTGAAATAGGTAAGTAAAAAGTGGTATAGTCAGAATACTTTATAGCAATGAAAATTAGTGATCTACAGCTGCTGTGTCCTTGCAAAATGGTTTGTTTGTATGTGTGCTATTAAAAAAAATAAAAGCAGATAATAATGAAATGCCAAATTCAGGAGAGAGTTGCCTCTAAGGAGAACAGGCACAGGAAGAGGAATATAGGACATTTCAACCATACCATTAAAAAAAAAAACTAAAGAAAAATTTGGATCATGTTAAAATTTGACAGAAGGTGATGGGTACATCTACTTGTTATTTTTTTTCTCCTATCTTTCTGTGCCCTTAAATATTTCATAATAAATAGTCATTATCTGTATCTTAAAATATTTCTCAAAGAATTTTTCCATTTTTGGATGATTAAGCTGGGAATGGGGGAGTCAACTTGTTCAAAGTAACAAAGTAATTAAGTAGTTGAGCTGTGATCAAAAACAAGTCTGTCTTGTTCCAAAACTCATGGCCCTCCTTTCTCGTTAGTCTGATTCTACGATGTAGAGAGGAAATATAAGCTTGAACGTATGAACCTGCAGTCGCCTTTGACCTATCTCTGACTATTCCCTCTCTCTTCCACCCTCTCTGGCACACACTTGTCTGTGCACACATGCACACCTGTACATATCATCCTTTCTGAAAGATTGTGTGTTTCTCACAGTCAGGGTCAGTCCAAGACAGCTGGTGTCTGGTGAGCCAGTAGGTCCTCTCTGTCCGTGGTATGAGAGTTCCTCCATGTTCGTCTGTGGTTATGGGCATGTGGGATGTTCTAAAATACAGTATGCTAGGCCAGGCGGGGTGGCTCACTCTTGTAATCCCAGCACTTTGGGAGGCCGAGGCGGGCGGATCACGAGGTCAGGAGATGGAGACCACGGTGAAACCCTGTCTCTACTAAAAATACAAAAAAAATTAACCGGGCGTGGTGGCGGGTGCCTGTAGTCCCAGCTACTCGGAGAGGCTGAGGCAGGAGAATGGCGTGAACCCGAGAGGCAGAGCTTTCAGTGAGCCGAGATTGCGCCACTGCACTCCAGCCTGGGCGACAGAGCGAGACTCCGTCTCAAAAAAAAAAAACAAAAAAAAAACCAATATGCTAAAATGGTGGCTTCTAGTTATCCTTTCCTAAAGGTGTTTCTTCTGCCTTGGTTCCTGTTAGAAATGACTACATGGGCCGGGTGCAGCGGCTCACACCTGTAATCCCAGCACTTTGGGAGGCTGAGGTGGGAGGATGGCTTGAGCGCAGGAATTTGAGACCATTCTGGGCAACAAAGTGAGACCTTGTCTCTACAAAAAAAATTTAAAAAATAGCCAGGCATGGTGGCACATATCTGTAGCCTCAGCTACTTGAGAGGCTGAGGTGGGAGGATCACTCAGTCCTAGGAGAGTCAAGGCTGCAGTGAGCTGTGTTCACACCACCACACTTCAGCCTGGGCAATGGAGTGAGATCCTGTCTTAAAAAAACAAAAAACAAACAAAGTAAATAATTAATTAAAAAATGACTACACGAAGAATTCAGGATTTGCTCTGCGGGTTAAGACAGTATTTGTCTTTTTGGTTGTCTACAGAAGACATTCTTGGTGTTCCTCATTGTCTTTTGTATAGAAATCTTCTTAGAAACCAAGAGAAAAGTTTTAACAGAAAAATAAATACAAATTTTAAAATATTAAATTTAAAACCAAATGACATGTAAACTATAGGGGCTAAAAAGAATAGCTAACATTTGCTAAATGCTTATATGTTAGCATTTATTACTGCATCTCCAATTTGAAGATGAGGAAACAACCTTATCAAGGAAACTACCTTAGGGAAGTTAAATAAATTCCCTAAGGTATCCCACTAGTAGGGAGTAGGGCCGAGACCACAACAGTGTTTGAGTCAGACACCACCTTTATGGGGAAAGACCTTCTAGGCTACTACCACTCCAAGTGGTCTTCTCCATTTCTACATCTGCTGTATGCAGGGTACATTTGCTTTGTATTTTTAGTTCAGTTTTTCCTTCAGCTTTTAAATTGGATATAAGGATGCAAGAGCAAGGATGGACTTGAAAATTTCTTTATACTGCTGTAGCAGCTAACATAGCATGTGGGAAGTTGGCATTCAGTATATTCTTAGATATTAGCTAGTTCTCACCGAGGAAGCAATAGCTTAAGCCGAAGGTACCTAAAATTTGTTATGGGTTGATGCTGAGAATTTTGCAGTACTACCTGAGCTGCTAAGTCTCACCAGTCTTACTGATGTTAAATTCTTCACTGAGGAAGTTCATTTGGACTTCATGGTTTTCATGAGTTTAACTTAAGCATCGTCGTACCAGGTTGTTCACAGCTGAGCAAATGTACCTTTTTATGCCATCCTTTCTGGGAAAGAAAATTAAATATGCCTATCCAAACTTTTTAAAACAAATTATCAGGTCTGCTGTTTTCATTTTATCTTCCGTTTATTCTTTAAGGCACATTCTTACCAAGGTCCCATGGATTTCTTGTGTCTGTACAATTTCTCTTTTGTCAAATGCAGAACACTTTTCAGTCTCTTGTCACCTGAAGACAGCATGAATGTTGTTGATATTTCCAAGGTTCCAATCTGGACCTTCTCTTCTTCCTTTCACATACTTTTCCATAGATAGTCTTCTCCAGCCCTCGTGCCTTCACATCCTGATTCTCATGATTTCTGAAGTTGTGTTTCCATCCTACATCACTCTTAGAACTCCAGACCTGCAGAGCCACTGCCTGTTGACCAGTTTTTCCCCAGGTATCCCATAGGCACCACAACATTCACGCATCAAAACCAGCTTGAGTATTAGCAACTCCTGCCTGAATGTATTTCCTGCTATTGAATTTGGTCCTCAAGTGTTAACTGCATCCTTTTCCTCATTTTCTTTTCAGTCCACCTCTCTATTCCTACTACCTCTCAGATCCTCTCAGTGTCTTGCTCTGACTATGGAAGAGCCTTCTAGCTAGCTGCCCTCCCCCACACCAGTGTGGTTTCCTCCCTCTCTCTATCACCATTCAAATGTTGTTCGAATGGTCAATTCCACATTACAATCTGAGGTTGTTGGCTCCTGTGTCAAGCTGCCAGTGGCTCTCTCCTGCCTCAGAATCTTGGTCCTCCTCTTTCTTCTCCCTGGAATGTCCTTCCCTCCTCTCTCTGCCTAATTAATCCACACTTAGCATTGAACTTCAGGTGCCAGATTCTGGGAAGCAAACCTCTTTTCTTTTCTTTTTTTTTTTTTCTTTTCTTTTCTCTTTTCTTTTTCCTTTCCTTTCCTTTCATTCTTTTGTTCTCTTTCTTTCTGTCTTTCTTTTCTTTTCCTTCCCT
The DNA here is from genome assembly GCF_028878055.3 of Symphalangus syndactylus. NCBI lineage: Eukaryota > Metazoa > Chordata > Mammalia > Primates > Hylobatidae > Symphalangus > Symphalangus syndactylus. The sequence continues at coordinate 70,287,020 of NC_072429.2, read as the reverse complement.
TCCCCTTCCCCTCCCTTCCCTTCCATCCTTTCTTTCTCTTTCTCTCTCTCCCTTTCCCTTTCCCTTTCCCTTCCTTCCTTTCTTCCATCGTTCCGTCCTTCGTCCTCTCCTCCCCTCCCCTCCCCTCCCATCCCTTCCTTTCATCTCACTCCGTCGCCCAGGCTGGAGTGCAGTGGTGTGATCTTAGCTCACTGCAGCCTCCACCTCCCAGGGTCTCAAGCCATTCTCCTGCCTCAGCTTCCCCAATAGCTGGGATTACAGGTGTGCGCCACCACACCTGGCTAATTTTTGTATTTTTAGTAGAGACAGGGTTTCGCCATGTTGGCCAGGCCGCTTTCAAACTCCTGGCCTCAAGTGATCTGCCTGCCTTAGCCTTCCAAAGTGCTGGGATTACACCCACCCAGCCAGAAACAGACCTTTTCTGACACTGAACTCTTCTCTTTCCCTGTGTCCCTCCTGGCTTTGTTGCCGTTCTTATGTGTTCTCCTTGGAGCCCAAGCAGTACCTCCATGGCAGCATTCCTACCAGTGTTTTATAACTATCTGGGTCTGGCCTCCCCCATCCTCACAAACAGCATGAATCCTCTTCACGGTTGCATGTGAATCCCCAGCCCAAGCCGCCTTGTGGTTGGTTATTTGTTGACTTATTTCTAGGATAGTGGTTCTCAACTGGAGGTGATTTTGCCCCCAGGGGACATTTGGCAACCTCTAGCGACCTTTTTGATTGTCCTGACTGGTGGGGCAGTGCTCCTGTCATCTAGCGGGGAGAGGCCAGGGTGCTGCCAAGCACCCCATTGCACACACATCGGCCCACCTCATGGTCCAGTCCCAAATGGCAAGAGTGCCAGGGTTGAGAGACAGTGCTGTAGGACAAAGGGCAAATTTTTATGGTACTTAAGAGATGTCATAACAGAAAAGATGAAGTTAATTAAATATGGAGTTCTTAAGTAATGTGTAAAGGGTTTTAGCGTTAGAGAGCTTCGTTTTCATTCTGAACTGCTCTGGATCTCTTGGTGGCCCAATTTGATTGTTTATTCACAATCTCTCTTGTGAGGCAGACCTGTGCCCCAGTGGTTACTAATGGGTTAACAGGGACCTGGAGTGAGTTAGGCACAAAACTAAAATGGTGAGGACAGTAGAACTAAGCTCTGCATTTATTTTAGAAATTTAGACATTTACTTTTTCTTAGTGCGCCTGATAGAAGGTGACTTCCCAAGCAGTTTTTTTGACGAGGTATGGAGATGAATGGTTCCTTTTTTTGACTCTTAAAAAGAATTTAGCTGGGGTTGGTAGTTCATGCCTGTTATCCAAGCACTTTGGGAGGCTGAGATGGGTGGATCACTTGAGGTCAGGAGTTCGAGACTAGCCTGGCCAACATGGTGAAACCCTGTCTCTACTTAATATACAAAAATTAGCCGGGCATCGTGCTGGGTACCTGTAATCCCAGCTACTTGGGAGGCTGAGGCAGGAGAATCACTTGAACCCGAGAAGCAGAGGTAGCAATGAGCCGAGATCATGCCACTGCACTCCAGCCTGGGTGACAGAGTGAGACTCCGTCTCAAAGAAAAAAGAAAAAAGAATTTAACCATATAATCCTCAGAAAAAAGGCCGTTTGTTGTATGTAGATTAGCTAATGATGTAAATCCTAGTGCCACCCCCAATATTTAGGTAGTGAATTAGATGGGACTTTTGGTGCACTGGAAGTTAGGATATTGAAGGATGAATTGTTGCTGACACAGAATAACATGGGATTGACCTATACAATCAAGTGATAGGAAAATAAAATCCTATTGTGCTTTAAATTTGGCATGTGTCTTGGCAAAGACAGAAAACATCAGAGAAGGTTTTGATTATTCCCGCCAGAATTAGCCATATAATTTTTTTTCTTTTTTATTGGCCATACGATATGAATTCTTGTTTTAATATTATACAGTTTTCAAAAAATTATTGTTTTGAAAGTTTAGAAATCTGAGTTGGAGAAAGAAACATTTTAGGAAATGTTAGGAAAAGGAGACAATGACTCATATTCTTAAATAGTTCCTGTTGATATTTGCAATTTCAAACTAGTCTCTGGAAAATAATTATATAATTGTATGGAGAGAGTCAAGTCTTTATCTTTACCCTTGGGGACTTCTTTTGGCAAATTAAATGATTTATACCTGAAGAGAGAATTTAGCTTCGTGTTAAATTTCAAAATCCAAGAAATACTTTCTTTCCAGTAGCTGTCAGATTGTAGTGACGATCATCAGCCTTTCAGATGAGTGTTACTAGTTCAGTTTTGGAGATTTCTTCTATGTGTGGTACTGTCTTGTAGTTTTCTGAAAGAAGATTGAAGTATTTGTACTTATTTTTGTGGGTTCTGTGAGATAAAGTCCGGCTTACAGTTGATTTAACCTCTTCTTATCTTTGTCTTGGTTACTTTTGGATTTTGTCAGAACAGAAGTTTAAGCTGCAGATACTGTATTCAAAAAGGTCCTTCAAGAACTATAACTGTAAGGGAATGGAATGATAGATGTATATAAATGTGGACTTGAATAAAGTATGCTTTGTATTTAAAAATATGCCTTTCTTTTAATTTTTTTTCAGCGAAGTTCTGTAGAAATTTTAGAGTATTCATCAGATAGTGAAAAAGAAGATGACTTGGAAAATGTCCTACTCATTGATTCAGAATCCCCTCACAAACACCACGTGCAGTTTGCATCGGATGCAAGACAGATTATGGAGAGACTGATAGATCCAAGGACAAAATCAACAGAGACCATTTTGCATACACCTCAGAAACCCACAGCTAAGTTTCCCAGGACTCCAGAAAATTCAGCAAAGAAGAAGCTTTTAAGGTTAAATTATACCCTTTTAAATACTCTTTTTAAATTTTTCTCTTTCTTTAAAAACCCAAATATCTAAAATGTTAATTTTAAGATACTTGTATACGAAGTCCTAAATTCTGGAGCTGATTAATGGAACGTTCATCCAAGTTGAGGGTCATGGCTTTACTCATGCCCCGCGGATGTGACTGCCTTTCTTAATGGAGATTTATTTGGGTTATCAAATGTTATTGAGAGTCAGTGTTCTAGATGCTGTGGAGACAAGTGTATAATTGTTCTGTTCTTGAGTAACTTATAATGTAAAAAGGGAAATGGAAGTATGTATAGATCGTGTCAAATTACTTTTATGGGAGAGGGCAACACTTGCAAGTGCGAAAAAGTATGAGAGAGCAGAACCCACAGACAAGACGTATCTGGTGTGCCATGAACTACAGTGTCATTCAGGGGCTGGGCCGTGGCCATGGTGAGCAAAGCAGGAAAGATAACGTGAAGGAGCCCGTAGGGACCTTCCCCAACCCTGTGTAATACAAAGTGCTCTTTGTTGTTTGACCAAACAATGCCAAGCAAAGACTCAATGAAAGTAAGAAAGAGGGGCCGGGTGCGGTGGCTTACGCCTGTAATCCCAGCACTTTGGGAAGCCGAGGCAGGTGGATCACGAGGTCAGGAGTTCAAGACCAGCCTGGCCAACATGGTGAAACCCCGTCTCTGCTAAAAATACAAAAATTAGCTGGGCGTGGAGGCGCGCACCTGTAATCCCAGCTGTGCGGGACGCTGAGGCAGGAGAATTGCTTGAATCCGGGAGGTGGAGGTTGCAGTGAGCTGAGATCGTGCCATTGCACTCCAGCCTGGGCAACAGGGCAAGACTCCGTCTCAAAAAACAACAACAACAAAAAGAAAGTAAAGAGAACCTGTAGGAAGCATTGCCACAAAAGCAAAAGTAGTAGAGCATTTCAAGGCAAAGGAGTTTCAGTAGAAAGAGTAAATGTGATCATGAAGAGCGTAGGTGTTGGATCCACAGATGTTATTGTCACATCATGACCTGGCGTGCACTGAGGGGAGCCCAGGGTCTGTGGCTGAAGTAGCACATGGTTCAAGGAGTGAGGACAGGGTCATGGCTCTTATGTGGGAACTGGGGACCAGGCAGAAGGGCTTCGATAACTCTCTTCGGGATTGCCAGTCACCTTGAAAGGATCCAGCCTCTAGAGAGGGTGCAGGGAATAGGCGAGACAGATTTTGAAACCAGTGGGGGTCTGAATAAACAGAGTTTGCACCATGGCTCTATCAGCATCCTGGAGAAGAGGTAGGGAAGGAAGGTGGAGAGGAGAGCCCCAGCTTGAGGACACCAGTGGAGGAAAGAGCTTGAGGATGTGGCCGAGTCTAGTGGGATGGCTAGGGCACAAAGATCCATTTGTGCCTACTCACCATGAGACAGAAGGCCTTATGCCCAAAGTGAAGAAGTTGTGGCCTCAAAAAAGAATGTAATTTGTAATAGTAATAGAATGTAATTTGTAATAGAAGGTGGTTTGTAATAGTCTCTGGGAAGAAAGGAAGGGAAGCCCATTAAAGGAATTAGCATGTCTTTGTTGGTGAAGGTGATGCCATGCAATTACAGAAAGTCATGTCCCCAGCCCTGCTGAGGGCCTACTACTTGCCAAGCACTGTTCATGCACAGGAGCAAGCAAAGTGGAATGGTTGCTTATAACAGAGAGCAAAGGTGAATGGAGCCCCACTTGTGTCGAGGGAAGGGTAATAAGGAGCCAAGAAGTAAAATAGATGTCAACTCAGAGAGAGAAATTTTATGGAGAAAAAGCAGAAAAGGGGGACAGAGAAGGGTCCAGAGGTGGGGGAGGACATTTCAGTTTGAAACAGACTCAGGGAAGCCCTGAGGAGGTGCCTCATTGAGCAGCTGGAAGAATGGAGTGTGCAGTGGAACAGGTGCTTTTGGTTTTGCATCTTTGGTTGACAATCATGAGGCTTTTGGCCATTTTCAGTTAGACATTATACATCTTAGTGGGACTATGAGTCTGCAGTCCACGGGCAGGCCTGGTGTTGGAGATGTGAATGCGTAGACTTCAGCATCCAGATCTTTTGAAGCATGAGCTAGGTCGGGTCACAGGAGATCCAGTGCTGGGCGAGAGGAGAACCTGTCTAAGGCCTGAGTCCTGGGTGCTCTGCCAAAGTTGGGGTGTGGAGGGAGAGACTGCTGAGGGAGGAGCCAAAGCGAAGGGAGCATGGTGTGCTGAGGCAAGTGAGGAGAGAGGGTGACCCACTGTGACAGATGCTGCCAGGGCTGACCTCTGTGATTCCACGGTGAAGGGCAGGGTGTGCAGCCGTCTCAGCGGCGTGACCAGGCAAAGCAGACTGCCATGGACTCGAGAGAATGGAAAGAGAGAAACTGAAGACAGCATGATGGAACTCTGGAGAAGTTTTGCTTTAAGGGGAGCAGATCAAAGTGTGTTAGTTGAAAGTGAATGTGAGGGTCAAGGTTTCTGATTTTAAAGGTGGTAGAAATTTCATCATGTTTGTATGTTGATAGGAAAGTCCAGGAGAAAAGGGGAAACTACTGAGGCAGGGGAGGGAGGGGACAACTGATGGAGTTGTCTCTGCCGTGGTGAAGGGAGGCACAAACGGGGGTGACCTTGTCAGGAGTTCAAAGTGTGCACCCATGGCCAGGGCGGGCAGAGCCCACGCAGGTGCCGGGATGGACCTGGTGAGGAGCAGACAGGCCATCCACGGGCAGCTGGGAAGGCGGAGTCCCTGCTGTTACAGGCACATGTATCTGGCTTAGGAACTAGTTCTTTCTGATCAATTCTATTCCAGTAAAATGGCGCAGTCCTTCATCAGCTGACAGGGAGGATGAGGAGGGAGTTGCGGAGGTCTGAGGAGGAGAATCTGTGACACGGGCATGTAGTGGGGACAAATGAACTGGAGAAGGGCTCCAGGGCTGTCTGACAGGATCAGGCCCTGTTGGGGAGTCGTGGTCATGGACTGAGTTTGAGACCAATCAGCCAGTGTGGATTCGACCCTTGGGCTGCCCATGTGGGCAAAGCACAAGGATGGTCCAGGGACACACTAAAAGGGGTTGACAGGAGTTCCGAGAGTAGCTATAATAATGACCTATGAAGCCTGAGCTGGGTAAGGTGAGAATGAGAACATGCAAGATGTGGAGTATGGTGAGTTGGGGTAGAACTCACTGATTGAGGACTGGGGAAAGGTTGGTCAAACACTTACAGAGTCACGCTACTAGAGGTGATGAGCTGGGGCAGTAACGATGACGGGCGCCCAGAGTTGAGCCACTGGAGGGAGGCAGTTCGGGACTCTAAGATTAGAGTGGCTGAGGCGGGTGGAGGACACCATCTTGGAGCTGGGCGGGCACTGACATCAGCAAGAATGGTGGCCAGAACCCAGGAGATAAGGCCTGTAAGGGTGGCAGGTCAGTGCCAGGTGCCTGCCCTGGCATTGGGCAGGCTGAGTTGGAGCTAGAGTGTAAGGGAGGGTACCAGATGGTCTTGTAGCTGCAGTGAAAAGCAAGGCCATCCTTCCTGGCCTTTCAGGCCCGGTGAGAGGGTAGGGGAGACAACACAGTGTTGTTTAAGGTCACTGTCAGGCAGTCCTCAACAGAAGGTGGAGGGGACATTCATAGAAGTGGCTGGAGCTGCTCAAACAACATGTAATTAATCATATTCTTCTTGTGATTTCTAGGAACAACTGAATGAGGATGTCTGTTTTGAAGTTATTATGCTTAAATACTAAAAATGAGATTGATGTGCTTAGGGTTGTTAGTCTCAGCCTTCAAACTGGAAGACTTCCTGTTTTACTGAGCTGACTAGAAAGGCCTGTGACTGCCTTGTCTGCCTTTGGTGAAGGGATGGTGGTTTGTGGTGATTAAAAAGAACTTTTTTACCTGATAAAGGCCAGATAGCAAGGACTGAGAGAGGTAGTTGGCATTTGAAGGATGGAGCACATTGGCCCTTCTCTCTCTGGTTTGCCCTGCGGGAAATGTCACTCAGTCTCTTGGGATTTCTCTTTCTTTCTTTCTTTCTTTCTTTCTTTCTTTCTTTCTTTCTTTCTTTCTTTCTTTTTTTTTTATTCATGGAACTATTCAAAGCATAAGTAACAAACATCAATGCAAAATTGTTAGATATTTAAGTGCGTTGGTAATAATAAAGCTATATCTATCTCCCCAGTTTGATGGTCAAGTTGTCTTTCACAGTATTTATTATATCATGAAAAGACAAAATCTACGTCTGATGGGTGTACCTGAAAGTGACAGGGAGAATGGAACCACGTTGGAAAACACTCTTCAGGATATTATCCAGGAGAACTTCCCCAACCTAGTGAGGCAGGCCAACATTCAAATTCAGTAAATACAGAGAATGCCACAAAGACACTCCTCGAGAAGAGCAACTCCAAGACACATAATTGTCAGATTCACAAAGGTTGAAATGGAGGAAGAAATGTTAAGGGCAGCCAGAGAGAAAGGTCGGGTTACCCACAAAGGGAAGCCCATCAGACTAACAGAGGATCTCTCGGCAGACACTCTAGAAGCCAGAATAGAGTGGGGGCCAATATTCAACATTCTTGAAGAAAAGAATTTTCAACCCAGAATTTCATATCCAGCCAAACTAAGCTTCATGAGTGAAGGAGAAATAAAATCCTTTACGGACAAGCAAATGCTGAGAGATTTTGTCACCACCAGGCCTGCCCTAAAAGAGCTCCTGAAGGAAGCACTAAACATGGAAAGCAACAACCGGTACCAGCCACTGCAAAAACATGCCAAATTGTAAAGACCATTGAGGCTAGGAAGAAATTGCATCAACTAACGAGCAAAATAACCAGCTAACATCATAATGACAGGATCAAATTCACACATAACAATATAAACCTTAAATGTAAATGGGCCAAGTGCTC